>NC_059073.1:48518560-48843581 GCF_020497125.1 Mauremys mutica
TCCTGATGAGGCTTGTTGATTCTTACATGTGTTGAAAAATGCACAAAAGACAGTTTCAAGAAATAAGCTAGTTTTGAAAAAGCAAACAAACAAACCAATATTCCTTGACGATGAAACAGGAAGTTCATGAGGGAAAGTGGGGCACACAGAACTAGCACAGCCCAATAGAATTTGACAGTTGATGATGATGTTTCTTTAAAAACAACAACCACCTGTCTCTGGACATATGTGCATAAATTATATTAAAAACAATACGAAATAAGTTGACTGGTATAAAAAAACCCTAATGAGACTTGTCCCACAGTCAGTTATATACGTAGAGAGAAAGAAAGACAGTCTTCATCCCATCAGGCAAAAATGGACTTTGTTCCAGAGTTCAAAGGTCACTAAAAACTGTCTTACCCAAACATTCAGTATCAAGTACTGTCAGTAAGCCTGAGTCAACTTGTCTTTCATAGCAGTGCAAAGCAAAACAATTAAAGTGTAACCACTCACTAAAGAGACTTGCACACGATTATAGACAGCTCAGTGTGCAATGGCAGAAATCCCCATTCTACCTTCCACCTCCCCACCCCCCCACACACAAAAAGAGGGTATAGAAGAAAAAATACTGAAAATATAATACCATTATATAACATTGAAGATGTACTCCCACTTTGAGTACTGTGTTCAATTCTGGTTATCTCATCAGAAAAAAGGTACAGCAGAAATGGAAGGGAGCCAGCTGTGGGCAACAAAAATGATTTAGAGACTTGGAAGACTGCATATGTGAAAAGATTATAAAGATTAATTATACCATTCAGCGAAGAGGTGATTAATTGAGGGACATGATAGAGTGAAATAACAAATGAGAGTCACTATGTAAACTGTGTGCTCCTTATTACTGTCCCATATGAAACAATAAAGGGACATCTGATCAAAATGAGAAGCAAAAAATTTAAAACTGAATACAGGAAATAATTTCCTAGCTTGCAGCACTTGTTGCCATTAAAGGCAAACAATTAGTAGGATTCAAAAAAGGATTTAATATTTATACGGATAATGAAACATCCACATTTACATTAGGATAAAAATGCCTAAGGGATATAAACCATCCTGCTTCATGGCGTAAGTCAATCATTGACCAACAGGGGTCAGGAATAAACTTTTCCTTTAGCCGGTGTATTCCATCATAGGATTCCTTCTTGCACTTTAGATGCAAGTTAAATAATCGTAATCCTGAGGAGCCATAAATAACCTGAAAAAATAACTACCACATAATCAGTTTAGATTCTTGTTTTTTGAATGTTGTGTTTTATGATATGTACAGCTGGGTCTTGTACAGCATGGCCCCTACATGGTTCCTCCAGCACTTGCACCAGGAAATTATCCCCAACACTCTCCAAAAACTTCCTGGATTGTCTGTGCACTGCTGTATTGCTCTCCCAACAGATGTCAGGGTAATTGAAGTCCCCCATGAGAACCAGGGCCTGTGATCTGGAAACTTCTGTTAGTTGTCTGAAGAAAGCCTCTTCTACCTCATCGTCCTGGTCTCGTGGACTATAGCAGACGCCCACCACGACATCACTCTTGTTGCTCTCACCTCTAAATTTAATCCAAAGAGACTCAGCAGACTTTTCTCTAGTTTCATACTGGAGCTCTGAGCAATCATACTGCTCTCTTACATACAGTTCAGCTCCTCCATCTTTTCTCCCCCACACCTATCCTTCCTGAACATTTTATACCCATCCATGACAGTGCTCCAGTCATGTGAGTTACACCACTAAGTCGCTGTTATTTCTATCACATCATATTTCCTTGACTGTGCAGGACTTCCAGTTCTTCCTACTTGTTTCCCAGGCTTCTTGTGTTTGTGTACAGGCACCTAAGATAACTAGCCAATTGTTCTGCTTTCTCAGTGTGAATCAGGAGACCTACCCTGTTGCATCCTCCTCCTTGTGTTTCCTCCTGGTATCTCACTTCCCCACTTACCTCTGGGCTTAGGTCACCATCCCCTGGTGAACCTAGTTTAAAGCCCTCCTCACTATGTTAGCAAGCCTGCCTGCGAAGATGCTCTTCCGTCTCTTTGTTAGGTGAATCTCATCTCTTCCTAGCACTCCTTCCTGGAACAACATCCCAGGGTTGAAGAATCCAAAGCCCTCTCTCCAACGCCACCTGCGTAACCACGCATTTACTTCCACAATTCAGTGGTCCCTACCTGGGCCTTTTCCTTCCACAGGGAGGATGGATGAGAACACGACTTGTACCTCAAACTCCTTTATCCTTCTTCCCAGAGCCACGTAATCTGCAGTGACCTGCTGAAGGTCACTTTTGGCAGTATCATTGGTGCCCACGAGGAGAAATAGGAAGGAGTAGCGGTCCGAGGGCTTGATCAGTCTCCGCAGACACTCCATCACATCCTGAATTCTGGCTCCAGGCAAGCAGCATGCTGCTTGGAGTTGTATGTTAACTATTGAATCTGTGTGGATTTATAATTAAAATCAGTTAACAGTAATAGTACTGTAATAATGGCTTATAAATACACAGAGCCACAGGAAGAATGCTAACTTTTTAATTGTTCGATATGTTCAACTTGCAGCTAAACAGCCAGTTAGTCCAGGATCAGCTATTCTGCATCCAACCCTTTCTCAGAGTTCGACTGTACATGAGACCATAATGCCTGTTACTACAAGTGATAACAGAGCATATGTAGCTGACACAGAACCAGAAGAACTGATGGACACGTGGTAAAGTACACATTGAAATAGTTTCCTAAGTTGATGACTATAAATAAAGCTATTACCATGTCAGAAGAAATTTGACTTTCCAGTTCTAGACTTGCCATAGTCAGTGGAGCTCAGCATTTGATGGGGCACTCCCTAACTTGCAAAAGTAAACTGTGGCCACTATCCACAGGGGTCCATCTTCTGCCTTGAAGTGATAGGGTACAGCAAGAAAGCCAGCTGGGGCATCAGGTTTGACACTAGAAGATGCAATTGGTGGTGCAGCAGATCTGATTGGCTCTTTTAACCATGTTCAGAATTCTAAAGCAATTTCATATTTATCTAGATCATTTAGTCATAGCAGGTATTAATTTATATAGCTTCCATAAGTGTTCATTGTATACCACAGGTACAGCTGCATTACTGTGGTCCTCTGTAATGTGTATGCTGCTTCTACAACGATTGCCTGTATGTTTACTTAGAGTTTTTTCTCCCTTTTGTGTAGTATGGAGATAAGCGGAGAGGAGAGAGAGAAAACTCCCAAAATGGATCGAAGAGACAAAATGTATTCACAGAATATAACTACTGTAAAGGAGACTCCCAGCACTAGTGGCAGTGTAAATACAGGGACGGTATTACCCAGGATGCATAGAACGCTTGGGGTTGACCAAAAGAGTCAACCCCTCTCACCCTCTAAAATTTTAGGAGTTAATAGAAATAGAGAGAGAGCTTCACAGCAAGAGTCTAACTCCATTAAAAATTATTTCCAGGCAGCTCCAAAGAAAAGGTATGTTCACGGAAATTCTTTTTTTGGGGGGTGGGGGGGTATTTTTCATATTTTTCAGATGGTGCTTTTTTTGTTTTAGAAAGTAATTTGTTTTAGTTCAATGGGCATACATTTTATTCCCAATGTAGATTTTACTACCTGACTAAGAGATTGAATTCCTCTATTCATTTTTTAGTTTAAACTGGCCATTTGTAGGTATCTGTTTCCCCAAACAGAAAAGTGTATGCTAAGACTGCTGAGATTCAAATCCCAACACAATCATGAAAAAATGCAGAAAATCGTCAATTGAGGCATATAAATAAAGATTATGCCTTAACTCGTATTATGCAATGTTCATGCAGGTGGTTCATCTCTGTAACAAACTCCCATGGACACCCAACATATAGCTAAGCACAGTGCACACAGCCAAGTACTCTAAACACGTAAGCAACATTACAAAATCAAAATGAAGAAAATCATCACTTGTGGATTTTTGGATTCATATTCAGTCATTGTGCGTTGTTCACTTACTGAGTTTATCATGTTGAAAAATTCTTTGTTTCTTTCTGGCTAAGGGAAAGGATTGAAGAGGGAGAAACATCTGTACCTAAACTGGCAAAGATGGAGGAAAAGTCATCTCAGCTTTCCAGTCAAACCCAACCCATAACTTCCTTGATGTGGAAAAGTAAAGTGGAACAGACTCAAAAGGAACAATATACCTTGGACCTGAAAACAAACCTTTTGCCTGTAGATACAAGACTAAAGCTTGCAATAGAAACTAGCAAATCAGAGAAAGATAAAACTGTTACTAAAAATGTTTCCAGTGAAAAGCCTGCATCAAAGAAGAGAAAAGAGTTAGGTGATTTAGTTGAGGATGCGGCTACACTAGAGCTTGTGTTTGGGAGCAAAGAGCTGGATTGGGAAGCTGACATGGGGGATCGCGGTGAGGAGCCTGGAACCAATATGCAGAAAAAAAGACGTTTGGAAACCAAGGGGGAAAGGATTGAAGAAGAAAATGTAATTCAAGAAGAAGCCAATAGGATATTGGTAAGTAATGTTCTTTATTAATCACTTGTTATGGACCTGATCCTGCAAGTTACAGCGTCATTGGAGGAGCCTGTGCAGCAGCATCTTGCAAGTTTAGACTCTTAGCACAAAGACAAATGCAGTTTAAGAACAGATACCAGCTTTGAGCAGTTTGAATGCAATGTATTAGCTCTCATGCCGTTATAAATGAGCAGTAGGTATAGTCTGGGGATTTTATGTAAACATTGTGATGAATGAGTTAAAATATAGACTTCCTTGCTCTCCAGAAGTCACTATCCTGTAGCGTTTTTAGAGTTTATTTCCCCAGATGGAGGCACTTTGTAACTTTAAACCGGCATCAGTTATTTACGCTTCATACTTTCTTCCTGAAGCTGTCAATTTGCTCTTGTTAAAGAAATACAGCCTTTGTAAGCAGAACAGCCAAACCTTTTCCTGTCCTGAAGAGAAGTTTTTTTAGTACAGTGTGCAGTTATTGTTATTAATTGTTATGCTTCTGAATTCCCAGGAGAAACTGTGTCAAGCTCCTTTCCAGTCAGAGAGTCTCTGTACCTGTGTGTTGGGTGTCAGCAAGATGATATATTGTCAGATCATTATGCATCCTTAGCGTTCTCACCTAAGAGCTCTCAAATAGCTACGCCCCATATGTGAAACAGAGACACTAAGCTGCATAGACAGATGTCTGATCTGATATGGGGTTAATTTCTTTACTATTTTTCTTATCTTCAGATTGCAGAAAGAAACCAGAGTTTTAAATGTTCTTATTTCACGTTTATATAGCACCATAAATTTACACAAAACTTGTAGAAATGTAAAACTGTCTTACTTGGGTGACCAGATAGCAAGTGTGAAAAATTGTGACACTTTTTTTCCCTCCAGGAGGAAGGAGGAGGAAATATAGTTGCATATACAAGACAGCCCCTAATATTAGGAATCTGGTCACCCTAGTTCTTACCCCAAAGAGTGTATAATCAAAGTTAGACAATGTGAGTGGTGACAGCAGGCAAACGGAGGAATAAGGGTTATAACAAATAAGGACTCATGTGATTGATTGTATGGTTATGAGCTTGTGATTACTGACTCTTAAATTTGAGAACAAAGTAAAGTCCTAGAGGAAGAATAGAAGGCACTGGATGTTTGGTCTAATTAAAAATAAGTTATTTGGAGGAGGACAAGAGAAGATGCTTGGGAGAAGGATATTATTAAAAGCGTAGGGGACAAGTGTGTGTATGTGGAGGTGTTAAGGGAGCAAGGATTAGGTTTAATTGACATAGTGGTAAAAACACCACAAGTTGCTGAAGCTTAATCTACGCTGGTGGGGAAATGACCTAGTGTAGACATGGCCTAAGTGCTGTAATAATAATGGAATTTTTTCTTAGCATCGAATAACTCTCCACATTATACAGTAAAGAATCCCCCCACTTCACCAATATTGTGGAAGGTCAGCACCGAAAATAACTTGTTTGTTGAAATTAAGGAAGCTGATGACATTCACCTGGAAGAGAGCACTTCTAAAGATTCTTTAGACATAGTAACTACAGAATTTATTATAAGGTTAATTCTTCATGTGGTAGACAATGTCTTGCCTCATAACTGTGGCCTGGGATCCTTCTTTGTTTGTGTCCCTTTTCAGAGGTCAGATAAGTGTTTTTGGACACTCTGGAATCTGAGGGTGCAAAGTCTGATTTGTACTGAGATTCTGGTCATGTGGCTGAGATAAAAGTGTAGACAAGGCTTTAGTTTTCTAGTGTGAAAGAATATGTTTGGTATTGAGCCAAAAATGACAGGGGACTTTTTATAAAAGGCAAAATTTTAATCTAATCTGACCACTTGGGCCACTGCAAGTAAACACTTTAGGAAACGTTGTGTTGATACTAGCACCTTTCCCACCTGATTTTTTTCATAACAAACACCATTTGTGACATCAGCACACCTTTATAGCAGAAATAGAAAAGTCTTAGAGGAAGTTATTAGATACTGAGCAAAATTGTGATGTGTAGTATTATGCTTTCCCTTCTTTAACTACAGGCTGTGAGGAGACTAGCCTTGATCCTAATCACGATTGCTCCCAAATTGACACTTACATTTAGTTATTTCCTGACCGTGAACTCTGGGATATAATTTAAAATAGAAAACTAATACTTTGATTCATACCTGAAAACTTAGTGATTTTCATAATCCTTACTGGTAGGATTTTAGGAATTATGAATTCTTAAGGAAAAACACGTTTTCTTGTACTAAAAAAAAGTAATCCGAACAAACCAGGGGCAGTGGTTTTATTAGAACAATTCATTGTTAAAGTATATGTCCAGGGTGTATTAGTTTTTTTTGTAAATATGCAATCATAATTTACATTTACAATGATTGCTCTTTAAAATTGTTTGGTCAAACAGCAAGAAAATGAACTTGGTGCTGTTCCAACTACAAAGAAGAAAATTGACATTAAGCAAGAATCATCAGTTTTGGTAAGAAACTAGTCAAATGCAAGGAATACCTAGCATTAGTTAATACTCAGAAATGTGAAGGAAATGTACCACAGTTTTTTGCTTTTAAAACTAAATTCATATGTGTGCAGTGGACATAGGAGGGTTTGATGAATGAGGGCTTATTTAAACATAAAAGTTGTACTGCTTTAACTATATCAGTATATAGTCAAAGATGTACAGGTACACCACCAACTTCTCTTATGTGGATGCGGTTACATTGGTATAAAAGTGCTTATCCTGTGTAGATTATTATCATAGGGGAAGGGAGATAAATACACCGGTAGAAGTAATCTTTTATGTTGGTGTAACTGTGTCAGTAATCAGAGGGGTAGCCGTGTTAGTCTGGATCTGTAAAAGCAGCAAAGAGTCTTGTGGCACCTTATAGACTAACAGACGTTTTGGAGCATGAAGTGGGTATTCACCCACAAAAGCTCATTCTCCAAAACATCTGTTAGTCTATAAGGTGCCACAAGACTCTTTGTGCTTGTGTCAATAATAGGGCTTTCAGTGGCATAAAATTATTACAGTAGAATAAATCACACCCTTAACCAAAATATTATTATTAACCGTGTTTATTATGGTAGTCATATGCCAAGAATAGGCCCTCCTTGTGCTAGGTGCTGTACAAATAGTAGTAGAGTTCCTGTCCCAAAGAGTTTATAATCTGAATAGACCAGACAGACACAGGGTGGGTGAAAGGGTATAGCACACAAGCAAAGTAAAAATATGATGGCAGCAAATGTCATATTGATTCCATTATTTTGAGGGGTTGGAAGATCAGCTAATTAGGGGGGAAATGAAGGAAGAAGGGGCACTGAAAGAAAGGAGGTGTGTGGGGGACAGGGCAGGGGAGAAGAAGTTAAGAGAGCAGGTGTTGGAGTGAAGATGACATGAAGAGATTGTGAGGGGGAGAGGGTTGAAGCAAACAGCCAATCAGCACAGGGCAGAGAAAGTCCAGTCAGAACCGTAGGAAGTTGTCTCAATGTCCAAAGGTCCCTGATTTGGCTGCTTCTGCAGCTGCTCCTATGGGCTGGAGCCTCTGGGTACATCTACACTGCAGCTGGAGATGTAATTTCCAGCTCGGGTAGATGTACACATGATAGCTGTGATCAAGCTGGTTTGCTAAAAATAGCAGCGTAGCCATGGTGGTGCAGGCAGCATCACAAGCTAGGGGCTGGAATACAGTCCCATCTGATACGCCAGGTATGTACTCAGTTGACTAGTCCAGTGGTGTGCAAACTTTTCCAGTCACGCCCACCCCCTTACCATTAAAGGAATCTGTTCGTTGTTTCCAAACACACATGCACACACACACCCCACACATACACACGCTACTGCACAGCCAAGGCCTCCTCTGCACCGGGCTTATTCTACCTTCCAGCCAGTCTTTCACTGCTAGGGCAGGGCCAATACCTTCTCCTCTGCCCCTCCCCCCTCTGGTTTTCAGGGTGGGGGAAGCCGCATGTGATGGTCTCTGGGGGCGGAGCCAGAACTGGGCATGGAGCCTGCTGGGGGTGGAACTTGGCGCGGCACACTGATCCACAGGCTGGGTGGCCCACTGAGGTGAGTCGGGGTGGAAGTGACGCTCTCTCCCCACCTCCCCTATTGGGGGCTGGCCCAGGCCCTACTGCACGGAGCTGGCACGAGCTGCCTTGCATCGCCACTTGCCCCCGAATGTTCCTCTGGGTGTGCCCCACAGTTTGCACACCACTGGACCTAGCTCATGATGTCCACACGGCAGTGATTATACTGCTATTTTTAGCATGCTAGCTTGATCAAAGCTAGTGCTTGTACATCTGTCTGAGCTGGGAACTGCATCTCCAGCTGCAGTGTAGATCCAAGCCCAAAGCTGGTTCCTCCCTGCAGTTTTCCCCCCAAAGCCACATGGCAAGGGGAGGAACCACCTGGGTCCGAGTTTCCCCAGAGTGGGGGTAACACTTAAGCTTAGCCTTAGTTTACTAGAAATCTAGTTTTAAATTTTAAGCTTTATCTAGACTGTTATGTTCTGAGCTAATATCTGCCTTCCATTTCTAACCCGTCAAGTGTACGTTCTCTGAGCTCTTAAAAATAGGCTCTTAGTTTACTGAACAGCTTGAAGTTTTCCTTTCCCCTTTTTCCTCTCACAAGAACACTGACGGACTTCAAGATGTCTCCAGCAATCTGCCCAGCAGACTCTTGTTGACTGAATTTAGATCACTGGTTGTTAGCCATCCAAGGCCAAATAGTCTTGTTGCTCCACAAATCAATTATAAGCAACTGAACAACTTTAAGAAATTCAAAAAGGTGAGTGCATATTTTAAACTGCCACAAGATGGCACTGTTTGAAATAGCTATGTAAGTGCTGCTAATACAATAGACACGTTATTAGATGAAAGGCATTAGAGATTCTACTTCCACTTATATTTTATTAACTTACTGTCACCATTGTGGTAAAGAGCAAAATACTGTGGCTATTTTTGTATTAATTTATCAGATAGATACCAGAGAAGGTTACCTCCCACCCAGAGGCAACCCATGGGGGGGCATGCGGAGTCACGTGCCCCCCAGATTTGCTCCTTGCCTTGTACTGAGCATGTTCACATGGACCGAGCATGCCCTCACCCACGTCCACCTCCCCCCATCAGCAGGCACGGGTCATCTCTGCTCCCACCAGATGATTACCTAGAGACCTGTGTTCTTTTTGGAGGCTTGTGCAGTTCTTACTCAAGCTGACTCATTAAATGATACTGTGATCTTGAACAGTATTATAACTTCAGGTGGTATCTCTTCTTAGGCTTACTGTGTCACTTTCAAATAACCTACTGAGAACACATATTGGCTTGAAGTTTTCGTTTTGACTATGAAAATTTGGATTTCTAAACATACTACTAAAATGCGTCTTATAAAACTAAGATCAATTGGGTTCTGAGAGTGACTTTTACAAAACTCCATGTTCATTGTAGGAATATAGCTTCAGCCCAGAATTTAAAGAGAGAGTGCAGTGTAATCTAAGATTTGCAATACACTACATTTAAGTAAAAAATTTAAATGCCTTTGAATGGACATGGTCAACTTGAAAATCACATTTGTATGAAAATATTGTACCTACCATAGTTCCAAGTAGCATTTTAAAATTGTTTAATAGAACATGCAATATCTTTGAATGTATCATCCTTTCCGTTCTGCATTACAAGTTCTTCTCTACATCAGACTGGATTAGAAACTTAAAATATCAGTTTCTGTTGTTTTCAAATGCATTTTAAATGTATTAGTTTATTAATTTAACAAATTAAAAATATAACTAGTCACAGGTCTTTCTTTTGGTGGAGAGTATGCAGGTGGTGTGCTATTTAAGTAGAACTAGTCATTACATAGATACTGTTAGACAAATTGGATGAAAGGTATTCTGCCACTGTGAATTTACTAGAGGTGACTGCTCTTGTTATGCACGGTTGTCAGCCTGCACTATAACAGCAAACGTTTCTTGTCCAACAGGTACCTTATCCTGGAGCAGGACAACTTCCACACATTATTGGAGGATCAGATCTGATAGGTCACCATGCCAAAAAGAATTCACAGTTGGAAGAATGGTTAAGGCAGGAAATGGAGGTAAGGAATTCTTTCCAAGCAACAAAACAACCGCGGGCCTTCCCAAGAACAGGGCAGCTCTGTACTAAAAGTTGAGCCTATGTGCTGAACAAATCTGCCACTTAACACATCCAAAAAGATGTTAGGGGTGTGACCTAAATAAACAAAAGGGGTTCAGTGATAAGGCTGACACTCTACTGATTCTTTTGGATAAATCTGATATGTAATATTAATACAAAAATTAATAAAATGTTTAAATCTTCCATACTGTTGGTACAGAGGAGGCTGCTGTAAAGCAAAAGGCACTGACCTAGGAGAAAGTGATTTTAATGACTGAGTAAAATAAACATTTTATTGAAGCTTAGCCCTGCATGAATTCTGAGTGTGGCAGTGAATGTTTTTACATTAACAAGCTCAGCAACCTCAGCGTTCAAGGTGCTCAGTGAAGCATTGCTGATGGTCTGCTCACAGACGAGAATGTAGTTGATATTCAGATGAAAAATATATATGAGATGTGCATGTTGTAATTAGGAGACTGAATATTGTGTTTTTCACTAGAGAACATATTTCCATTTGTATGTAATTTATATCTTGCTGTAGCAGTTCTCAACTTTTTCATTTTGTGTGCTGCTTCTTTAAAAAAGCTCCTCTCATGGGCCACATTCCATCCCAGTTGCCCACTCCAGGTTTCATATCTTTCCTGTGATATCAGTATTACTTGGTTATTTGGAAAGGTAATAAGACAGTATTAAGGAGAAAATGTGATAGGTGGGACTTCTCGAGTTTTTTACTCCATCCCCACTTCTGTATTTGCTGTTTATTTCCTCTCTCTGATTTTAATAGTTGATTTCAGTGCTAGATTTTACCTTGCAGTAAAGCACTGCATAATCTCTCCCGGACACGCTGAAATTTGTCATCTTGTGTGCTTGTTATCCTAATTTGGCATCCACCACAAATTTACTCATTGTTGAATTTATATGAGGCACACCTATGAAGGACACGAGCAGTGGAGCAGAGTGGTTCTGACTCCTTTTTCCTTCTCACCCTCCAGCTCAGGTAGCTAAAAAAGCCTTTGGAAGCCCTAAAATTAATCATAACCCGGATTCCAATTAATACAGTATCCACTCTTGAAAACAGGCATAGATGCTTTACTCTCATGACAGAAGCAACTCTGGTTAGAAGAGGTCAGCAGACCACAGTTTGAGAGTATGCTGTTACCCAGTTTTTTTAAAGTAGTTTAGAATATAGTTTGCATAAAAAGGTACCATGCAGGATGTTGGCCTAACCCTGAGAAATGCTAAAGCTCTGCGGCTTGAATTGTCTTCAGTTGTGGATGTTCAGCATTTCTCTGGCTCATCTCTTAAAAATATTATAGCAACACAAGGGATCAAACTCAGAGGACAGTTTAAAATGGTGACATTTGCAGCTCCTTTTGCCCCTTCCCTTTTTGCCACCAAAGTATACATGTTACACTTAGACAGCATAGATTTTAACTTAGACCCTCAACATACCACTTACACACCCCTATAACTCATCACTTGTGTTAGACTAGTCTTAATTACTCAAATTCAAAGTTGGTGCAGTGTAGACTCAGTTGCTGAAAGATGATAGCACTGAATGAAAAAACTCTGTAGCAGGAAGCTTTAGGTAGTTGTAAACTAAAGCAGGTCATCCATTACTTTAACTTGCATCTCCTTGGCATAAGTTACGTTAACTTACAGCTACTTGACACCGTGTAAAGGAGCCTTCACACCACCACTGAACTAGTTTCAGAGTTTAAACTAATTGGGACAAAACTCAAAATTTTGACCAACTAATAGATTTCCACTTGTTGCAGTTTTAGTCCGACATTCCTGCTTTTGAAAGTTCCGTCATGACAAGTAATGTAAAGCCCTGGGTATTTTTCTGTCCCCTTCAGTTTTGTCTGACACAGGACAGCTACACTGTGCAGTTAGCCCAGGTAATTGGCACCTGGGTTTGAGCATTTGAGTTAGCCTAGCCTGAGTATGAGCATTCCCACAACAAAGCTGTCCCTCTGTTACTGTGTCCTCATTATTACTGCCCTCATCCATGAATGTCTGGGGGCATAGCCTATGGTTTTTTTGTGCAGTAACTCTCTAATAATCTCTCACAATTTACTGGGAAAGTACTTCTCGGTCCTTTGGAGGAAATTGTGGGAAAGGGTTTTGTAGGACTTTCAGCACTCGAGTGATCTTGCCTGCATGTTCACTGCAAAGTAGGCAAGTTCTAGCCTGAGCTAAACCACAGTTCTGGCTTTAATCTGTACTCCTACCCATGCAAGCAAGCATAAATTCGAAGTCCAAATAAGCACATGCTTGAGGGTTTTGTGTGTGGATGAGAGTGGTTTGGGCAAAAACATGTAAGAGCATGGGCT
Organism: Mauremys mutica; assembly: GCF_020497125.1. Taxonomy (NCBI): domain Eukaryota; kingdom Metazoa; phylum Chordata; order Testudines; family Geoemydidae; genus Mauremys; species Mauremys mutica. Next base: position 48,531,521 of record NC_059073.1, read on the forward strand.
AAGACTAACTACAGTGAAGACATTCCCACAAGTGTCTGATCGTTTTTCAGATTGGTTTCTGTAACTGTGGCCTACTTTAAAAATTGAAAACCATAATCTGACATTCTTGTAAAACACATTGTATGTGAGGTATTCACAGTAAGATGTCTCAGTACAGGACTGTTGTGTTAGTATGAACAATAGTGAAGAGATTTACTTTATTTTGTCAGGAACAGAATCGGCATGCAAGAGAGGAGTCACTCGCTGATGATCTCTTTAGGTAAGGGATTTTTTTGTTAGTGCTTTTAAAAGGTCTGATATGTTATACACCACCTCACTTATTTTCTGGACAAATTTCAGTTTTCTAATTAAACCATGATGGCTACAGCTCCATTGGCTGCCTCCTTTCTTGATACCACATCTGAGTAGCATGTGGCATCCTCTTCTGCTCTTTCCTAACTTTCTTTATACCTTAAACTTCATCAGTTCCTGGGCCATACATGACTCCTTTTAATGTAACATTCAAAACTACTAGTCTTACTGGTAATTAGAGCCTTTTCAGATAGAATTGTTGCTGCTTCATCTCCGACCTATAAACTCCACTTTAGCCCCCAATTCCAGGAACCTGGGCATTAAGTTTGAATCAAGAATCACTTTCCTACTTGTGAGGATGCGGCTTTCCTTCCTGCTAGCAGAGTTTGCCAGTGCCTGTCTCCCTATTGGTTGGAAGGTTTTGCTCTGGCTGAACCAGAGATTCCCCTTTCCAGCATAAACAAAACTAGTCCAAAATAAAAACAGATTGCTTGGGTTATAGTGCTGTAATCAGTCTGGGGGGACCCTCTCCACTTTTCACAAGGGGGCTCATACCTTTTCATACAGGGATCCTAAATGGGCCTTTGCCCGATTCATTTCCAGGCTTCTGCCCAGGCTGCTGCTTCGGCCCTTTCTCCATGAAAAGATCAGTACTGCGCTTTCCTTGTTTCCTCTTTTTGATAGAGAGACTCAGCAGGTCTTGCCATCTTCCTGATCTCTCTCTCCAGAATAAAGCAAGCCTTTTTATACCCAGCATGCTGTTAGAAGCCTACAGTTCCCCTGGTTCTGTGGCTCCTGATTGGACTACAAGTCACAGAATCCCTCTGTTTGAGGCAGGGCCCATGTCACAGGAGCGAGGTGAGGTCTCTTATCCTGGCTCAAGACATTGTTATGCTGCTGTATCTTGTACATCTGTAAATCTACCCTGTGTAAAGCACCTTCTCTTCCATAAACCCTCTTTACCAGTTTTCTGCTGATATCCTCATTTTACTTCTACTCCTCCTCCCCTATCTGCCCTCTTTGAAGAGGACATTAGATTCTTCTTCCACACTATTCCTTGGCCAGTTCATTCTCTGTCTCTCTACAGCCTCTTTTCCTAGGCATGAGTCCTAACCCAATCTCTAATAATAAACAAAAATCGGAGCCCACTGCTAGGCAGTCTGCTTCTGTTTATTCAGTTCTTCTCTTTAAAAGTCACTGTATTGTTCAGCACTGTTCCAACATATGCAAATTGTATGATATGTATTGTAAACTATATAGTTTACTTGTTATGTGTATGTATAGATTGTAACCTGGAGTGAAGTATTTTGTGAATATTGCTAGAGCTCTTTTTTTTCCTTTTTTCAATAATCACAAGAGTGACTCCCAGTTCACACACATTCACTTAGTTAAATCCTTATTTGCAACTTCACCAACAATATGATTGTTTAGAAAGAATTAATTTTTCATTGCTCGTTAAACCTGCTACTGTTGGAACTTTTAACTAGGGGTGGAAGAACCCAGAAAAATTGCAGCTCTGATTTTTTAATTTTACAGTTGACAAAATTATGCAAAAATCCAATTTGCAGAATCCAAACTCCTCTGTAAAAAAGGATAGAAATGCCTGGGCAGTAGAATATGATATGGGTAGGGCCCTAACAAATTCACAGCCATGCAAGACGCGTCATGGACTGTGAAATCTGGTCTTCTGTGTGCTTTTACCCTATACTATACAGATTTCATGGGGGAAACCAGTGTTTCTCAAATTGGAGGTCCTGACCCAAAAGGGAGTTGCAGGAGGGGTCACAAGATTATTTTAGGGGGATTGCGGTATTGCTACCCTTACTTCTGCACTGCCTTCAGAGTTGGACGGCCAGGGAGCGGGGGGCTGTTGGACAGACACCCAGCTCTGAAGGCAGAGCCTCACCAGGAGCAGCGCAGAAGTAAGGGTGGCAATACATCATATTGCGTTTTTTAGGTCAGAGAGAGCTCTCCTGTCAGCTTTACTACTCCGGCCCCTGCGAGCGGTGGTAGCTATTTCAGCGGGAGAAGCTCTTCCATCAACATAGCATTGTCCACACTGGCGCTTATGTCAGTGTAACTTACGTTGTTCAGGGGGGTGATTTATTCACCCCCTTGAGCGGCGTAAATTATGCCAACGTTAGCTGTAGTGTAGATATAGCCCCATAGACTCATAGACTTTAAGGTCAGAAGGGACCATTATGATCATCTAGTCTGACCTCCTGCACAATGCAGGCCACAGAATCTCACCCACCCACTCCTGTAACAAACCCCCTAACCTATGTCTGAGTTATTGAAGTCCTCAAATTGTGGTTTAAAGACCTCAAGGTGCAGAGAATCCTCCAGCAAATGACCCATGACCCACACTGCAGAGGAAGGCAAAAAACCTCCAGATTCCCCTCGGGGCGGCAGCAACACAACAATCTTTGCTCACTGTTGCTATTAAGGTGCACATTAAGTTTCTTTTCCCTGCTGGGGTGTAGCCACAGTGTCTCTTCTCCCCACTTGTTAGTTTGATAGCTTTGTTTATCTGATATGTAAATGAATTCTCATTGTCTTTCAAAGTACTTTGGAATTAACTACCAGGTAGAGAAACCACATTCCTTCCTTGAGGGTGGGGTAACTCCTGTTTGACTGGAAATATGAAAAAAAAAACCTGACATTTGAGAGTTCTATTGAGAGATCATATGGTGAGGCTTAATTTTACTCAGAAATCATGACTCTCACGCTCACTTTATGAGAGTTGGCATGTCTGACTAGGTGGGTGAAGCCAGACAATAGTTATGCTCTCGACAGCTCTCACAGGAAAATGATAAAAGACAAAAACACCGTCACCTCTGAGAGAATGATCACTTAGCAAAAAGTGTTCAATCTCTGACCTATCAGTTCTCATCCTCCAAAGGAAACCTGCACCACTTTTTCAAAAGACGAGCCTTGGAACTTAAATTCATAATTTTGCTAGACACTAAAAATCATGGACTGAACAGAAAGAGTGGAATTTATGGCTTATTACAACACTCTGTAGCCCACAAACTGCCTGCCCAGCTGCTCCCCACCAAACTGGAGGGGTAACAAGCCACTTCACCTTAAATCATAGGCACTGACTTACTCAGATGCTGGGGGATGCTTGACCCTCGCTCTCCCCCAGGCCCTACCCCTTCCCCCACTCTTGCCTGCCTCTTCCTGCCCCACTCCTCCCCCTCCCTCCCAGTGCCTCCTGCATACTGCAGAACAGCTGATGGAAGCAGGTGGGAGGTGCTGGGAGGGAGGGGGAGGCACTGATTTTCGGAGCTGCCAGTGGGTACTTGAGCACCTGCTATTATTTTTTCCTATGGGTGCTTCAGCCCTGGAGCACTCATGGAGTCAGTGCCTATGCCTTGAATGATCCCTTGAAATATGTGTACACCTTGTATTTAGCTGTTACACAGAGCATGTTTCCCAGACCTGAAGAGCTTTATGTATTTCAAAAATTTTGTCAAGAAGTTGGTCCAATACAAGATACTAGGTCACCTACTTTGTGTCTCTAATATCCTGGGACCAACACAGCTCAACACTGCTGCAGACTGCGTTCTAGCCAGACAGACAAGTGGAGAAATGGCAAGTTGAGTGTAGGGCTATGTCTACACTGGCAACTGAGGCCTTGGCTACACTTGCAAATTTGCAGCGCTGCAGCAGGGTGTGAAAACACACCCTCTCCAGCGCTGCAAATTGCGGCGCTGCAAAGTGCGCGCTGTCCGTTATTCCCCACAGGGAGGTGGAGTACGGACAGCGCTGGGAGAGCTCTCTCCCAGCGCTGGCGCTTTGACTACACTTTGAAGTGCAAGTGTAGCCATAGCCTAAATGATGACAAAACTTTTCTCTTTCAGAAGTGTTAACCCCCCTACCAAAAGACAAACGTTTTGTCGACAAGTGCTGGTGTGAACAGCTCTTTGGCGGCAGGAGAGCCGATGAAGAGTAGCTACACTGCGCGCCTTTTAGCGACACAGCTGTAGCTACACAACCCTGTTGCTAAAAGCTGCATAGTGCAGAAATAGCCAAACATCCTGCTTCACTCAGCCAAAAAGTGTATGCTATATCTTTAGTTTCCCTATCTGAGGGAACTAGTAGCTGTGGGACTTGTCTAATTTAAACAAAATGTGATTTCTTAAAAAAAAAAAAAAAAATCCTGTATGCTTTTACAGAACACATTTGTTAATTCACCAGCTGAACTAGTGATTTGAGGTATAAAGTATTATAGCATATTCAAACGTGTAAGGAGCCTTTCCAAATTCTGAGTGTATTACCAGCATGCAGCCTGTGATAGTTAGTCACAGTTCATTTCTTTTTCCCCAAAAAGGATAAATGAGTTGCCTAGGAACAGCAATGACCTGTAATACATTTCTAGTTAAGCGGTGATGTAAATTGGCTCACAAGTTGAGACATTTTCCTGCCTCAGAGAGAGAAAAGAAAGCTTAGTAAATGGAATCAGATTTAGGGGAAGTAAAACTGCCTGATCATTTGGTTGTGGCTGTAACCTATTCATCTGTGAAAACAAAGCAGGTTCGAAGCAAAGAAGGGTTTTTTGTTTGTGTTTTGGGGTGGGAGGCAGGCCTGGAGAGAGAAAAAAGGACAAGGTTTGAATTCAAAGTATAAACACGTTCCTGGGCACTAGTTAATCATTTTGTACCCTATCAAAAAAGTTCATTAAAAGATCAAGTGGTAGGCAGGAGCTGGAGAAGAATCAAGTGTGGGAGGAGAAGTGGAAGGGATTGGTAAATGCTTCTCTGAACTGAGCTGTAGCATATGATATGGTCGCTATCGGTACCTTCATTGTTATTGAGAGGAAGGACTCTAAATATTAGCCTATGAAAATTCTTGCAGCAAGAAATAGCAGCTTTCATAGTGAAATGTCTACAGATTTTCATTTGATTGCAATATTAAAGCATCTAAAAATCCCAGAAGGTAGTAAGTTACCAAGTTACCTTTAACTCAGAAACCACTCACAAATTCTAGAAATGGCACATGGTCCAGGTGTAGCTCTTTTTATTTTACTGGCAATAAAAAACACAGTGCTGCAAGAGGCTGAACACCCTGAACATTTATTGACTTAGTTGGGAGTAGAGTGTGCTCCTGCCCCCATCTGAAAAGGAAATGTCAACTTTTAACTGTTTAAATCAAACATTTAGCTTTGAATATCTGAAATAAATAGTTGGTATCTGTTTACTTATAACATTTTTTCCTTCTTACTGCAGATATGATCCTAATGTGAAAAGGAGAAGATAAATTCTCTTGAATTTACAATGAACCTACAGCAAAATCATCTTGACATCATGGTTGCGGGTTCCAGTGTACAATATATATGGGAGGTTTAAATTCTCTTGTAACAATTGTTTTAAGTCCTGCTTTTATTAAAGGAAAACAAAATCAGTTTTACGTTGTTTGGAATGTATAGAGTCCACATTTCTGGTTTTGAGTCTTTAAACTCCTTTGCTTCAAAGCAGTGCTATAGTACAACATTCTGGATAGTTAAGGCTTCACTTCAAGCTTTCTTGTGTCTGTCTGAGAGACACTTCTGCTATTACTCTGTTGTTCTGGAAAAAGACCCAGTTAATTTCTTTAGCTCTTTGTGTAACAGTAATAATTTGTGCTTTGAGCCCTATTGTACAGCAAACACTTTAAACTACATAAAACACATGGTGGGGGCAGCAATCTCTCTTATTGGACCAACTTCTGTTGGTGAAAGATTACCTCACCCGCACCCCTCTTATGGCTCCAATAACACTGTAAACTACCTACACTGGTTTAAAACAACCCTTTAACCTTAAGGTGACTTAACTTCAGCTCCTGTTTGCATTTCTGCAACAGAACTGGCTCTGTTATTTAAAGTGAAACTTTATAAGCCTCTTCTAATGTGATATAGGTAACATCTAAAATAAAACCCTGCGACTCTGCCCTTACTAGGTTTGAAATAGTAGCCACGGCAGTAAGTATGGTTGTGGATGGCAGAATTCTAAAACTTTCCTGCCCACTAGAGACAGGGGTTTTATTCTGACAACTATGTTTTCCAACTGGTAAACAGCATTGTTGTTAGTGTGCTAAGAATAAAATCTCTCTCTGCACCAAGTGACTGAAAGCCGGTCTAGAACCTGCTAGCCATGATTTGACTTGTGGTTAACAGGTCTGGTTAACTTTTTATTCACATGGTGCACAGAATTAGATGTAGTCGAAGAAACTTAGGTCTGTGGATGGCGGCAGTATTCACACTTGTGATTTCTTTTTTGATTACTGTTAAAGAAGATTGTGCCCAACTTAGAGTCAGAAAATGAGGTTCCATGTGTTAGCAAGATGGTTACTGCCACTTTGAAATGATCAGTGTAGGTTACAGCTGTCATATGTAGCCAGCCATCAAACATACATTTATTTTTACATGCCAAGGATTCAGAGTTTTTTTAAACACCCAGATACTACTTTTTCATAACAGGCTCGATCTAGATTCCAATATATAACTTTAAGTCAGCAATAGTCAACTGCCACTCTTGTGAGAGTACTGGCTGAGCCATTATGAATGCATTATACCCTAAGTGTCTGGCTCTTAGGCCTTTGCCCCAACCAGTGAATGGAAGATCTAACATAAACCCTTGATGTCTCCTTAAATTGTTAAACAAGATAATCAGTGTGCTGCTGTTTCCAAAGCTACTTAGAATTTTCAAAGTTAGTGTCTTCAAAGCTGAGGAGAACCTGAGCTTTTCAGTATTGTCATGTACCAAATTCATGAGTGAAGTTACTGTACTGTTTCATAACAAAAATACTCATTTTAAACAAAACTTCAATTAAATCATTTTATCCATTTTTAAATTTTCATCATTTGTTCTGTTCCAGTAGGAATGAGTTTGAAACAATACAAAGAATCAAAACCTGCTTACCTAGTTATTGGGACTAATTGTGTTAAAAGTCATCACAGACACTAGGAATCTTTTCAAAATCCACTTCACCGCTATTTCTATAGTCTCAGTAAGCACTACTAACACAAATTAAAAGTATATAATGTATAGGCCCTAGTCAAACACCTCTGCGGATGCTTCAGGTTAAAGCACATGTCAAGGGAACTATTCCCAAGTGTAAATGTACTCATGTGTGGCTGCAGTATTTGGTTTATAAAGAAGACTGTTCTTTCACATTGTGTGGAAAAAGAAGGCACAAGATGAAACTGAGGTTTTTTGTTTTTTTTTTACTTCATCATCATTCACAAATGGCTTGCCCATTTCTTCCTCAGGCCAGATACAGCTCAAGCACCTTGAAGAGAATGCTAAGAATTGCTCAACCTGCCAGTAGCTCTGCAGGTGCAGGGAGCCAGATTTTATTTATTTATGTTTGTGGCTGGAATGAGCATTTATCCCTTTTTCTATTCCTCTTCTGGGAAAGTTTCCTTCTGCACAGGTTACTTGTCTTCCAATGAGGAGAAATGCCATTTCTTATTTTGACTCCTTGGGCAAACAGAAAGGGGCTCTGTCCAAGAAAAATAAGCAGAAGGCATCCACAAGCCACAAGATGACTCCTTCATTCTCTATAGGGGAAGGGGGATGCTGGTGAACCAAGGAAGAGAGAATAATTATGGACAAAGTTTAGGCCATGAAGAAAAGGTTAACAGTGGAGCAGGGGTAGTCAGGAGATCTTAGCTCTGCTCCTGACGTGCTAGGGGACCTTGGTCAAGTTCATTCATTGCTCTGTGCTTCAGTTTCCCTACCTGTGAAACAAGGCTAATAGCCCAGATTCACAAAGGCATTTAGATACCCAAGTCCAACATTTTAGGCACCACTGGTATCTTGCAAAGCCCCCAGTCAGCCGCCATCTAACCTAGTAGGAGCCTAGGGGACTCACGTGCCTAAATGCTGACACCACATTGTGGATTGGACCCCTAACTCAAGTTGAGCCCCAGAGCAGGATTCTCAAACCTATCTTGCCACCAGGGCCTGATCCCATAGGCTCTGAGCACACCTAAAACCCTCTGAGCACATTTAAGACCTGATACCTGTCACAGAAGACAACTGGAAGCATGCAAGATTCAGAGCAGGAACTTGAAGCCAGGTGAATGCCCTAACCACCAGGCTATAGGGCAGGGGTTGGCAACCTTTCAGAAGTGGTGTGCCAAGTCTTCATTTATTCACTCTAATTTAAGGTTTTGCGTGCCAGTAATACATTTTAATGTTTTTAGAAGGGCTCTTTCTATAAGTCTATAATATGACAACTATTGTATGTAAAGTAAATAAGGTTTTTAAAATGCTTAAGAAGCTTCATTTAAGCCAGGACCCAGGCACTGTAAGTGCCACTGAAAATTAGCTTGTGTGCTGCCTTTGGCATGCGTTCCATAGGTTGCCTACCCCTGCTATAGGGTATTCTGAAATGAGTCTCAATGTCAAGAGCTGTTCTTGTATAAATAAATATTCATTAGGTCACAGAGAGAGACTGACTAGAGCCCATTGGTTAGGGCACTCACCTGGGATGTGGGAGACTCAGATTCAAGTCCCTGCTCCAATTAATATTTAATTACTTATACAGCAGAACTCCTCCAATAGGAGAGAGTGAGAGTCCCAGCCCAGAAGTTACTCACCTGGGAAGTGGGATGTGCTCTGGAGCAAGTACTTGAACCCAGTTCTCCCACATCCCAGGTGAGCGCTTTGACAACCAGCAGACAGTGCGTCATCAAAAAATGTCAACGCTGTTTGTGCTCTCCCCCGTCCCTCCTCGGGCAGTCTTTAGAGCTTTTGCTGTGCTTCCCCTTCACCTCTCCATGGGGGCTGACAGGTATCAGGTCTTAGACACAATCACCAGCAGGGCCTTGTCACTCACTCGCTAACACTCAGGTTTCTTGGCTGTTTTCTAGCCCTCTCATCTGCTCCCAGGGCTCCATCCCATTCCACTGCTCACCCCCTTTGGCTCCATTCTCACTTTTCTTCCCCTCACAATATAAGCATCCTTTAGTCTCCCTCATCTTAAATACCCCAACCTTGACCTCACTTGCCTTTTCAATCATTGCCTGAAATACCGATCTTCTACCCTCTTCATCCCACTGTCCTCTTCCTGGACAAAGCTGAGGGCTTCTGCTCAGTCTTCACTCTCCTTTTGAGGGCTTATGGCACTTTATGACCATATAGTACTTGAAATCCTGTCCACCATTGGCTTTCATGACTCCATCCTCCCATGGCTCTCCTTTGCCACTATGTTTATTCCCTTCAGCATGTCATTTGCTGGGTCTTTCTTCCCATTCCCTTCTCTTTCCCACATATGTCTTTTGTGCTCCACAGCCTGTACAAAATGTCTAGGCAGTCTTCCCCACTTTCATAGGCTCTGACCAACTTTGTAATTATGACTCAAATACATGCCTCACTACTCAGGACTTATTCCACACCTTGGCTCAGTGGTTCTCAACCAGTGGTATGTGTACCCCTGGGGATCCTCAGAGGTCTTCCAGGAGATACATCCACTCATTTAGACATGTGCTTAGTTTTACAACAGGCTATATAAAAAGTATTAGTGAAGTCAGTACAAACTAATATTTCATAGACAATTATTTGTTTATACTGCTCTGTACACTATATACTAATGTTAGTACAATATTTATGTTCCAATTTTGTAATTGTATGGTAAAAATGAGAAAGTAAGCAATTTTTCAGTAATAGTGTGCTGTGACACTTTGTATTTTTATGTCTGATTTTGTTAGCAAGTAGTTTTTAAGTGAGGTGAAACTTGGGGGTATGCAAGACAAACCAGACTCTTGAAAGGGGTAAAGTAGTCTGGAAAGATTGAGAACCACTGTCTTGGCTGATCTAGCAACTTAAATTGAACATGGCAAACACTGGGCTCCATTGTTCCTGCCAAAACCTCTTTTCTCTGTCACTGTTGATGGCCACCAACATCCAAGACTCCATATGGATTTTCAACACTTCCCTCTCTGAACCCTTGTAACCAAGCTATATTCAAATCTTGCAATTTCTCCATTTCAATATCTTCAGGAACCAACCTTTTCCTTGTCCAGATTGTCAAACCTTTTGTTTGATCTCATATGACTTGACTATTTGAACCACCTCCTCTCTAACCTTAATTACAAGCACCTTGGGTCCATTCAAAACACTGCCGCCAAGCTGTTTCCTCGTTGATCCTGTCACTATGCTTCAAATCCTTCCTCTGGTTCCCCCTTTTCCACTATATCGAAGACAAACATTTGGTCCTTACCTTCAAAGCCCTTCACAATTTAGCTCTTATCTACTTGTGTGCTTTTGAAAATTTTACCCCTAGTCTTTCATCTCGGCCCTTAGCCGCTCTCAAGCAATATCAACACAAACCGGCTCCACAGGCAATCAATATGCCAAACGGAATGGGTCTTCTACTCCAGACAGATCTAGGGCAACCCCAGGCAGACCTGTCTGCAAGCTGACAAAAAACTAAAGGGATTAATATTTTTCCAGGGAGAACTCAGATTCCTCTGGGATGCATATTTGGTCACATCAGTGGCCACAATCTTTGCTATGCATTTTCCACATTCCTCCAAGACACAACACAGTACAAAAATAAAGTGGGGTGGGACAGTGATTCTAGTAGCATATATCAGCTATGATAGCTCTCCTTTTTGGTCTCACCCCTTCCTCTCTGACCTGGACTTAATATTTCTCCCTCTGTTTCTAAACTGTTATCTGATTTGAGATATTCTGGACAAATTATCTTTACATTGCACTCATCCAGAAAGAAGTCTATGACCCAAGCACATTCTTGGCACTGTAAGAAATTTTTCTAAGGGGAAAAATAAAAAATAACCCCAGGGATGCTGGCTACTATTCAACTGTTGCACGAGGATGTGTCCATAGGTCTCAGCTTTAATTCCTCAAAGGTGAAACTTTCTGCCCTCAGTGTTTTAAATCCAGATCTTCCTTGGCCTCTATCACCCTCAAACTTGCCAAACCTCTTAAAGCCATTCTCACAATTTCCCCTCCAAGGACCAGAATGGCATCTTGAACACCCTTACTTGGACTCCATTTGAATGCGAATGTCAACAAAACCTTGCTTTCTCTGTCAAAACATATTTCCGTTGCCATCACTTTAGAGCCCCAGATAGTATAGCTCTTTGAAGCAAGACACTTCTTTCCTCTTTCAGGAAGGCAAAACAGTTCTTAAACCGTCTCCCAGTTTTATTAAACATAAATGCTCCTTCTCCCCCCAGTTGAGGTAATGTGCTCCCATTTGTCAGCTCAGTTCAAAAACAGCCACTAGGGTGGAAACAGCACACCATACATGTCAGCAAGACTCTTAAAAATATATCTAAATCAAGTAGTACTGAGAAACTCTTCCACAGTGAAAAACAAAGTTTAACAAGTCTTCTGCAGCTTCAGGAACTAGATGCATTCACTGTTACATAATAGACAATGCAAGGCTTCCTGAAATGCAGTATCCAAAGACATCTAGGCTTATTTGTCATGGAGCATGGCAACATGCTGGTCAACTTCAGCCTGAGTAGGGAGAGAGATATAAAGCTGCAGTATGGTCTTCTCTCCACTTTTGCCAGATCTACAAACTCAGTTTGCAAGCATCTGCAGAGACTTCCTTCAGGAGGGTGATACTCCAGTCTCTGGTCCCAATTTAAACCCTCCAGGGTCAGAGGGGAATCTTTCCTACTTTCTCTCCCTATTGTTCCTCACTGCTCACCATCAGTGAAGATTATCCAGAAGAATGCCCATTTTTTTTCTTCCAGTTATGATTACACTAAATCATCCTATCCAGCTGTATTCAGTTTACTTATCCGACAGCAGGTTACCAGTAAATCAATTCAATTCCCCTCCACCCAGCCCCTTTAAGGTGACAGGCCTAAAAAAAAACATTCTAATCTCAAAACTGGGTTGAATGATTACATTTAGGATTTAAATTTTCTACAACTTCAAATGAACTCTTCTGGTGGGTTGCCAGGTGAGTAGGTCCAGCATTCCCTTCAAAGCACATGAACTGCTTCTGGTCTGTAGAGAAAGAGGGTGCAGTTCAGTCAGGATTAGCGGGCACAACATTTATAATGTAAAATACCAACCTGTGGAAATCAGTGCCTTAGGTGAACACCTTGGTAAAATTCAAGAGAAGTTTAGATGATGTATCTGAATCAAGAATTCTGCAGTTACTCAGTAGTATAAAAGCTTTAGCCACCTGTCAGACCTCAGGTTTCAAGTTATAAGCCAATCTGCTAGACCCCAAAAGAAACTCTCCCCATAGTTTATTATTACACAAGTGCCTTTCTTTAAACAATTACCACTGTTAAACAGTCACATACTAAGTGCACCATTAGTGAGGTCTGGTATGCCAATTCTGAGGTTTAGCTCCAAGACACTTGCAGAGATCAAATTATTTTAAAAACCTCATAGCTATAATTTAGCCAAGATATATCCAGTATTGCTTTGGATTAGAACCTATTTCTGAACCAAAGGCAACTATACAAATATAAATTGCATTGTTACACAATTCAGGTTAGTGCTATCCTAGTTAACTGCAATTTAATTATCAATTTGTAAAATAAGTCCAGGTCTTCTGAAAACACCAAAAATTAGTCTGCATAATTGAGAGTTAAGTTTTTTCATTGGGTGAATAAAAGCCAGTTGCAAATATAAAACTAGCAGCTCCTAGCATAAAAGGAAGATTTCTCAGTACTGCTTCAATCAGTAAAAAGGCTTATTTACGTACTGGCTAGCTAACATTTATTCTTCAAATTCTAGAAACACATACTGAAAACTACTGCTCTGTCCAGCCCACTGACCTACACTCAAAACTTAGTTGAATGCCTAGGAACACTGTCAGAAATTGAAGAGATCACTGTTAACTCTTTGGGAGGTGCTGCAAAACTAGAGCAATGGACAACAATATAAGACCCTCAGTAAAAAGCTCTGCAATTAACTCTTGTCATCATGTTGTGTGTTTATAATACATAAGTAGCTGCTGCAGTTAAAGATGGGACTAGTCTTTGTCTTCTACATTTTTTTGCTTTTGTGACTAAGTCAGTCCCTTTGTCCCATTTAATTATTAAACTAGAAGAACGTGAAAAATCAAATTTGTGCATGAAAGATGGAAATGCTTTTTATAATCGGTAATATTATTTTGTGAGTTATCTACCATAAATGTCTGAAACACCTCCAATTTTGGATATGCCTCGCCACCCGGAAAAAATATTACAAGTTTGTTACATACGCAATTAGGTTCTTTAATAAAATCTTTAGCACATACCTAATATATGCGACTTATGTAATAAAATCAAAATCACTTAGTTAGATAACTATGAATTGTGTATACTGTAGTTTAAAATTTATACTTAAGTCCTGCTAAAATGATGGGGGAAGATTATACTTGTCTACTCCATGTTTGGTTATGCAAAAAAAATAAAAAAAATTGAAACCAATTACTCACATACTCTTTGTTTTCCATATACAAAAGTAGTTAATAGTTTACGTAAATAATAATGAAACAAGAAATGGCTAAATTTAAATTATGGGGGCATGACTGGGAACAAAAGCAATTATTTTAAAATTTTGCATTTATTCACATCATTTATGCTATTGAACTGATTTTATAAATTGCTTAAATTTGTAATCTACAGTAACTCCTCACTTAACGTTGTAGTTATGTTCCTGAAAAATGTGACTTTAAGCAAAACGATGTTAAGCGAATCCAATTTCCCCATAAGAATTAATGTAAGCAGGGAGTATTAGATTCCAGGGACATTTTTTTCACCAGACAAAAGACTATATATATATTACACACACACACACACACACACACACAGTTTTAAACAAACAATTTAATACTGTACACGGCAATGATGATTGTGATGCTTGGTTGAGGTGATGAAGTCAGAGGATGGGATATTTTCCAGGGAATGCCTTACTGCTAAATGATGAACTAGCACTCAGTTGAGCCCTCAAGGGTTAACACGTTGTTAATGTTGCCTCACAGTCTACAAGGCAGCACAAATGGAGGGAGGGGAGACAGCATGGCAGACAGAGACAGAGACACACACCATGTGTGTGAGAGATGCACATTGCCCTTTCAAGTACATTGCCTTTTTAATTAGGCCAGCAAGTTGAGACAGCAGCTGCTGCCAGCAAGCTCCCTCTGTCCTGAGCCCTGTCATGTCTGTCCGTCCCCCACTAGAGATGGGGTAAGCGGGGGGCAGGAGCAGTGGGGAGGGGGCACCCTGACATCAGCCCCCTTCTTCCCTGCCCCCTGCACAGCAAGAGGAGGCTCCCAGGAGCAGCACATGGCAGTGGGGGAAGGGACAGCTGGACTGCCAGCAATTGATAGCCTGCTGGGCGGCTGCCACACAGGGAACTTAGGGGAGCAGGGGGCTGCTGGTCCACCCTGGTTCCAAACCCCAAACAGGCTGTTCTTTCTGAAAGCAGTGAACAAAGCAGGTGGCTCCCAAACAACATTATAAGGGAGCATTGCACAACTTTAAATGAGCATGTTCCCTAATTGATCAGCAATGTAACAACATTAACCAGGATGACTTTAAATAAGTGAGGAGTTACTGTATACAACTAGGTTTCTAAAATGTAGATTCCTTAGCCTTCAATTGAAAATACTGTGGTTTGAATGCTTGTGCCTCAGTGCTTCCCCCGCTTCCCTTATGCAAAAGTCCAGATCTTACATAGCTATACTAACAAGCCCAAATGTTTGAAGGTTCAAGCCCCAAAATTATTAGTAGGCACAGACAGACTGGGCACTATCCAATCTATTTGTGCCTATTACTGAATTAATACAACTCAAGAGTCACATGGTTGAGATAACACAGGGGTCAGCAACCTTTCAGAAGCGGTGTGCCGAGTCTTCATTTATTCACTCTAATTTAAGGTTCTGCATGCCAGTAATACATTTTAACATTTTTAGGTCTCTTTCTATAAGTCTGTAATATATAACTAAACTATTGTTGTATGCAAAGTAAATAAGGTTTTTATAATGTTTAAGCAGCTTCAGTTAAAATTCAATTAAAATGCAGAGCCCCCCGGACCGCAGTGTGAGTGCCACTGAAAATCAGCTTGCGTGCCGCCTTTGGCACGTGCCATAGGTTGCCTATCCCTGAGATAACAGAATACGTATATCACCAATTATGCACGGTCTCTAAGTATAAGTTATCACGGCTCTTTTCTGTATTTTGTTCAGGTTCTTATATCTTGTCCATCATTGTGATCTTTTGGGGGCTTGAGCTTCATTTTATTAGTGTACCTAAAGGCCTTTTTAATCCACAGCTACCATCATATACTCCACAGTACACTTAAGAGCAGACATTAATGAACTGAATTAGACAACATGTCTTCTACCACATTAGATTTAAGTTAAAGTGCCTGGTAATGGATTGAACTAAAACTGAACATCTATCCAAAGGGGGTACACATGAGTACTTAAAACTAGTTCTGAAAATTATTATTTAAAAACTTTCAATTTATTGTTTACTCCAGCTACAATTAATAAACATTGGGTAGTGTCTACAGTAGTTTATTTATCTAAATACTTGGGCTTGAGACTCTAGGTGTCACCTTAGAGCCCAGAGGTGTGAAATTTAGTATGTGCCAATTTATAATCTTGAGTTTGCATCCTTATCACTCCCATAAGCAGAGAATGATGGTTTTGCAAGAACATTTCTATACAGGGTCAGTCATTTTGAATGGTGACAGTGTTAGACCATAGCTTTTAAAAAAGAAATATGAGTGGTTAGAGACATCCTAGTTGTAATGTTAAGCATTACCTTAGAAAAGAGCAGGAGCCAGTGCTTGGACTTAATAAGGGAAGATGGGAGTGTCTGCTCCCTATCTCCACCAGATAAGAGATCCTATCCAGTCTTCTTTAGTGGTATTGTGAGAAAAATTGTTTACAAGTTTTACAGTTACTTCTCAACAATATTTCCTTTTCAAACAGATTTTTTTTTCAAAAGTACATTAGGTATTCACTATATTGACACTGTCGTAAGAGCACTTACATCAGCACTTTATTATTTTACTGTAAACCAGCATATTCTTGGAAAGTTACATAGCAGTGTAATAGAGAACAAATCTCTATAATATCCCTATATTATGGTCCTTTTGCACTTATGGAAGTGGAGGCATACGCTTGACAAAAACATTAGTGAATTGTCAAATTAGCAGCTACGCTTAAAGGAATGCTGTCCTCTCTTTTATCCCAGTACCAAATTATGATGGATCTGGTTTAACTGTTAAGCCAATCTTTTTCTGCTTATAGAAATTCTCTTTGTTTATTGTAAAGACTGTTTTACTAAGGGCTAAATAAACATTTATACACATGCCAGTATTACTATGGCAAAATAAATATAATCCTTGTTCAAAATACGCACACTTGCTTTGAGACCAAAGATCATCACAAGGAAAGCTTTCTGCTCTGACAACTTAACTTAGATTTATACTTTAAAGATAAGTATATTCTGGGTGGTGAAATACTAAGAATAAAAACCAGCGCTCGGGCAAGACATTCTCTTTCCAGAGAGTAAGTGTGCGCTTTCATTTGAGCAAGAGACCACAGGCAAGTCACTGTAAGTTAGTCTCATTCGCTGTCTGCCTGGAAGAAATTCCAGTTGTGGGACAGAGCACTTAAAACAGCAGACCACACTTCTGTCTTTTGAAAAGTGTCCGCATCCTCTACCAGGCAATACAAGCGTAACTTGTATGCATGACAAAGAAGAGGCTACTAATTAATTTAGCTGTCAATGAGTTGCTTGTGAGAGTATGCCTGTAATTCCATATATGAACGTTTATATGACTGCATGTTTTAGGGGACACCATCCCCAACCCCGCCTCTTTCAACAATTAGTTGATGTTTCATCTTTTGTCTTGTAGCCAAACATCGTGCAATGCTCAGTGCACCTCCTTTTAAAAACCGTACAAAATTGTCTCCAACCAGCGGGCCTAACGCAAAAAGATTGGCTTCCTTAGTGCACTCGTAAGTATATGGGTCAATCTCAATAGGATTACCCTTGCATGTGATTGGCTGGTTTGGGTTATGACCTATCCCCTGACCATGGTCCTTTAGAAAGAACAGATTAGGGTGAGAACCTATCAGTACTAAGGCTACGGAGAACTTGAAGATTTTCTTCAATCCAGAGGCACTCTGTAGGACACATTTCATGTCTGGCTTGAAGGAAAGTACATGGTGCTCAGGAAAACTGGTGTAAGCAGAATGCAGATTAGAGTCCACAGCATGTGACTGAGTACACATCATATGATAGACCTTATGGTATTCAGGATAAAGTTTTTTAGGCAGCTGTTTGAAAATTAAACTTGGATCAGTAACCCTTCTACGAAACACATGAATTACAGGGATGTTATTGTTGTAAGCACACAGTACTGCGTCAGCTGCTGAGAGTCCAGCACCCACAATTAAGACAGGGTCTACTTTCCCACGTAGTTTTCCTTTGCTGATGGCAGCTCCAAAGTCAGACATGGAATGAAACACAAAGGGAAATTCTTCTCCTTCAACCTGTAGTCGGCCAGGAGAATCAAAAGTTCCAGTCGCAAGAGCCACATTCTCAGCAAAGAGGCAGAAGGGCACCTGAGAGCCATCTGTTGTTCTCTGATAACCTCTGACTTCCCAGTTTCTCTTGATCAGTGATGTCTGTACATTTTCCTTTTCCATTTGCAAATGCTGTGTTGAAATATCTTCACTCACTTGGCTTTCATCTTCGTCATCCTGTTCTCGGTAAAGTCTTGAAACAGATGTTATGTAAGCATTGTCTCTGAAGTTCTTCTGGAGGCCCATGACTTTAACATACTGTTTATAATAACAAGCTATTTCCTCTGGCATAACTCTGTCGCTCTTTATACTCCTGAAACAAAAACAAAAGGCTTCCAGTTAACATTTATGCTCCAATGGATGGGTCGAACATCACATTTGAAATATTGAATGTACAGATTCAAATTTAAGCAGGGTAGATTCAGCCCTTCACTCTCAACATAACTACACTGAGTTCAATATGTTTTATTGTATGGAGTTTGAAGACAAGACTGTAAACTGCTCTTTTGATGTCTGAGAGACAAGTGGGTGAGGTAATATCTTTTATTAGACTCACTTCTGTTGGTGAGAGAGACAAGCTCTTGAGCTATACTGAGCTCTTCTTCATGTCTAGGAAAGGTACTGAGTGTCACAGCTAAATACAAAGGCTTCTCTACACTGGCATGCTAAATCAGTACTGCTGTGATCAATGCAGCGGCATTGATTTAGCGGGTCTGGTGAAGACACAATAAGTAAATCATACAGCGCTCTCCCTTTGACTTCAGTACTCCAACCTCCCCAACAGGCGGAAGGTAAGTCAGCGGGAGACATAGCACGGTGTAGACACCACGTTAGCTCAATGTAAGCTACGTCATGCAGAGGGGTGATTTTTTCTCACCTCTGAGGGATGTAACTTACATCGACTTAAGCAGACCAGTCCCAAGATTGAACAGAGTTTAGCGTAAGTAGTTAGCACATATTCTAAGGGACTGTTAACACCCCCTTTTTGTCCTATGACTACAGGGAATTAGTGGGTTACATATTGTTGTAAAAAGCCATAAATCCAGTGTCTTTATTGAGACCAGAATTTTTAGTGTGTAGCAAAGTTATGAATTTAACCTCCCAGGATCATCTTTTGAAAGTGTTGTACAGGTTTCCTTTGAGGATGCGGGCTGATAGGTCAGACAGAGTCATCAACTTGTGAAATGTGTTCACCCACAGGTGACAGGGTAGTTTTATCATTTTCCTGTGAGAGTTCATTCGAGAGTGTAGTGATTGTCTGGTTTCACCCATATGGTGGTTACTGAGGTATTTACTGCACTGGATGATGTACACCACCCGTGATATGCATGTGTAGGACCCATGGGTCTTGAAAGGTGTGTTGTGGGGGATGTTGATCATTGTAGCTGTGGAAATAGTTCTTCCTCACCCACCTTCTCTCTCTAATATCCTGGGACCGACATGGCTACAACAACACTGCATACAACTTTTGATTTCTGGTATACAAAACAAGTCAAGTTTGAAGAAAATTAGCTCTTTAATTTTAAAGATGGACAGCAACTTGAAATTTTCATGGCTTTTTTTGAGTAATTCAACATTAGTCATTAGATCATCTGAAACAAGAGGACAACAAACTCAGTTTCTAACTTTTAACATCACTGAAATGATTTTCTTCCAACTTGGTATGTTTTGTAGGTCTCATTGAGACTTCAAATCAAATTTGAAGGCTGTGCTATAAAACTATATAAATTCCAGTTTGTTATAGGTTAAGACAATTTATAACAAGATTACATTTTAAAGCCCAAGTACCAGATGTCAGAGCTAGTTAAGCTTTCAACCTAAACTCTGACTTCTCAACCCTAACTGCATTAAGGGTAGTGTTCTGCATAAAATATATATTGTATAATATATTTTCTACATGTTTATTTAAATTGAGAGATTTTGATTTAACTAAGAACGTAATGGCTCAGGCCAAAAGCTGCATTTTCCTCTGTGCAGTGTTGAGCCCTCAGTCAGTGCAACATAACCCTGCACTTACTCCACTGGTAAAAGTTCTTAAAACTAGAGCACGACAAAAGTGTTAAATTTTATCTCCTCAGAGTGTTGCATAAACACTAACCAATCCTTACAATACCTGAAGTAGGTAGGAAGGCAAGTATTAGCTCAATTTTATGAGGAAATGGACATTGTTACTCAGTGTGGGGCTATGTAAGTCAGTGGCAGCACTGAGGTTAGAACTCAAGAACTGTGGACTCCTAGGCCTACACTTGCACATCCATCTGTCTCAAATTATTTGGTTTCTAGGACTAACTTCTCCCTCATCCAAGAAAAAGTCTTCAGGTATCTTTATGACGGCTCTCTTAGGATCCACGTATATCGTTAATTACAAGAAGAAGGAAAAACCCAAACACCTACATTAGTAGAACTTTAAGGTTGCAATCTCAAGCATACAAAAGTTAGAAATGCCAAAAATAAGGTTTCTCGTGCAACCATAATTTGTCCCCTTCTGCAACTGCATGACAGAATCTTTAATTACATTATCTTATTTTTTCCACACAACCACTACCTCACTCAGTATACAGGATGAATGGTGCTCATTGAATAGCAACTGTTCAATATTTCTTTTTAATCCTCCTCATTCTATGTGTGAACCCAACCTTGCTGCTGTTTTTGTTTTAACAATTAGGACCCTACCAAATTCACAGTCCATTTTGGTCAATTGCAGTGTCATAGGATTTTTAAAACAGCTGAAATAATTAAATTTACTATTTAAATCTGAAATTTCACAGCGTTATAATTATAGGGGTCCCAACCCAAAAAGGAGTTGTCGGTGGGGGAGGAGTCTCAAAGTTATTGTAGGAGGGGTTGTGGTACTGCTACCCTTACCTCTGTGCTTCTGCAGGCAGTGGCGCTGCCTTCAGAGCTGGACGAGTGGTGGCTGCCGGCTGGGAGCTCTGAAGGCAGAGCTGCCGCCAGCAGCAAAACAGAAGGAAGGATGGCCTGGTATGGTAATGCCACCCTTACTGCTATGCTGCTGCTGGTGGGCTGCTGCCTTCAGAAGTAGGCGCCCAGCCATAGGCGCCAACTCTGGGGATGCTCTGGGGCTGGAGCACCTACCGGCAGCCAAGCTCCCCCCTCCTTACCTCCTCCCTCCCCCCCCACGCCACATCCCTGCTCCTCACCCTCCCTCCCAGCACTTCCCACTGCCTAACATCAGTTTGGCAATGCTTACAACTTTCCGGGAGGGAGAGGGAGGAGCGGGGATGCAATGCACTCAGTGGAGAAGGCAGAGAAGAAGTGGGGCAGGGGCGGGGACTTGGTGGAATGGGGGCAGGAAGGGGCGGGGACTTTGGAGAAGGGGGCCAAGCAGCAGGGCCGGGGCGGTGGGAGGGCGAGCACCCATGGGGAAGTTGGCACCTATGCGCCCCGTCAACAGCAGCCACTCTCCGGCCACCCAACAGTAAGGGTGGCAATGCCACGATCCCCCCTAAAATAACCTTGCAACCCTTCTGAAACTCCCTTTTGGGTCAGGACTCGCAATTTGAGAAACTCTGGTCTCTGCTGTGAAACTGGTATAGTATAAGGTAAAAGCATACAAGAGAGCAGATTTCATGGGGGAAGACCAAATTTCATGATCCATGCTGAGTTTTTCATGGCCATGAATTTGGTAGGGCCCTATCTATCTTGCAGTGTATTAAATTCAAGCTCCTTAGCCTCACCTATTAGCCCCCACCACAGTCTTCCCCCCACCTACATATCTGATCTAATTTCTCTTGGTATCCCCTACCATTCCCTCTTCTGTTTCTCATGCACTTTTCAACTCTTACTCCTATGTTCAGTTCTTATTCCCACTCTTTTGTGCTCTTTCATGCTGCCTTCTATAAACGTAAGTCTTCTTTTCCTCATCACTCTCTTCCTTCAAATCTTTCTTTAAAACCTCTTAAAACAGATTTATCATGATAATTAATAATTCTTACACCTTCTATCTAGGAGCCCAAGCCTGCAAACACAACCGTGCAGTGTTTATTCCCATGAGTAATTCCATTGATTTCATGGTAGTAAGCACTTTAACACAGTAGCACTTGTAAGACTGGTTTATAAGCATAGCATGAATTAAATGTGCTAAAAAGTACTCTTTAATTAAAAAACAAGGCTGTAGAAAATAAGATAATACTAAAGGTTCATTTTTTAAGGTGGGGATTTTAATCAGCACAATGTAACTACTCCAAATATTATATGTATCACTTAAGCACTGAGATGATTGATGCTCCAGAAATGTCTACAAAATACAATCCATTTTTTAAATATATCATTTAGCTCATATTTTATAATGGGCACTAGTAACTAATATATTTGTTTTGAATAACCACTGTCAGATCCACTTTAAAATGGCCCTGGAATTCCATTACGTAAACTTCTGAGACAAACAGGTTTAAAAGAAAAAGACAAGAGTGACTAATTTCATTTTTGGCATAATAGCAGGAGAAAACAAGTGAATGACCACATGCACGTGTTAAAACTTTTCAGTCAGAGACCCTGAATAACAAGATTAAATACAAAGCAAGTTAACCAATTTGCTTTTTGTACACATGTTTATAATCAAAAAATTTTTCAGGTGAAACTATAATGACCAGTTTCCACTTGTTAAATAAGTGTACCATTGTCTAAGGCACTCAAGGAACGAGAAGTGCCACTGTAATCATTAAAACTATTATCTAGCCGTTCTCAAATTAAAAAAAAAATTCTATTTACAGCAGTCACGTTTTCTGCAGCTATCACTTTAAGAAACTTAGTGTCTTTACCTGCGTTTACTAGCTGCCCAATCCTTAAACTTCAGTCCTGGTAACTCCATCCAGTCTCCAAAACTGATTGTCAACATAGAATCTTCCATAGTCTATGGAATGGGGGAAAAAAATATCAAACTAAATGGATCAGGTAAATTTTAAAATTATTTTATATGAGTACATTTCTTCTAAATATTGCTAACATGGTTCCACTGCACTTATCCAGAAATAAAAAGGATGATGATGTATCAGTATGTGGACTGCAAATAAAAGAAGATTTCATGTTATAATTAGGAAATAAAGTATGCAGTTTGATCATGGAGTGATAAATTTTGATAAATTTAATGGAGAAAAGCAGAACAATTACAGATGAGGAAAGTACAACTGTAAAGGAAAATAAAAGCAAGATATTGCAAGCATGGAACTAAAAATAAGAACAACATGAAGTGCTGGGAGGCCAATAAAATATGAAATACAAAGTCCTAAATCTTTAGCTAAGTAGTGTCTGGTAGCAATCAAGGAAAGGACAGGTGGAAAACAAAAGGGGGGTGTTACAGAGCACCATTACATTATATCTCATGTTCAAGACTTTAATGAATAAGACAATTAACAGGCTCAATACAGTGGATAAGGTCAGAAGTCTCACAGGTAAGGGGAAGTTTGAGACCCTAAGAATGAGGGAAACAGGATTACAAAAACTGTAAACCTCATCCTGCTCCCATCAAAATCAACGATAAAAAAAACCCTCAATGATTTCAATGGGTGATGATCAGACTCTGTACAAGATGTACATATAGGGAAAAATATTACAGCAAAAAAATCAACAGAAAATAAATGGCCAAGTATAAAAAGGGATCCTTTTACCTAAAAGAGTGGAGCATTAAATGTGTTGAACATGGTAAGATTCAGAAGAAACTGTGGACTGAAATATAAAGGACTAGCAGAGAAGCCCCTTTTTCCCCTCCCACCATTAATCTATCTTGAGTATTGAGGTTGTAAATTCCTTGGGGTAGAGCTTGTCTTTTACTGTGTGTTTGTACAATGCGTAGCACACTGGGGCCCTCAGTATCAGTTGGGGCTTCTAGATGCTATTGTAATACAAATACTAAAAAATAAGAAACCTCTCAGATAAACAGGATGAGATAAAATCAGTTCTAGATGGCAATCTTACAGAATGACATTGGAAGATAGACTCTCTCTTTTGGGTACTCGAGAGAGGTCAGATTCAGGGCATTACTCCATTGGGAAAGTGTTTTACCCATATATTTTTATTTGTCCCATTGAAGAAAGTGCATTGCATGGCTCTGGGAAGCAAAATCATCTTGTTAGTGTCTAACCTGCACAATCTTCAATCAGGAAGTGTGAAAGGACTCAACGTGTTTTAGAACGGAGGAACAGTGAAGAAATATATGCAATGAATTTATGAGACAGATGTGACTTGGCCATTATTATGGATAAATATATGGATACATCAAAACAACGGGGTAGAAACAGCCAGGTTTATAATGTTAGGAAGCGAGAAAGGTGTTGCAAAAATGTTTAAAGATGTCCCTGAAAAAACAAGCACCTTGTCTTCCCTTTCAACAGCACTGCTCTTCCTACAGACACACTATTGCCAAGAGTTACACCTTTTGAGATATCCCATTTTGTAAGGTAGTTTTCAACAGTTATTTCCACTTTATATACAAAAATAAGATAATGAAAGTTGAAATTAATTCAAGTGGTGGTTAATGAAAATGACAAGTGAGTCCACATTTAGTCATAATAATCTTTTGCACTTCTACAGTGCCCTCCATAAAAGGATGAGTACTTTGAGAAACAGATCCCAAATCTCATATAATCAAAGAAGAAATGACGTAAGGCACTACCATCATTATTTTAGAGTTTAGATGATCTAATGGTCCCTTCTGGCCTTAGTCTGACCTGTATACCACAGCTCATTAAATATTGAGCTCAATAACTTGGATTATGAGAAGCATTTCAGTCGTCAGGAGACTAAACTATTGTGTGCTACAGGCACAGAACAGGATAAATTGAGGCACCATCAATGCCCTAGGCCCCTGTAACAGCAGGCAATTGATTAGGTGAGATCTGTACAGATGATCTCTGCAGGCAATCCACACTCCATGCTGCAGAACATGATAGAAACCCATCCAAGATCCCTGCCAGTCTGACCTGAGCAAAAATTCTTTTTCAACCTAAGATCTAGAGATTAGTTTGAGCATGTGAGCAAGACACACCAGCCAACCATCCAAGAAAGAGGATTCTCTGTACCACCTCAAAGCACTGGTTCACACCATTTGATGTCCTGTCCCAGCTTGAGCGAATCCCTGACATTTAAGAGGGGGGCAAACAAAAAAAACTAGCCCCAACCAGAATACTTAATTTGGCTAATTGTTCACTGGGGGGTGGGGGAGAAGAATTCCCTCCTGATTCCTGCAGATGAATGACTGAAGCGGGGACTAGATTATACTCAGTCTTAATACAGAGCTGTAAATATTATGAGCACATTAAGGGCAATGCAGAGCTCCCGTTCTCCCTATGGCCCATGAAGGGAGAATGAAGAGGGGGATTCAGACTCCAATACCAGAAGGAACCACCACAACCATCTAGCCAGACCTCCTGCATACTTAGGCCATAGAATTTCTCCCAGAAGATGGATTAAAGCATATATTTTAGAAAAAGATATCTAATCTTAAAGACTTCAAGCAATCCTGAGTCCACCAGCTTTCCGGTAAACTGTCTTGATAGTCAAACACTCTTACTGCCAGGAAAATGCATCTTATTTCAACACTGAATTTCTCTAATTACAACTTCCAGCCATTAGATCTTTGCTATGCCTTAGTCAGCGGGTTTGAAAAGCCTCCCACATTATTAGATACATTTTCCACACGTCAGTACCTAGACAGAGTGAGATCAAATGAATAGATTGAACACGTTTAACTTTATATCCTAAATCTTGCTTTCTAGTCTCTGGATTATTTTTGTGGCCCTTCTTTGAACTCTTTCCAATATTTCCACATCCTTCTTGAAGGGCGGACATCAGAATTAACCAACGCTGTGCACAGAGGCAAGAACACTTCCCTTTTTCTACTTGATAACCCCCTTTTTATACGTCCAAAGATCACATTAGTCCTTTTCACCAGAGCATTGTACTGAGATCTCATATTGAGGCGGTTATCTACAATGACCTCCTAAATGCTTTTCCAAGTCACTGTTTTCCAAGACACTGTCTCCCACCCTGTACGCACAGCCTGCATTCTTTGTTCCCAGATGCAGTACCTTACATTTGACCATATTAAAATATATTATACTGGATTGTGACCATTTAACCAGGCAATTCAGTAACCTGTCCTCCTCATTATTTAGTACTCCACTAATCCGTGTGTCTTCTGCAAACCTAACTCCCAAAGATTTTACATCATTGTTTAGATCACTGATAAAATATTAGATAGCTCTGAACCAAGAACAGTTCCCTGGAGAACCCTGTTAGAAACAGTCCATCACTGATGACTCCAATAACAGCTACATGTTGAGATTTATCAGTGAACCAGTTTGTAATCCATCTAATTTGTGTCCTGTTAGTTTCATATCATGCATATTTTAAAATCAAAATGTCACATGGTATTAAGTCAAATGCCTTGGAGAAATCGTATAACATATCAACACATTTGCCTTTATCAACCAGAACAGTAATCTTGTTTAAAAAAAAAAAAGAGAGAGAGAGACACAGACAATAGGTTTGTTTGGCAAGATCTACCTTCCATGAAACGATGCTGACCGGCATGAATTATATTTTTAACTTCAAATTCTCTGTTAACCATTTTAGCTGTGATCACAAGATCACCTGGGGTGGGGAGAGTACTGAATTGATGGTTGGTGGTGTGTACACATGCATGAACTTTTAAATTTTGCTTAGACATCAGAAAACCACTGCATCCCTGAATTTAAACAATAGATTAATTAGTTAATGGGTTCCACAGTATCCTAAAAGAACATGAGGTGAGATATGGAAAAGAGTCTTAATAAAAGAAAAGTTATTCAGCCATATTTACTAGCAGAATAATATAGCCAGCAGGCAAGTTCCCTGTTGAACTAAGTTGAGCATTTCTTGTTCCTCTTCTGTTAAAATTTGCTTCCTGGCACAGAATTTAGAGTAAACAGAGTGTTGCAATCTGACAAAGAACAGGTTACCACAATCAATGATAACAAAATATCAGCCCATCAATTTTATCTGCCCTGAGCAATTAGGCTGCTGCTAACAGTAGTTCCCAAATAAGTGGTCTGGAGCTACCGCTTGTGGTTTATGAAGAGCTGGCTGACTCTCTTGCTTGTTTCTAGCTGCTAAACTGTATTACAGAGATAGCAAAAATAATAATATATATAAATATATATATGAAATACATGTAAAAGTAATATTAGTAAAATAAGCAATTGCTATAGCTGACATAGGAATGTTAGCAATTGCTAGCAGAAGAGGAAGTGGAACATATGACAGCACATGAGCAGGGAAGTGGTCAGCAAGACATTTACGCTATCTAAGTTATAAAAAGGTTTGGCGATCCGTTTAACAGATATGACAAACACAGGCATGTGTTTGAGACTACTGTATCAAATGTATAAATGTTTTCTATACCTCTGTGAGCCAGGGAATGCATGCTGGATGGCTGGGGAGGGTTACCAAGCTCTATCTAGGAGAGGGGTGGGCAAACTATGGCCCATGAGCTGTGTCCGGCTCACCAGCTGTTTTAAACCAGCCGTTGAGCTCCCATTGGGGAGCGGGGTCTGGGGCTTGCCCCGCTCCAGCGCGTCAGCCGGGGAGCAGGGTCAGGGGCCGCTCCGTGCAGCTCCTGGAAGCAGCAGCATGTCCCCCTCCAGCTCCTATGCTCCCAGGGGGCCTCCACTCAGCATGCTGCCCCCGCCCAAGCACCGCTCCTGCAGCTCCCATTGGCCAAGAATCAATGGAAGCTGCAGGGGCAGCGCCTGCGGACAGGACAGCATGCAGCAGAGCTGCCTGGCCACGCCTCTGTGTAGGAGTCAGAGGGGAGACATCCCCTGCCTCAGCCCAGAACCCCCTCTCGCACCCTGAACTCCTCATTTCTGGCCCCCATCCCAGAGCCCATACCTCCTTCCACACCTGGAGCCCCCTCCCATGCTCTCCACCCCCAGCCTAGAGCACTCTCCTGTACCCCAAACCCCTCATCCCTGGCCCTACCCCAGAGCCTGCACCCCCAGCTGGAACCCTCACCCTCTCTTCCATTCCAACCCACTGCCTGGAGCCCCCTCCCACACCCTGAACTCTTCATTTCTGGCCCCGGCGCCCACACCCCCAGACAGAGCCCTCACCCACCCCCCCACCAATTTTGTGAGCATTCATGGCCCGCCATACAATTTCCAGACCCAGATGTGGACCTCGGGCCAAAAAGTTTGCCCACTCCAATCTAGGAACTAGAATCAAGGTGGGGGAATTACTGCAGATGCTGAGACAGGTAAATAAATCGAGAGAAGTACCACCCTTTGGGGTGAATTGCATATACTGATACAGACCAGGTTCAAGAGACCCAGGAAACAAAGAAAGAGCTTGTGGTATAAAGAGCCAGCATGAACTGACTGGGGGGAGAGGCTCATTTTGATCCAGCAAACTGACGTGACTTTTTAACCAAGAGGGGAAAAAACTCTGCTGAAGGGTTTGAAGAACTGGAACCTGATAAGGTCTCTATAGAAAAGATGACTGATAGCTAGTAAGCTTAAGCACGCATTTAGACTTTTTATTGCTGAGGATATGTTTTCTCTGTAATGCTTCTACCCTAAAAATAAACATACCGTGCTCTGCGTAAGGCTGTTTGGTCACTGGTGAACCAGTGTATTCGCCCTTGATAGAGCAAGTGTGAAACTGCAGATGCTGAGCTAGGTCAGACCTGCTGTGATAATCAATAAATTGCCAGGGGCTTCAACCTAAAGCCCTGGTCTGGAGGGAGAGGGATGCTGGAACAAGCAACAGTCACAGCCTTGTCTTCTGGTAGCCTATGCTGCTTCTTCCATCTGCTGCAGCCCTTGTCACCTACTGATGACTAAGGCTGCAACTTTGTCATGGAGGTCACAGATTCCTTGACTTTCCGTGACCTCTGTGACTTCTGAAGCAGCCAGGGCTGCCCGAGCAGCTCAGGCAGCTCCTGGGCCAATCTCAGGCCACACCACCCCCACAGCAGTACCAGGAGAAGTGTAGGTGTGGGAGGGGGTTCAGGCTTGGGATTGGAGTGCAGGAGGGGGTGAGGGCTCTGGGCAGAGCTTACCTTGGGGGGGGCTCCCCGGAAGTAGCAACATGCTCCTCCCTCAACTCACAGCTCTGCGCACTGCCTCAGCCCGCAGGCACCGCCCCCGCAGCTCCCATTGGCCGCGGTTCCTGGCCAATGGGAACTGCAGAGCTGGCAGCGTGTGGAGCTAGGAAAGGACATGTCGCCACTTTCGAGAAGCTGGGTAGGGAGCCTGCCAGCCCTGCCAACCCCCTCCCCGCCCCTCAGCACGAATGAGGGTCCTGGGCTGCTCCCACCCGAAAACCCGCAGCACCCCCCTGATTGTCCCCCGAGCATCTGCCCCCCCCATGCACTTGTGGTGCCCCACACTACTGTCTGTTCCCGCCCCCCCAAAGCGCTCTCCGGGCTGCCCCCACGCCGAAGACCTGTGGCCCCCCTCCAGTCCACCTTCCCCACCCCCCAAAGCATCCACGACCTCCCACATGCACCCGCAGCACTCCCAAGATTTAGTCAGGGGTATAGTCCACGTCATGGGCAGGTCACAGGCTGTGAATTTTTGTTTACTGCCCATGACCTGTCCATGACTTTTACTAAAAATACCCGTTGACTAAAACATAGCGTTACTGATGACACAGAAAGCATCTTCCGTAAAAGATAGGGCTTCCCTTTACAGTAGGGGTTTTCAAAGATCCTCAGAACAGTTTTTTTTTTAAAACTTTTAAACATAAAAAAAATTAAAAAGTCTAAGACTAATCTACTGTGCTATGGATATGAAGTATAGTGAATCAAAACTGAAGTCCAGTAATGCCTAAAAGGGATTCTGTCAAGACTGAAAACTGAAAGGACAGTTTCACTTTCTAATTCCAATGTATTAGTACCATGCTGTTTGGGTTCACAAAGCTACAAGGATATAGATAATTTTAAATCCATTTGATACATTTATAATATGAAAAAACAAAACAAACAAAAACCCAACCCTTGCCTTTTCTAACAGTTAAAAATAACCTGCAACCACCAAACATGGGATTTAACCTAAAAGGATTATATCCTTTTAAAATTACAGATTTTTTTTGTAAATTACTCATCTATTACAAGATGCAGACAAACTACAGAATCCCAGGATATCAGTATTAAAATTCTGAATCAGACTTGCAGCAGTTAGGTCAGCAATGTAGCTGGTTTTTATTAATCAAAATTCTGTGTGTAATCTGGCAGTGGAGCATAAAAATATGCAAACATACCAGGAACACTTCCATTTTAATAAATTCACATGCAGGAGTAACAGGGCCTGTGGAGCTGCTTTGTACCTGCAACAAAACCTCTCAAATGTTCTCTCATTTCAGTCCCAAAGTTATCTATGTTCCACACAAATGTAGTGTCCCCTAACTTTTACTGCTGAACAGTCTTTATTTTTTGGTGTAAATAATCATGATATTGAAGTAACAGAGTTATTTACGCTAGCAAATGAATCCCGCAGCATTTTAAATTTCCTGTATATATTTTAGGCTCTCATTTTGGGTCTTGTCAAACACTTAGGCTTTGGTACGTCAGAAGGCTGAAGCTGCAATTCTCATTAACATTTATAAATCAGACCCATACTAAGAAAACCCTCAAATACAAACCCATCAAGTTAGAGGAATATAAATGAAAAGTATCAGATGGGTAGCCATGTTAAACTGTATCCACAAAAACAACGAGGAGCCAATGGCACCTTAAAGACTAACAGATTTCTTTGGGCATAAGCTTTCATGGGTAAAACACCCATTTCTTCAAATAGATGGCTGATGCATCTGAAGAAGTGGGCTTTTTCCTACGAAAACTTATGCCTGTATAAATGAAAAGTTTACTCACATGCCAAGCTCCACCAGGTGGTCCTTTGCCAAGCACTATATGTGGGATATAATTATGCTGTTCTAGCTTCCAGTGAAGAACAGGTGGGTAATCATAGCCAAAGTCAGCATCTGGATGAAGCAGTGTATCAAAAAGTACTGCAACTGGATTGGAAGAACGTCCTTCAAGACCTTCAGACAAGTATTCTAAATTCTATATTAAGAAGAGAGATTTCCTTGTTGATGCAACTGTTACCATACAGTATAGTTTTAAAGTGCAGAAAGAATTTCACCTGGAAATCACTATTGCAAAATCAAACAAAGGAAAACTTCAGTAATTAGTTATAGTTTAGTTAAAATATTTACTATAATGGTATATTCAAAGCAATTTTAGATAAAGTACCTGTCACTGTTTCAGTATCGCCATAACTATGAAAGGTGTTTCTGTCCCTCTCAATAGGAGCTCGCTTTTTAATACATAGTTGCCAATATTTGAAAACTATCAATAGAGACATTTGAGAAAGAAAAACAGGGGGACACACCTTTTAACTCAACTGAAATACATTTCACTAGGAAAACCTTTTAGCGGGACAGAGTAAATTGATATTTTTAAAAAAAGATAAAGGACAGTTCCTCTTAATTAAGGATGGTTTGCATTCCCAGGAAGAGTCGACTCTAATAACATAAATTAGGATTGTACTCATTGTTTGAACATAAAGAAAATTTACAACAACTTTTAAAGTTACCAGTTAAGTCCTATTAGTAAAAGGACAAGTCAGCCATAGTTTTAAATAATAGAGGTTACCATAAAACGAACAGGTTCCCTAAATCACACTCTCCATCATTGTGTGGTTATACTTACTCCCCTACTGCGGAGGGGTTGGACTAAATGACTTTTATCATGTCAAGAGGTCAGCCCCCTGTATGAATGGCTATTCCCGAATTTATTTCAATACTATTTATTCTTTTTTACTAGTCTTTTTAGGTGAATTAGAAACTATTTTACAATGTAGTTTTCCTTTAACAGACATTTTATAAAACTTCCTAACGGGGTAAAAGTGGGTACCGGTAAGAAGTGGGCGCCGACGGGGGGAGGGAAGGGGGCAAAGACGTTAAAGCGCTGCCGCGGCAAAGGACCATCCTTAAAGCACTGCCGCAGCAGCGCTTTAATGTCATTGCCCCTTTTGCCCACCCCGGGCCGCCGACCGGGGAGGTGCGGGGGCACAGGTGCCCCGGGGCTGGTGATTTAAAAGGACCCGGGGCTCCCAGCTGCCACTGCTGCTACTGTGGCAGTGGCCGGAGCCCCGAACTCTTTAAATCACCGCTGGAGCCTCAGGCTGACACCCAGCCCTGCCCCTTCTGCCCGAGGCCCCACCCCTTCCGGGGACCCAGAGCTGGGCCCCCGTACCTGTAAGTATTTAATGTTACTTTCACTCCTGCAGCCTACAAATATTTATATTCTTTTTTCAGCATCCACCTAACTGCTATGTCTTCAAAGCCAGAAACATCAGCTTAGCAAAGGACTTTGCAACTAACCAAAAGAAAAACTAAGACTTTAGACACCATTTTGTTGACAAGGCATGGAGACGTTTTAGTCTCCAAAATCAGACCGAAGCCCTGTGGGTGCAAAGTCACAGACGCATACACAGCAGTTATAGCCAGCAGCAAAGACACATTGCTTTTCTGCCAAAATCAAACCTGGATTCATTGAGGCCTACAAAGTTGGCACCTGAGTGATGTTAAAAACAAACAAACTACTTCATAGTTCAAATCTTCCTATTTTCTTTCCTCTACCCAGTTATTTCTCCCTCCCTATATCAGATGAATTAATACACTGTTACAGTGAAATATACATACCAGTACATGACTAACTGCCCAGTCACTTACTTACTGATGGACATAGTGCTTATCATCATTAAATTAAATTCAGACTATAAGCAGATGTAAACAGCACTTACTTTGAGATGAATAATTTTACAGCATAACTGAAATTAGCCCAGTAAATTCAGTGTTATTTTTGTGCAAGTGAAGATGCTGAATGTTGATTAACAACTTGTTAAATATTTTAACTGTGACTAGATAAAGTATGCTGGATCCCCATAAAGTAGCTTTCTTTAATTTCTGGATTAATAATTATCACTTATTTAGCACTTTACACATTCAAACCCCTTTACAAATATGATCTTAATTTTACAGGTGAGAAAAATGAAGGGAGAGAGATCAGGTGACTTGCTCAAGGCCACAGTGGGAGTTGCTGGCTCCCCCTACTATGCTTATACCATGCCTCCCTCAAGGAGTAACAGTGTAGGTCTTGAAGAATTCTTTGCAGGTTAAGAGCATGCCAATTGCATTACATATCTTAAATGACTATAAAGTATCTTAAGAAGCTCATAAAAGGAAACTAAAAGTGTTTACTAGTTTGGTTTGTTAAAGGAAAACATTTGGATGAAGTGTTAGTGAAAACTTACTTGGTCAACAATAGAGAGATGTCTAGCTTCTTCTAATTTACTATGCAAAATGGGATTTGGATGTACAGCTTCAGGAGACAAGTATGGCCTATACCCAGACAGCATGTAAGAAAGGCAAATTCCTGAAGGTCCATTCCCTATTAAAAACAAAAGTTAAAACAAACATTTTAAGAAGTCTTTATTACAACAGCTAAGGTATGTATATTACCACAAAAGTAGCAAAATAACTACACTGTAGCAATATCCCCAAATGTGCTATGCATACAGCATACTATCTCTACTCAGAAAAGCTTACAGTCTAAAATCTTCACATTACAATAAATCCTAGCACTGGGGACCTTTTCAAAAACCCTGCAGAATGCTTTTTGGGTGGTGGGGGAGAACAGTTGGTTAAAAAGAGAAGAATAGGAGAACAAACATGATATTTAAGCCAGTCTCAAACGTAAGTATGTCAGTGTAGGTCAATGTAGGACTGATTAAAATAAAAACTCGGTCACTCAAAGTATAACACAATATACATCCAATATGGCAATGAAATTTGATAGATAGTGAGTTTTGTCTACTTGCCGTTCTTTCTGGTTAGCAAAGCCATTTAGTGATGACAAATATGAACTGGTTTGAAAAATAGTAGAAAAGGAGCTCACCACAAAAGGTGACAAAATCAAAACAAAGGTGTCATTTGCAAATTCAATTGCATCACCTTTCAAGCTGATTTATTAGACATTTCTGCCCTGTCAATACTATAACTAGTAGAATCAGTAGAACTGATTACAACGGAGTTGTTTGAGAATTGGTTACAATAGGAGGGAAAATTGCAAAGTGGATGGGATTTAAGTGTCTCTGTAATCAAGTTAAACATCAGAACCAGTCATCTACTACATGCATCGCCAGTGCCTAGCACTATAGGACCTTGATTTGGTTGTCACCTAAACATTAGCATAATACACATATACAAATAAAAATATTATGTTAAAAGAACATTACTAAGTTTGCAAAGTCAACCCTCAAAAGTTATGAGAAGCCAGGATTACGGTTGCCTATGCAACCTTAATTTGGTCCCCTATGCATTTGATATAGTCTCTAATTACATGATTACATATTATTTTTTCCACAG
Organism: Mauremys mutica; assembly: GCF_020497125.1. Taxonomy (NCBI): domain Eukaryota; kingdom Metazoa; phylum Chordata; order Testudines; family Geoemydidae; genus Mauremys; species Mauremys mutica. Next base: position 48,565,757 of record NC_059073.1, read on the forward strand.
CATCCCTGCCTCATCTAGTATACAGGATGGATGGTACTCATTTAATGAGCAACTATTCAATATTTTGTTTTATCCTCATTGTTCAATATTGGCCTTATTTACTGCACACTACGGAAACTTTACTCTGAAGACAGTATTATTAGTTTCCTCATGGGCATTTATATGGCACTCATTATAATATCCAAGTGCTGCACATTTAGATCCACTGCACAAACCTCTGCCACTTAAGCTAATGGATTAACTGACAGCAATAGAAGATTATTAGTACCAGTGTATAATTAAATAATAAACCTAGTTACGGAGACACTCTGAGGTTTCATCTACGTTACAAGAATGTCCCCACAACTGGGTCAAAGATTTAACCAATTACAGGGAAAACAAAGTCCTGTGCACAACATAACACAACTGGGCCCCCTGACTTTATTAACATTGTAATGTAGATGGGCCTCAGATGATTTTCTGATCAAATGGTTTTAAATAAAATATATATTTTAGATGGTAAGCTCTTCAGGGCAGGAATCACATTTTTCTACAGTGCCCATCATAATGGGGCCCTGATCCTCATTGGGGCATCTAGGTATTACTGCAGTATAAATAAATAATATATATTTTAATTTTAAACTCCAACCACCCCTTTGTCTAGTTATATAAATATTGGCTGACTGCATAATGGTAGAACTGGGTCTTGGTCAACAGTAATCTATGATAAAAGAACCCTCACTATCATAAATTAAGACACTGTAGTGCAAATAGCCATCTTTGTGAATCAATGAATGTAAAAATGGTTTATTGCAAACATTGTTTTTTGGATGAGAACTTAAGGGAACTTGTGTTTACAGGAGAATGAACTGCATTCTGGGCAAAATAGACTGAGTTCAAAAGCTAAGGTGTTTGTTTAGCACAGGACATATCTAAGATTTAGGGGGAAGGGAGGATTATCCTGAACTTTGACATTTGCAGAAACTTGTTAAAATAAATCAAATTCAAAAGTGTTCTGTTCCCTCCCAATCTCTTGGGGATCAGGAACAGGATGGAGTACAGATATCGGCTTCTCCGTGAGTGGAGAGCCATCTCTATTGTCCCAATCTGAAGGAGAAGAAATATTGCCTCGCTTATATTTATATTTGCTTTTAGAGATGTGTATGTTAAATTCAATGATAAAATAAGGTAAAACATACCCCTACCTGTTCTGATTAATTCTATTTAGTATTTGTCTTGGACTTTGTCCATCACTCAGCAGTAGTAATATTTGATGCTACTTTTAATGAAAGTAGGTGCAAAGTTTTCAGACAGAAGTATGATTTTCAAATTGATAGTGTTCCTTTAGTAATATTTTAGAAACATTTATTGAAAGATTTTTCCCCAGTAAAACACTTTTTACAACAAGAGGGAGTTTGTTAAATGAAGATTTGTTTCATCTTCTAAGTTTTCCCTTCTCTTTACCTTTTTTTTACTTAATAAATGCCAAATCAAATTTTTTATTTCGCAACACACTAGGAAAACCAAGTCCTGGCTACAAAACTGTGAACACAAAGCACTGCTAATACTGTGGCAGCAAAGAATAAAAAATTAGTAACTTAAAAGTAAGTTACCCTAAAAAAAAAATCTCTCCAAGTCCCAACAGCACTATTTATCTGAGTAAGGACTATCTGCATGAATAAGGATTTGCAGGATCAAGTCCTAAATTACACATAAAATAGGGAAAGATGACAGACAAAGGTCAGGGGAGATTAAGGGAAGGACAAAATAAGGTCAAAATAATTGCGTAATGAATACATCATGTTAGTCGTTTTATTACTACATTTGTGCAGTGGGAAGACACTAAGGCTATGTCTACACTTGCAGAGTTTTTGCGCTATCAGTTTCACTGGTGATAGGGAACCAGTAAAAGAAAGGCGCTGGTTTGTGTTCTCACTTACTTCCACAGGCATCAGATCATGTTCACATCTGCAGCACTTCCATCGTGGATGAGAGCAGCGCACTGAGGGCAGCTATCCCACAGTGCAGCTCTCTCCATTTTGAGGATAGGTCTTGAGGGAAGGGGGGTGATCACGGGGCATCCTGGGTCCCTGCACAGCCTGCTCGCCCCAAACACTGATCAGCTGCTGTAGATCAGCATTGCTCCAAGCAGGGGATCATTTGCCACGGGCAGCATCCATTGTCACCTGGCCAGATAATTGAGCACTTGCCAAGAAAACAGGAAGGGGAGTTTCAAAGTTCCCAGGGCTTTACAGGGGGAGCAGCGGAGGTCTGTTTACCTGGCGTCAGAGCAGCAGAGCTGCTGACCAGTGGTCACCTAGGCACTGTGGGATATCCTCCGGAGACTAAAAGCTGTGTAAACAGAAAGAACGTTTCTTCACTTACACATCACCACAAAAGTATCACCGGTAAGAACTGTATGCCTTCTGAGTTTCACAGCAAAAAGTCACTGGCAAGTGTAGATGTTCCCATGTTTTTTGCGCAAAAAAAGGGACTTTTTGCACTTTAAATGGCAGGTGTAGACATACCCTAACATTGGGAAAGTAAAAGAAAGATGGGCAATGAATGAGGGATGGGAAGGAAGACTGGGAGATTACATGGCATACATGATGAGGGAGATCATTTCAGTCACAAGAGGCAGCACAGGAGAAAGCACAGAGGCACTTGGAGAAAGATCAAGATGAAATACAGTGAACAAACTTGCCATTCTTTCTTACTAAAGTATTATTTCAAATCTTTAATATGCACCTGTTGCAAGTAAGAAGTCTTAGAGATAATAGGCTGTCCACTGAGGGATCAAGTTATAAGATTTCCAGTTCTAAAATATATGTTTAAAAAAAGTGTTCGGACATATTTGGGATAAAAACGTTTATTTTTCACTGGAAGAAGTCATGGCTGCTGCATTTGATGTGGGCAAGTAGAGGAGTTCTGAAGGCAGCAGCAGTACTTAGCACAGGTATTTGCATAATGCACAATTATTGAAAACTAGTGCAAATTTTGAATCAGGAACCATATGGCAGTCCTGGACCATGACTGGCAGAATGCCAGGAAACACTCTCTTCCTGCAGGGTATGAAACTCACCATAGCAATAGATGCCTCGGTCATCTCCAGGTTAACATATTATTATGGGCACTATGTTTGGCTAATAATGATGCACCTTGCTTTGACTACTCAGCAGGTGGGGAGGATCTCAGAACTCAAGCTCCAGCCCAAGCTCGGACGTCTACACTACAACTGTACAGCCCCATAGCCCAAGTCAGTCGACATGGGCCAGTCACCGGTGTTTTATTGCAGTATGGACATATCCACTGGATCCACTCCTGAAGAATTTATTTCTTCTAGCAGTTTGTCATTTGTCAACTTTTGTAGTACAAACCTTTAATAAACTGTTTTATCAAGTCTACAGTTTAACAACTTAAACTGATTATCTTGGTGAAGAATCAGTTTTATGGTGTGATGATTTTAATTGCTAACAGCACCCAGACACTATAGTGATTGCTGTTTCAGAAAAAAAGTTGAATAAATACAGTTCAGGATGGATTAAAAAAAAATCAGTGATTTAAAATAAACACAAATTGAATTTTTAAAATTTAAACTAGATACAAAAAATTAAGCAGTATATGTTTTCTGCCAAAGTTTTGAAGTTTTGAAGAAAGTCAAACCAACAGGTTGAAGTCACTGGCTAAGCACCTAGAACCACAGTCTGCTGAAGTGCTAAAACAGCTTTTGACAGCTGTAGGCTCTTCTGCAGGTGCAGAGAGAATATTTTCTTCATTTAAATTCAGCAAGTTAAGTTCCATGACTAGTTCAAAACTAAAAACCAATAGATGTTGACAAAGCAGGAAAGCTTGTTTTCTTTTCCAATCTAGTAATAAAAACTAGGTGTGAGAGGATGAGTTCTACTAGGTCTGAAGTATCAAAGGACATGATGATAAGAATCAGCTGAATTCACTTACTGCAGATATTACTTCCTTTGTTTAATAAATCAGTTATTTTTAAATGCAAAACATTTTGATAAGCTTTTTGATAAACTTTTTTTCTTATGTATACAGCACATTAAAGTAGTTATGAACTACTTAAAAAAATTTTAAAATGCTGTTTTGGTATTTTTAATTGAATTTAAATTTCCATATCAGAGTGAGACACAAATCACAAGCAAAAAACATTAATCAGCTAGTAAATAAGAAATGAATTATTCACCGTTTTCTAATATAATAAAAAATATAAAAATTAGGAATCAGAATAAATATAAGTTAAGCTATATAATTACTCAAATGTCTATAGATATAGAGTATCTTCCTTGCAAAAAGAAACATCACGTTTAGTGTAGAGGCAATTTTTAGTTGCAAAACCATGTTTTATGATTACCAACCAATGAAAATCAACCTTTGTTTAGGAGAATAAGTAAAAAGTAAAATGCAAAACATGATTAAAAACCAATTTTAATTGATTCCTGCTTACTGATTTAAATGATGATTACAGTGAGTTAAATAATCAATTTTGATTTAAATCAATCCACCCTGATAGACTTATGTCTCAGTAACTGTACTGTACACAAATTGCCTAATTGTAATGTTTGCATCTTCCAGTCTCCATTCAAACAAAGCATTCCCCAAGTCCAGTCTTAATGACATAAGTAGGACTTCATGCAGGCATAAAGGTGTGCTCAAGTATATCAGATTGCAGAATTGAGGCCTAAATCTCTACTGCACTCAAATCTAGTATCTGCCAACAAACTCATCATTCATGCCAAAACACTGCTGCCTCAACATTTTCCAGTAAAATAAACATTTTCAGTTCAAATACATTTAAATGATAACCAGTCATTTGACTTAATCATAGAAGATTAGGGTTGGTAGGGACCTCAGAAGGTCATCTAGTCCAATCCCCTGCTCAAAGCAGGACCAATCCCCAGACAGATTTTTACCCCAGTTCCCTAATTGGCCCCCTCAAGGATTGAACTCACAACCCTGGGTTTAGCAGGCCAATGCTCAAACCCCTGAGCTATCCCTGACAACTTGATAGTAATATTGTTAACTGTACTAATTGTATCAATCTAATAAACACCTTCACCTTGGAGATGGGTTATCATTTTGCAAACACCAACTTATTTAATTATAAATGGATTTGCATTCCTGGTTCTTAAAAAGTAATGGTAGTGCCAGAGAACACAAAATAATCTCTGGAAATAACTCACCTATTATTACTATTGGCACAGTCAGGAGCGGGTCCCCAGTCAGAGTGGTTTCTTCTAGTAAGGGCATTTTTTTATCTTTCCTCCCAAGGTTGTCACCAAAATGCTGCACTAAGGAGCTCAAAAGTTGTCCTTCACTTTCAGAGCCACTGTAATTTCTATTTGAGAAAAAACATCAGTTGAGCATTACAGCACATTCTTCAAAAATTAAGTCACTATTGGATCATTGCCTTAAAACTGTCGAATTGATAAACTCTGATTGCATTACTCAAAAGTAAAACAAACACTAATCAGTTCACATACAGAATTTTATTCTTCAGTATAACTTTTCCCACACCGAATATTGCTTCTTTGCTACAATGGGGAAAAAAACCCTATTTCCTCCAAAAAAGATCACAAAAGGATACAGACGGCAAAAGAAAAGGACCTGCAGAATATAATCTAATGTGTGTCTCATTCAAATTCAGTGTCCGATTATAAATCTAGTGATTTAAACTATTGCTTCCCCACACCCTTTTTATACCTCAAATGTAATAAATATTTGGTTCTTAGCAATAATTGCCTACCAGGCTTTCAGCAATGCCAAAGCTTAGGTCAGACATTTATCAACCTATAAACATGATATTTAATTACAAAGATTTTTTCCCTAAATCGGTCAAAAATTAAATGCAATACTTTCCAAAGTTTTACTAGACATTGATGTAACTGATAAATTACATACATCTGGAGAATCTGGGACAATTTATATTCAAATTGCAACTCCAGTTCCATGCAAAAATACCTTATTAAAAATAATCAACAGACTCTCTAATGAACTCACAGATGTTCTGAATTGAACAAGAACAATTTCAATAGAGTGTTTCTGCTAAATTCACTCCCAATAATATAATCCTTTTAGATTCAAAAATTCACTATTTGTTTTACAGTGGTCAAGTGTGAGATAACTACCTCAAAACAGATCCTTGTCCCAAGAAGTTTATAGACTACTTGGATTTCTGTTAGATTAAACAAATAATTAAGCACTGTACAAACTCCTCTCTTTGAATCATTTTGTGGTGTTAATGGAGCACATTCTTTATTGGTATATCTAAAAGGATACTGGCAGGTTAAAAGTAATCTGAAAATCAAGTTCTTAGCTATTGTAGGGCACTCCAGATTATTTCAGATTTGAAATCATTTAAAAATATAATTCACTTTTTTAGGACTGTGTTTAAGGACAGGGACACCAAAACTCCAGTATTACCCCTTCCCAATCAGGCAGGTACTCCCAGATATTTTAACTGAATAAAGTTGCTGACTAATTAAACCGTATCCATGTCTTCTGTCTTTCTTCTGGCATGGCTGGACAATGCTAGTAAGTGTCTCTCCACCTATTTTCCCCAGAAACTAGAGTAAAGAGGTTCACTGTCTTACTGAGTCTACTAAAATTGACAATTACTGTTATAGTATCACTAGCCTACTGTGATGATAGTTATTTGCTTCCTTAAAAAAAATGCTTTTTTGCATTTCACTCAGCTTGGAAAGTAAAAATAGATTAGTTTCATCCCACCCCTCCTCCAAGAGCATATTTGTTCTCAAATGAACTTGCATAGTGCTGCAAAGTTTGATTTCCAAGCACTGTAGCAGACTCAGTTTAAACAAATAACTTTACATTGGAATATTTAAAAGGAAAATCATGAGAATATTTTTACTAAATTGTGGGCCTAAATCAACTAGCAGTGTCTCTTTAAATCTAACTATCCTTTGTCTCTCCTATTATGTTCTTGGCATCAATAATGTTAAAAATAATAAGGTGTCACTGAGACATGTTTGTGTGCATGTAAAGTGCATAACATGTTCTTTAGTTAGGCAGCAGTATCTTGTATACAGATACTCTTCTCTAAGATTCAAATATATTGCACTGTACCATTTGGTTTGAAGTACTAAGTTCCCACACAAAATTGAAGGACTGTGGTGTCCTTGATAATGTGGATTCTTCTGTAGTAGGATGCAACACCATATATTCACTGTGTTTATCCCATGATAGAAGCTATTTGAGATGAGTTTCTTCTTGGTTCTTTATCAGCCAGGTAACACAGAACAGTACATTAAAATTAAACTAAAAGCAATGTTCTTTAAGTATTTAACTGAATCCAACTTTTAATTTATATCCTACAGAAAAAATCTTTGTTAACTTTGGGTTAAGACTGTAGGACTGCACCAGCACAAACCATGAAAAGAAAAAAAAGGCAGCTAAACAACTTAACACATTACCGACACTCCACTATTCAGTTCCCCTTTCCAACTAACTCCGGAGCCAACCACACTCCATATATCTCCATCCACATCTCGAGCAACCAACATGTAGCCCTAATGCCAACTATACACATAATAAACCTTTACATACACATAATATGCAGATTTCTATTCTAATTCCTACCTAACAAATAAAACCAAATTCAAATCATTCCTGCTAACCTTCTCTCTGCAAAATTTCATTCAATCCCTTAGAATCCCCAAAGCCTTCCTTGCTATGCCTGTCTCCTCACATCCCCACTCACACCCAGCTTCCTCTCTCTACCTTACAGCCCTACCTGGGACATCAGAAGTAGCTGATGGATATGATCAGTCTACAAAGGCTCAAAAGCCTGATTAAAAGAAAATAATTATGAGATTAATTGTGAAATTTCAAAAGTGATTTGTATATGGTCTGTAGTATTATTTGAACATAAAAGACACATTTGGAGTTTGTAGGGACTATGAATGTTTAGCTAAAGGTACCAAAAGAAATGTGAAGAAAACATGATAAATTCAAAAGTGGGCCAATTAAAAATGTATCGTCTACTTAAGTTAGTATATTTTATTAAAATATTACATAGAAAATTACTTTGTTCTCTGAAGAGTTATCGTGTCAGCTCCGGAGACTAAGTTTAATCATTACAATGTGAAACAGCAATTTTAGTCCTACTTTAAGTGAAAATCTCAACAAGGTCTTAACTAAAGAGTTACTAATGCCATCTCCTTTCTAATCTTAAACCAAATATGAAAGCAAAACCCAAAACAATTTTTTTGTAACAAGGATAACATACATCATTATAACCTTGATAGACAACTTTGGGAGTGGGGGGGGGAATTTGCTAACATGACTATGGCTCTTATCTTGAATAACTACAAGTGGGCACAATGGTTTGTCAGTTACAGAGTCAGGGCCAAATAATGTTATCATGGTCATAACAAAGGCATCTAGTAGTATATTTTCTTCAGATAACTAAATTTAAAATTAGCTTACTTATTTATTGCAAGCTAATACTTTCAGGGTTTTTTTGTTTTGATTTTTTAGTTATCTGTGCAGAAAAGTTGTCAGGGAAAAAGTTAGATTATATATAAATAATATAAAATCTAAGTCAAGATTTTCTTTCCAGACCAAATAATATCAAATTCTTCTGTAGCATCTATCATTTAACTGGCCATGGCATGGTTTTGTAGGAAGGATGCCTTACACAACGCTATAAATTTTAAAATACTGAAAACTTAATTTAAGCCACTCTTTCTTCAATAGACAATTTCCAGTTTTAAGTGATTCCTATTCCAGTACAATTTTTAGAAAAATACTTCTGCTAAGCCCACCCTTGGGTGGAGATAAAACACAGGTTTTACTCTTCACTAAAATATAGGCTCAAATTTAAATTTTGTAAAAACAAGCTTTTAAAAACTTTAACACCAATAAAAATGTTTTTAAAACAAATGTCCACTGAAAATAGTTGTTCATTAAAAAAAATCCCATTCAGTGTTTGAAATCCAGACACTGCGGTACTAAGAACCCAGAAATAAAAGGGAGAATCAACAAATGTGAAAACGACTTCACTGATTTTCACTGTCCAAGTTCAAATAGAAGAGAAGTATACAAACAGCATAAGTAGTGACTAGTATAATTTTTTTCCACCTTTCAATTCTTTTACTTTTAATCTAAAGTGCTAAAATAGTAAGTAAACAAATGTTTGTTTATAACAGGATTTCTAAGTTGACTGTGTCTCAGTCCATTCAAAGTTTAAGACTACAAGAATACCGTACATTAATTTTTCCAATACCCATAGTAATTATTATAATCCCTACTTTACAGTTGAGTAAATGCACCAAAACCTTGTGCACATTGAGCCAAAGGCTTGTCTTGTCTAAATTGAGCTTTTTCTTACAATCTCTCACCGTCTAGACATGTTCTTGAACAAGGTTAAATGACAGGGCTGTAGAAACAGCAGCATCCAGTCTACACTAATGCGCTCACCACTGCTAGCACCAGTGAAGTTACAATGGAGAGGGAAGCTTGAAAATAAAGCTCAGTGCAGACAGAGCTAGAGAGTTTAAGTGATTTGTCCAATCACACAATTTCTGTGGCACATTCAGAAACAGAAACTAGATCTCCTGACTCCCAGTCCTATGCTTTAATCACTAGATATATTTTTCCATATATATAAAACAAAATAGGAGTAGGGGTGGACATACAAATAATAGCTCCCTAAAAAAAACCCAGCCACATTTTATGGTTAAAAAACTACAGTGAGCACCAAATATTCAGCAAATACTCTCAATTTGCATTCTTAAAAATAGCATGTCATTATTTTCTGCACACAATCTTAGGCATGCCCATTTTTGTGTACATATATGAGAATGTGTGATTCCACAACCAGAAGAGCCAGAGGATGGAGTCAATACTAACATAGGCTGGCTACTGGAGATCTGGTCTTTTACCCCCATTAATACACACCTGTCTCTGCCCCAACCCCCAACCATACCCAGACACAACCATGTTTCCCAAATTCTCTCCCCCCCAACCTGGTCCCCCCACATCCTTCCATTGCCCATTTCTGTCCCCTCACAGCTGTCTCCTCCCACCCCTATTCGGCTTATACTCCATCCCTGTTCCTTCACCTCCCTACTCCTACCCACATCACAGCCATTCCTGTCACAGCACCATCTCCCTGCTCCCTACCCACAAGATGGTCATTCCCCATGGAACTCTCCCTACACACCCCCAACACAGCCATTCCCTTCGCAACCCCACCTTCCCTGGCCCAGATTACCCCCATCACAGCCATTCTATTTGTGACCCCACCATCCTGGCCCCCCCCACACCACTACTCTCATCACAGCCCTTCTTGACCCCAACATCCCACCCCTCCACCACCATCACAGCCATTCCCCTTGCGACCCCGTCCCCCCCACACCCCACTCCATCACAATCATTGCCCTTGTGACCCCACCTTCCTACCCCCCCACCTTTACCCTATCATGATCATTCTCCTCACCACCTCACTTCCCTGCCCCTCCACACCCCTACCCCAATTACTACCATTTCCCTCGCAACCCCAGCAACCTGCCCCCCCCCCGACATCCATCATGGCCATTCCCTTCACAACCACACCTTAACCCCTGCCCCCCCCCACTATCCTTATCACAGCCCTTCCTGACTCCACCATCGCGCCCCCCACCACAGCCATTCCCCTGGGGACCCCACATCTACCCCCATCACAGACAAACCCTTTGCAACCCCCCCCATCTGGTCCCCCGGATACACCCCTACCCACATCACGGCCATTCCCCTGGGGATCCCAATTCCCCACCCCTATCACGGCCATTGCCCTCGCGACCTCAGCATCTCTCCCCGCGCGTGTCCCCCCCCCCTCACGCTCCCTGCCCCGCGCCCGCCCCCCCGGCCTCTCTCAACCTGCAGCGGGACTCGGCGTGCGGCTTCCGCACGGGGGCGGGCAGGCGCCTTGCCCCACAGACCGGCGGCCCCGCGGCCGGGCCCCCCCGCGGGGATTCACCTGAGGTGGCGGGCCAGGGAGCAGCGGCAGCACCACACCGGCATGGCCGGGCGGGCGGGCGGGCGGCGCGGGGAGCCGGCTGGCGGCTGAGCTGAGCGGCGGCGGGTCCGGGCTGTGCTGCTCCGCCTCCTGCCGCCGCCGCCGCCGCACTGGGGCCCGGCTGGCTCGGTGCCTCCTCCCCGCCCGGCGGCCTCAGGTCACACGGGGGAGGAGCCGGAACCGGCGGGGATGGAGACGCGCCTGGGCGGGGACTGCCGCCGTCTCCGCTGTGGATACGCGGCGGAGGGGGAGGGGAAAGGGGCCGGGCCGCGGGAGGCGAGACAGGGGGGGCTGGGGTCTTCGGCGCGCAAGAGTCTGATCGCGGGCCACAGGCGGGCTTGTGATGGGGCAAGTGATGGAGCCTCGGGAAATGGGTATTGAGCATCCCGGCCTGTGCGGTGAACAGCCCCAGGCCAGCCCCACAGCCCTGGGGGAGCTCGTCCCTACGACCCGTCACAGCCCCAGCCCTTCTCCTGCCCCCCAACAGCAACACCCCCCATAGCCCCTTCTTCCACCCTGCCCCCAAACAGCGACATCCCCATAGCCCCTTCTTCCACCCTGCCCCCAAACAGCGACACCCCCATAGCCCCTTCTTCCACCCTGCCCCCAAACAGCGACACCCCCATAGCCCCTTCTTCCACCCTGCCCCCAAACAGCGACATCCCCATAGCCCCTTCTTCCACCCTGCCCCCAAACAGCGACACCCCCATAGCCCTTTCTACCCTGCCCCCACCCAGCGACATCCCCATAGCCCCTTCTTCCACCCTGCCCCCAAACAGCGACATCCCCATAGCCCTTTCTTCCACCCTGCACCCAAACAGCAACATCCCCATAGCCCCTTCTTCTACCCTGCCCCCAAACAGCAACACCCGATAGCCCCTTCTTCCACCCTGCACCCAAACAGCAACACCCCTCTCACCCCCACAGAGCAACTCCTGCCCCTGGAAAACAACACCTCTCTGACCTCTCAGAGACAGCAGCACCCCCTAACACCATTAACAGCCCTTTCCCATGCATACAAAATAGACAATTCCTCCATTGCTTCCTGTGCCACACAGGCTGTAACACCCCCATAACCTGTCACTTGCAGGAATACCCTTCTTCACACAGCCCACATATAGTAAGTCTGTTAGGACCATGGCAGCCAAAGATAGGAGCATGGCAATCACTGTACCTCATCAGGCCAAGAACCCATGTAGTCCAGCATTCTGCTTCCACCAGCGTCCTGCATTAGATACTTGAGAGGAAGATGCAAGACACTCCATAATGGACAATTATGGAATAACCCGCCTATTGGAGAAGTTTCTTCCTACAGCCAAACACTTCTGTCCTGAAACACCAGTGTTGATATAAAAACATTGAAATTAAGGTGCCTAACATGTGACCCACCAGATTTCTGTGAGCTGTAGTGGGGCTGCAGAAAGTCTGTATTCCTGGCTTGTGCATGACTGACCAATTCTTTGGGCCCTGCTTAGGTTTGCCAATTATGGTTGGATGTATTCCAGGAGGTTTCATCACATGACATAATCTTTAATTCCTGGAGATTCCAGGACAATCCTGGAGGGTTGGCAACTCTAGCCCTGTTGGAGCGTCTTGAGTGGAACCCACACATTTAACTGCTGGATTTTGTCCCAGATAATTTAGAACCATTTCTGCACCAAAACGTTTTGCATAGGGTTAACCTATGTAATCATGTGATCTTATTGGTCCTCTGGTTCTCTCTCTCTATTACTAGTAGCATGGTAGAGTTTAGGATCCTTAGCAGGGTATGTATACACTGCAGCTGGGAATGTGCCTCACAGCCTGGATGGGCAGGCTCACACTTATTCTGCTTGAGCTACCCTGCTAACAATAGCAGTGTGGAGACTGCAGCCTGAGCTAGCCACCAACTCTGAGCCCACCCACCGCACTGGGTCATTGCTTAGGGGCTAGCTTGAGCCTCAAGGTTCATGCTGCTATTTTTTAGCATGCTAACTTGAGCAGAGCTAGTGCAACCCTGTCTACCTGAGCTGGGAGGCTGTCAAGGCTGAATCCACACTCTGTCACTTTGAGTACAGAAGGTGGGGGCTCGCAAGGATTTTAAAAATTAATACTTGCCACTCCAGACTTGTATTAGACTCCCAAGGTTACAGCTTTTCTTTGACCGTGGCTTGGTAAACACTCTCACCACCTAAATGCAAAAAAACTCTTTGGACCCAGGAAGGAGCACTTGGGAATTCCTCCCTGTGGTGTACCCTTAAGCCCTTTCAGCTCCTCCCCCCCCCCCCGCCCCCCCGGGAAGAGCTGAGAAAGAAAGCAAAGGAAATTAGCTGTTGCTACCAGCTAATCAAACAACATGGACAAACCTCTTAGGACACCAAAAATCCAATCCTGTTCTTAAAAAAGGTAAATTTGATTAAAAACAAAAAGGAACAAAATACATCTGGAACGTAGGCTTTTGCTAGATTTTAAAAAAGCAATTCCAAAAACTAAGCACCCAAAATAGCTTTCTTGGGGGTTAGCTTAAAGGTAACAAGCAAACAAAAGCATCAGGGATTAGCCCAGAGGGGTCCACAAGTCTTAAAAAATAAACAAATAAACCTAATAGCATCTTCCTAAACATTCCTAATTTACTTACATATTTGGGTTGTTAAAAGTAGTTCTAGATATGATCTGATGGTTTTCGTATCTGGTTCAAACTTTACACAGCATCTCTGCTGCCTGTCTCTTCAGCCCAGAGAGAACAACAGACAAAGGGAAAGTTTCTTTCCCAATTTTAAAATGTTCTAGCCTTCACATTGGCTCTTTTGGGCAGGTGCCTACTTTTTTTTTCTTTACCTGGGGGACTTTTTAACCCTTTACAGGTAAAGTAAGTAGAAAATAGCGACCAAGAGGGATTTGCCTAGGGAGGTTGTGGAATCTCCACCATTGGATATTTTTAAGAGCAGGTTAGACAAACACCTGTCAGGGATGGTCTAGATAATACTTAGTCCTGCCATGAGTGCAGGGGACTGGACTAGATGACCTCTTGAGGTCCCTTCCTGTCCTATGAGTCTATGACTTTCTAAGACTGAGGAACAGATTTTTGCTCTCCCTCATACTGTCTGTTTTCCCCCATAAATAAAATAAAATAAAAGATGCCCCACAGAAGCCTTCAGGAGCTCAGTATAGGAAGCAAAAAGCTCAACTGCAATCTAGGTTGCAGCAAGTGGCAAATTTGATGGAAAAATATCTGAAATAGAACAACATAGACCAGGCTTTAGGCAGTCGTGATCAGGTACAATAATTGACATAACTTAGCTGATGGTCTGAAGCAACATGAAAAGTCACCAGACCATTTTACAGCCTACTCCAAATGGATGGAAGTTGAGTTCAGGCTCAAGCTCAATAAATGCATAGACACAGAAAATCAGTGCATTAATGTGGAAACCCAGTATTGGAGGAACATGTTTGAGCATCTGATCTTAATTACCCTCTTCCTTGGCTTACCGGGGCTCGTTGCATAAGTTGTTCACTGAAAATAATGGAAAATTCCTTGGTTTGGTAGAGCTCCTTGGGAAATACGACGATGTCATGCGTGTGAACCTACCTTGAGTAGTTCATAAAGAAGCTATGACTATTACTGCAGAAAAACAATCAAAATGAATTGATTGACCTTATAGCAAGGAAGGTGCTCCATAACATATTGATGTGGCTTGGCAAAGTACTATGCCATAATAATGGACTGCACTCCTGACAGTCACAGCAAAAATATGTCATTTACAGTAAAATTTGATGATGGCTAGGATGGCTGTATCCAAGAAAAGGAACACTTTATCTGTTTCTGGTCTGTGGAGGACTCTACTAGAAAAGGCCTGACAGAACTGTTTATGAACGTTTTGAATGAGAAAAAAATAAAGCTTCTGGACTGCTCAGCCAAGGCTACGACAACGGTACGAACATGAAGAGAAGAAACAGTGGCGTCCAAGCAAGGAGCCTTGCATTGAATCCAAGAGCTTCCTTTGTGTCTTGTGGCTGCCATTCCCTCAACCTGGTTGTGTCAGATGCAGCGTCATCTTCTTTAGATGTAGTTAGGTCAATGTATTGTCCATGTAGACCCTGAGTTGCTTACATTGCCTATTGCCACCCAGGTCTGACAGCTGGAACCCCTCCACCGGAGGCTGACAGCAGGAGCCCTGCTGCCACCTCCTGGTGATGGATTGAAGTTGGGGAGGGAGAGCCAAACCTGGGCTGCCTCCCAGTGAGGGATTTGGGGAAAGAGGAGCTGGAGTCCGAGCCTGGGCAGCCTCCCGGTGAGGGATTGAGGTGTGGTGGAAGGAGATCCTGGTCAGGTGGGCTCTAGCTGTCAGCCCTGGCATTGGGGCTCTGGCTGTCAGTGCCCCCACAATGCCCAACACTGTCAGTTAAATCAGTGCAAGCACTCCACTGTGGACATTAAAGATCGAATTAATTACTGTGGTGGCTGTATATCAACTTAAATTACGTTGACCTAATTTTGTAGTGTAGACATGTCCTAATAGAGTCTGCCTGGAAACTAGCACCAGGTGTGTGGAGGGTTTGACTGGGTGTTGTTACCAGAAAGGGGTGAAGGTGAGAAAGAACACAGAGAAAAATGAAAGTGAAAGAGGGTATATTTACACTGCAAAAGACACTTGCAGCAGGAGTCTCAGAGCCCAGGTCAACTGACTCAGGTGCATGCGACAGGGCTAAGAATAGCAGTATAGACATTTGAATCTGGAGCCCAGGTTCTGAAACCCATTGAGAGAGGAGGGTCTTGGATCCTCTCTACACTGGCTGTTTTTAGCCCCAGTTGACCCAGGGTCTTTGACTTGATACCCTGGAGTTGGGTTTTTTGTGGGGCACACAGTGTAGATGTACCCAAGGAGACAGCCTGAAGGAGCAGCTGAAAGCATGGTGACTGACTCTAGAAGAAATCAGGGAAGAGGTTATGAGTCAGAGGTGCAGGCTGAAGAGTGCTCTTGGTGCTGTGAGCAGAAGAAGTGGTTTCCTGCTATTTGATTCCTTCTGCATTCAGAGGCACAGGACTTTGTGCTTTACTCATAGACTCATAGACTTAAAGGTCAGAAGGGACCATTATGATCTTCTAGTCTGACCTCCTACACAACACAGGCCACAGAATCTCACCCACCCACTCCTGTAACAAATCCCTGACCTATGTCTGAGCTATTGAAGTCTTCAACTTGTGGTTTAAAAACTTCAAGGTGCAGAGAATCCTCCAGCAAGTGACCCATGCCCCACGTTGCAGAGGAAAGCGAAACAAAAACTGCCTCAAAGAAATACTTGACTATCACCACTTTCCACTCTCAACTGGAACATGCCCAGGGCCCCAAGCTTTGACTAGATGCTTAGGTCAAAAAGGGACAAGAAGTTTAGAAGCTTTTATTGGACCAACTTGTGTTGGTGAGAGAGCTGTGGAGCTCAGGAACTTCTCTCTCACCAACAGAAGTTGGTCAAATGAAAGATATTACTTCACCCACCTTGTCTCTCATATACTGGGATCAACAAGTCAACAACACAGCAAAAAATAATGAAGTAAGAGAATTCATGCAAGTGGAAAGTTTCATGTTAATATTTTTGTAAGGTTGTAGCTTCCTTCTTTTCCACTAGATCAAAAAATTTCCTGAAATTCACTACACTGATAAACCATTTGTCTTGATTTTGTAGAATAACAAGTATATTTGAACTCAAATTTATACCAGACTTTTATTGTAAAGAAAAAAATAGTTAATTGCATTTTGAAACCACCATTTCACTGCTAGAACATTTGCAAACTCAAGTCCTTTAATTGTATAATTCTGAACTATTTTGTTACATTAGCCTGGCACAACAAAAACTGACATTTTTATTTTTGTATATACGTGGGTAAAGGTACTTACTTGCCCATCATGATTGTTGCTCTGATGATACACAATTTATTTTTAACCATACTTGAAAATTACTGATTGATTGGGGGGAGGGGGCAAGTTAACCAACCTTCAATACTCTAACCTTCTGTACCCTACCACTATTCTTTTACATGCTCCAAAGATATCTTTAAATAATATTATTATTAAATATTTGTATTACTGTACACATGGGGCTTTGGTCATAGACCAGGGCCTCATTGGGCTAGACACTGCACAAACCCAGAACAAAGACAATCACGGCCCCCAAAGAGTTTACAATCTAAATAAAAGGCAATGGCAACAGATGGATGTAGACTAATGACAAAGTACAGGAAAACAGGAAAACAATATTGCTCAGCATGATAGGCAGTCGTTGCTGCACACCAACAACCTAACTGTTGTAAAGTTTTTTGTAGTCATCATGGCAAAGGAGACTTTTGAGAAGGGATTTGAAGGTAGATAATTAGGTAGTCTTGTAATATTTACAAGTGAGCATCATGGGCCAATCAAAGGCAAGCATCCACAGCTTGATAGTAAATGAGAGATGATAGAGTGGAGATTGTGTTCACTTTCAAGGCCCTTCACAGTCAAACAGCTTATGTTTGATGCAATAAAGAAGGGGAGCCAGTAGAGGCATGCAAAGAGAAGGATATGGTCAAAGCAAGAGGCTAGGGAAATTAATTTTGCAGCAGCATTCTGAATGGATAGGAGTTGGGGAAGACTGCATTTGTCAAGACCAGAGAAAGAGATGTTGCGGTAATTGAAATGCAAGATGAGGTTGGCTGAGAATTTTAGCTGTGTGTGGATGGATAAGAAAGGCTGTATTTTAGAGCTGCTACCCAAAAAGAAGCAGCAAGTTTTAGACATGGCTTGGATGTCAAGACCTAGAGAGAAATCTGAGTTGAAGATGACACCCCCCTTAGAGGACCTGAGTGACAGGCAGGGTGATGATGATGACCATTGGTTTCTCTATACCTCCCTTGGCTGCTTGCCAGTCTTCTCTAGGATCACAGGACTCGTTCTCCCCCTTGGCCTTCAACCTTACTTGACTGAAGACTCTCTCATTCTGCTATAATCTTCCTCATTATACTAACCAGCCTGCTCCTGCCGAGATGGGCTTCATGATCAGCGAAGCCTGACTCTTCCTCCAGGTGCAGCGTGATATGTTAATTTGCCTCAGGCCCACGCTGATCCATTTAGAACCTATATTAGGTACACACATGCCCTCGCATGAAGAAAGATATATGCATTGAGGGTGACACATGTGTGTGGCAAACACCAACAAGCTCCTCAGAACACTTCTCTCTACCTGGCAGCTTCGCTTCAGGTTCTCTCTAGTTTTAATCTCCTGTATGCCACCCAGCTAGAAATGTCTGCTAGTCAGTTGACTCCAGACAGTAAATAATAGGTGGAGCAAAAGGGAGGCATAGAGGTCATGCAGTTGAAGTCTGTCTATTGAAATTTCTCCTGACATTTTGGATGTGGTATTCTCACATTATACTCATTTAGCCCCTAAGGTAACCACATTTCAGTGGTGGAGGAAGCTTTCCCTGTCCTTAGTTTGTATTTCAGTTTAGACTTGTGAAGTGCTTTGGGACCTTTCAGCATGTAAAACTCATCCTCGTTATGGGAAGTGGCACGGGCCGAGGGATGCGTTGGCTGCCACTTCCTGCAGCCCTCATTGGCCTGGAGCGGCGAACTGCGGCCAGTGGGAGCCGCGATTGGCCAAATCTGCAGACGCGGCAGGTAAACAAACCAGCCCGCCCCCCCCAGGGGCTTTCCCTGAACAAGCGGCGGACCAGCTTTGAGAACCACTGTCCTAAACTACAATCTGCTTTATGAATAAGTTTTGGATATCCTTATATTGTCTCTTCAACTGTTATCTCCTCACCGATTGTTATATGTGTAATATAGATACAATATGCAAATGATGCCTTCAGATATATATTTTGTCTGGGAGATTTATTTCGTATTGTAATTACGCACTTTTCCAATATGACCTTTAAAAGAACCTTCAATACTTTATCTGCATCAAAACAACAATATAAAAACATTTAACTGTGTTATGAAATGTGTGCTTGGATAGTTCTCCAGTTACATTAAATTGCTCTACAGAGAGACTTTGTCAGTTTATAAACATTATCTTCAGATCATTTTTGATCAGTATTAGGAGTATAGTTTAAATCCAGTAAGTCTCTTAATAGTTAGAGTTTGTGTATTTTGTAATGGATTATCAGAGCACTCAAAATCTATGTCTGCCCCTATACATTTTAAATAATTTTATATCCCCATGCTGTGTGATTTTCCCTTTATGTTTATCCTGTGAAACATTATGATGTATTGTTCACAATGTCAGTCACTATACCGTTTTGTATCTTTAATTTATATTTTCTGCATTGCTCTACCATCAGACTATGCCAGTTGACATCATGCTCAGGTTTTTTTAGAAATACAATAGAGCAGGGATCGGCAACCTTTGGCACACTGAGGGATGTGCTGGCCGCCGCTTCCCGCAGCCCCCATTGGCCTGGAACGGTGAACCATGGCCAGTGGGAGCTGCGATCGGCTGAACCTGCAGACACTGCAGGTAAACAAACTATCCCGGCCCGCCAGTGGATTTTCCTGATGCCAAAGGTTGCCGATCTCTGCAATAGAGCATACATATTTTGTAGAGAATGTTCAGTATATTTCTCTAAGTATTTGGATTACTCTAATACAACTGCAAGATCCCTGTCCAGTTAGCCACCCACTCTAGGATCCTCACAGGATATAGCTATAATTAACATCACTGTTGATAAAGGATATGGTCTTGTTTAATGGTTTCTCATAGTAGGAGAAATCTAACAATAGATTCAACTCATTGCTCATATATACAGAGCAACATATGTGCTTCTTATTCTAGATTACTTTTATTTTAGATTAAGGGAGAAATATATATACAATATGCATGAGAAAGACAGTGATTCACTCTAACATTCTGCATCTCAACTGAAATACAAGATGGCAGTTGCCTTATAGCTTCTCTGGACAGGCAGCTAGGTGCCTATATTTAAAAATATAGTACAGGGAGAACAAAATAGCTACATCTTTTAATTATCTACACACCGGGGGTGAAAGTAAGGCAGTATGGGATGGTAGTACCAGTAAAAAGTAGTGCCAGTACCATCCCGTAGTGCTGATTTTAAAGTGCTGCCATGGCAGGGCTTTAAGGACCCTGCTTAAAGCACTGCCTGGCAGTGCTTTAATGTTGCTGCCCCTTTTGTGCCCCCACCCCCCGTCCCCCACATTGGCAGCCCTGCCGGGCCAGCAGGGCTGCCAATGGGGTGCAAAAGGGGCAGCGATGACACCACAGGGCCGCCAATGGGAGGCACAGAAGGGGCAGCGCTTTAATGTTGCTGCCGCTTTCCACTCCCCCCCCCCGGCTGCCAACGTGGGAGGAAAAAGAAGTAGCTGTCCTGGAGCTGCGATTTAAAAGGCCCTTTAAATTGCCACTGGAGCCCCAGGTGGCATGGGCCAGGCAGCGCAGATGGTCTGGCTGGGGGACGCTGACCCCAGCCCCGCCCCTTCGCGGAGGGCAGAGCTGGCCCCATACCGGTAAGATCTCAATTTTACTTTCACCCCTGCTATACACATACTCAACCTCAAAAAGAAGAATAATGTAGAGACAGTAAACGGGAGGGGGCTAAGGGAAGGAAGCACTTACTAATGTAACTCATTTTACCAGCTGTTGAAGTGCTGATTTCTTGGTGAAAGTAACACTTTAATGGTCAGCCCTTTCACATTAGCAGCAATCACTCTCCAAAATGAAACAAAAATGAATTGCATGCAATAGAATGTGTGCCAATCAATCAGATTAACTAAGTGTTAAATAGATCTTGAGCCAGTAAGAAACCTAATAAACAGTATCATTTTAAAAGGTATTGTTTTATTAATATGCAACTCTTGGGTTGGCAAAAAATATAAGCTTTAATAGGAGTGGGTTCGGGCTCCTGTTTCTGTCAGGGTGTGGCAAGAAACTGTGTCATATCCAGTCACAGTATAATGGATATTATAAAGTAATTGTTACAGAATCACACTGTAACAAGTTACATGTTCCCTACTTTTTTAAAACTGGGACAGTTTATAATTCTCTTAGGGTACGATCCCATTAAATGCATGTTTTATCTTGATAATCTTGATTCTCAAGGATGGTCATTTAGTATCATCCCTGCTCTAGGAACAAAGTGGAACACACTGTACATGTACTATAGACAAGAGAGAGATCAAGAATAGCTGTTGAATGAGAGGCAGATGTATTTACTATATATAAACTACTTGAAGACATTTTGGTGAGACCGAGACCTTGAGATAAGATCTCCTGAGTTTTCCAGTTTCATAGAGAGGGATCATCTGAGGTGAAGGCCTACACCTACAAGCGTCACAATCTTGCTGTTTTTGTAAACCTGGCATTTTACAATTTATTTGGTGATTAAAAATAAGCCAATGTCATGAGTTTTAAAACAACAGGAATCCATAAATCATCTTCACTCTGCACTGGTGTCACCATGTGTCCTCAGGGAAACTCCCTGGAGTCAATGGAAGTCTGTCCAAGTGCAGAGGTCCACCACGTAGAGTGTAGTGCCAGATCTGGGCCCAAGAGCCAAATCCTGATCTACCTGAAGTTAATTCAAAATTCCCCTTGACTTTAATAGAACAAGGACAAAGCCCTTATTTTATACATCTCTTTGATTGCTTATGCAGAAAAAGGGCTTGTCCTCTGAACAATCATTTAACTTTAATAATATATAATAATAGTAAAAAAATTAAAAGACCTTAATAGTAAAATAGTAATAGCTAGAAGTGTCAGTTTATACATTAAGATACGAATATACATTATTTTATGGGCCAATTCCTGAAATTTTTACTCAGGCTAACCTCCGGTGGACTTCAGAGTTTTGTCTGAATAAGGACTTCAGAATTTGGCCCTCTATTTTAAAGTTATTTTTATCTGAAAATAAACGAGTCCTATAAATTGAATATCTTTTTAGCAGCAGGACCTTCTTTTTCCACTATTGCCAACAGTTACTTTATCATGAATCCTGAAGTTTTACTTAAAGCCCCAGCTGCTTGAGACAACATGATTACATGATGTCAAGTATCAGAGGGGTAGCTGTGTTAGTCTGGATCTGTAAATAGTGACAAAGAGTCCTGTTATAGACTAACAGACGTATTGGAGCATAAACTTTCGTGGGTGAATATTCACTGCGTCTGACGAGGTGGGTATTCACCCACAAAAGCTTATGCTCCAATACTTCTGTTAGTCTATAAGGTGCCACAGGACTCTTTGTCGGTGATTACATGAGAATCTCAGCTTTCATTTAAAAGTAACATTCAGTTTCTAGCGCTCATGGTTGCTGAGAAAGGCTAGAAAGAGTTACTGAAGTGCACGTCAAATGCTCAAAAAATCATAAGGCAAATAAAAAACTATTTTTTTAAAAAGTCTTGAGATGTTAAAGTCAATTTCAGGGGTTTGGGGGGGGGGCTGTTCATTATAAATGTTACAGAATGGTACCAATGAGGTTATTACAATATCATCATGTATTACTTGTTTCTCTCAGTGCCCACAATATGCTAGGTTCTGCACAGACCAAAAAAAAAAAAAAAAGATGGCATGGTCCTTGTTCTTAAGGTTAATCCTATGCATAAACATTTGCAGGGTGGAAACCTAACCTAACCAAAAAAAAAACCCAGAGAGGAAAGGTGGCGGGTATCATGGGGTTCACTGCTCACTGCTGTGGTGCCTCCTTGTCACCCATCTGGGGATTAGCTCACAGCCAGTCTGGTGCCCCCTCCTTCAGTTTCTTGCCCCTTGGGTCTTTTTCTGGGTCAGGTTATGAATTGACTCAGGTGTTCCAGGGGTGTGTGACAGAATATACCTCTACGTTCACACCCTATTGTAATAATGTTTGTACAAGGTATGCCTTTTAAGGTATCATTTAAAAACTCAATTTGCTGATCAGTAATATCATAGCACAATGCACATAGCAGTGTTATATGTGAAGTTATAAATATAAGCTGAGATCATGACTAAAAATATGTTTTCCAGATAAGTCTGGGGATTGGCCAAACCAGTTCCTCAGAAACAAAGGGCAAGATGATGCCCCAGCAAGGTGTAAACAAGGCTGACGGACCATCACCTACTGAGTGGCCATTCTTTGGCAGGAAAGGAGGCAGGGGCAAAAATCTACATTTTAGCAAAGAAACTGCATTGAGTTCCCTTCTACATAGCCTGCCTGTTGCCTTGCTCCCAGCTGGAGCATGGGCGTGTACCTGGTGTGTTTCACTCCTCTCCTCAACATCTGCCCCTTTTGCAGCATCAGGGAGACCCTGGCACACATCTACCTGGTGTATACCAGGTTGCAGCCCCTTTTCCAGCTCCTCCAGAACCTTCTCCTCAGGTTCTGGCTGAACTTTGCCCCGTACCTCCTGATTTATGCACACCCTATCTCTGACCCCACATAGTTGCGAGAACTCATCAACCTCCTCCAAAGTATCCATCTATAAGACCTGGAGGAGGATGCTTGATGGAGAGGTGCTCTCTGACTTGGGGCCTATTTCCAACTTTTATGCCTCATTTCTTCTATTCACTTAAAATCCTTGTAGTTAATAAATTTGTTTTATCTAATCCAGTGTGTTTAAACTGAAGTGTCTGGCTAACTTACAGGCATAATGGACTTAATATAGTTGTAGTGCTCAGGAGAGGGCTAGGCAGCACAGGTATTTTTTAGGGAAGATCTGTGACTGTGTGTGTGTTGGGGTCGCCCTGCAGCATAACCAACGCTAGTAAGAGCCAAGGTGTGGCTGGCTAGCTGCAGCACACACAGATATAGCTGAGAGTGACTTACATGCAGGAGGCTGTACGTGAGCAGTCCCGGTTGGAGGCTACAGCAGCAAGGCATTGGAAAGGGCACCCCAGGTTACAGAGTGAGGTGACACAGCTACTTGTTAGTCTGGATTGCACCCCAGTATGTCACGGGGCCAAAGTGGAAGAAGGCACAGAGAGCATAGTGAGAAGCAAATAAACATGTCAAGGCTGGCATATATGATGGAGCATAGGGAATGTCATAGAAAAAGACAAAGAGGATAGACTCATGAAGGCGAGAACAAGAAGCTGAAACTGGACACAGTAGATATTGTCACCTATTATTATAGTACATTGCATCATGATATACAACATCCTCCCTCATCTCTAGCCACCCCACGTTCACTCTTTATCCCCTCTAATCCATTCAGAATGCATTTTCCTGGCCCCTAGTTCTTGTCACACACATTTCTTTAATGTGCACCTCTGCTTTACTGAGTCTAAAAGAAAAAAAATCACCCAAGCAATATAGGTAAATGATATGCCAGTTAGGAATAGCTAGTTTTATATATTTACTTTAAAAAAATAACCTTTCAGATTTGAAATAATCAAGTTGCACAGTAGTTTACCAATGTACCTGTGGGATCTTCTTGTCATCACACTACTCCTCCATTCTCCCTTCTTCCTATGGTTGCCACACTTATAGTTAGCATTTCATTTCAAATTAAATTGTAAGGTCTTCGGAGCAGGGACCATGTCTACTCATGTTTCTGTGCAGCTCCTAACCTGTTGGAGTCCTGATTCTGACTGGGACTTGTAGGCACTACCACAGTACAAATACAGTGAAAAATAATAATGAAAATCTGAATGGATGATCTAGTGGACTGGCACTAACTGTACATATTAGTTTGCTTTTTCGGTAATCATTATACCCATCCAACGGGGAAATTAAATAGGATATTTTAAAACCACTGCTAAAGTAATGCAGACTTTAGGTGCTTTTTAGTTCCCAAAGCTAAGCTAAAGATGATTTTTGCAAACTAGCTATGAGGACTGAGTGCGCCAAACAACAATAGTGGAATGTGGCAAATGAAAGTTCCTCATTGTCAGCTGCCACCCACCTGCCACCATTTCACAGAACTGGAGATTGGATCAATGATATTAAGTTAAGGGGAAGCATATTTTATAGTGCCTAAAAAAGTGTAAATATTTATTTAAAACCCTTACCTTATTTCCCCCCCAAACAGACATCAACAGGAGCCAGAATGACAGCCAACCACAAAAGAGTTTTTTTTAAATATTGTATTCCTTTGATTTAAGGAATTTTAAAATTCTAATAAAGTATTAATACTCTCCAGGAGTTTAACTATACCAGACACCTGCACTTTTTGAGTGATAGTCACCCACCTTTGCCAGATTTTGCAGCTGCTATATTACACAAACCTTTATTACATTAGTTACTACTACATTATTATTTGAGTGCCCAAGTATTTTAGAAAGAACAGGAGTATTTGTGGCACCTTAGAGACTCACGCATTTATTTGAGCATAAGCTTTCATGGGCTAAAACCCCTCTGCCATGTACATTGGCCAAACCGGACAGTTTCTACATAAAAGAATAAATGGACACAAATCAAACGTCAAAAATTATAACATTCAAAAATCAGTTGGAGAACACTTCAATCTCCCTGGTCACTCGGTTACAGACCTAAAAGTCGCAATATTACAAAAAAAAACTTCAAAAACAGACTCCAACCAAGAGACTGCTGAATTGGAATTAATTTGCAAACTTGACACCATTAAATTAGGCTTGAATAAAGACTGGGTGTGGATGGTAATTACACAAAGTAAAACTATTTCCCCACATTTATTCCACCCCCCCCCCCACACACTTCCTCACACCTTCTTGTCAACTGCTGGAAATGGGCCATTCTGATTACCACTACAAAAAGTTTTTTTCCTCTCCTGCTGGTAATAGCTCACCTTAACTGATCACTCTCATTACACTGTGTATGGTAACACCCATTGTTTCCTGTTCTCTGTGTATATATTTATCTTCCTACTGTATTTTCCACAGCATGCATCCGATGAACAGGGCTGGCTCCAGGCACCAGCGCTCCAAGCAGGTGCTTGGGGTGGCCAACGGAGAGGTGTGGCACGTCTGGCTCTTTGGTGGCAATTTGGCAGTGGGTCCTTCAGTCCCTCTCGGAGGGAAGGACCTGACACCGAATTGCCGCTGAAGAACAAAGCAGTGGCGGTAGAGCTGCCGCCAATCATGGCTTTTTTTTTTTCACTGCTTGGAGCGGCAAAAACGCTGGAGCTGGCCCTGCCAATGAAGTGGGTTTTAGTCCACGAAAGCTTATGCTCAAATAAATTTGTTAGTCTCTAAGGTGCCACAAGTACTTCTGTTCTTTTTGCGGATACAGACTAACATGGCTGCTACTCTGAAACCAAGTATTTTAGGTGCTTCACAAACAAATAAGACAGACATGTCCCCTACTGCAAAGAGCTTGATGTCTAACTGTAACACAATAAGTGAGACCAATAAACAAAGGAGGAGGTTGCATAGGTTACAATAATAAGTCCATATGGTAACTGAAGTTGGTTACTTGCATGTTTGTAGTTTAACACTATATGCATTTAAAAATAATCCTATATTGCTTTCATCTTTGAATAAAAGACAATAGGAGCTGCTGTTATGCAGTGATAGCAGTAGCTGGCCCCTTGTGTGCTATTGCATATATCCTTACTTGTACAGTTTTATAACTTACTATTTTGCTTTTCCTCTCCCCTGGTTTGTCATAACACAGCTTTGTTGATCTTCTAGGCATGCTGCAAATTACACACCTATTGTTACAGGTGTTTTGGGAGAGGGAGCAGGGCTTGATATGGAGCTGATATGCTTAGCAACATTCCTATTGAACATTTTTGTCCTGTGATGACAGCAAGAATGTTATGTTTTTTACAAAGCACTTAGAACGCTGGACAGATGTTTTTAAAAGTTAATTTTGAGAAAATAGATACAAATAAATAAGTCCTGGGCATGTTTTTCTGGCTGAAAATAAAAGGATTATTCCACAGTCCACCAAAGTACAGTTTATCCTTTTTTAAATCTGTATGTGTGTTTGATTTCCTGGCACATGTGTTAAAGGATTATTAGTCTGAATGTCTGATTGTTCCTTTCTCACTGCTGTAAATAGAATAGCAGTGTCTATTAGTTTGCAATGTAGTTCCTATGGGATGTGCTGTGTTCAGTGGATTCCTATGTAGTTGCTCATCTTTACATCATATTTGAGACAAAAGATAGTGTATTGTAACTTCAAAGTATTAGATTTTGAAACAAGTGCAGACTTTTCAGTATTAGAAGCCAGGAACCACAATCTCTTTCAGGTTATACCTCATGCAACTTTATTCACTAGGGACTATGTGTATGAACTTCATAGTGAAATTTGGATCCAGGACTCCACTGCTTCATTTTCCTCTCTTGGTCCATATAATAAAATTTTCCAACAGGCACCAACACTGTCAGTCCTTCAAAAGAAGAGTCCTATTAGCTTTTTTGTTGCATTAAGCGGATATTTGATGCATTCTAGCAGAAGTACATTTCCTCTTTTATTACCTCTGCATTATAGCCAGTTTATTGTAAGGAAATGTTATGAGATGCATTAAAAAAAACAACCTGTCAAATTTTATGCCCAAGTGTTATTGTAATACTGTATATTTTCTCACCAGGACCATTTAATATCAGACTTCAGAATGTAATTTCTTCCACTGGTGGAGAATTCCTGCACCTGGATGTAGTTAAGCTAGATAATCTATAGGACATAAGACCCAAGGAGGAAAACCTTTACTAAGCTTAGAAGATGTTTTTTGAAATAACATGAAACCAGAACACTGCAAGAGTCATGATAATTTTGAAGATGGAAACGTGAAGAATCTGAATCATTGGAGACACATTAGCCCATGGTCACTGTCATCATATAAGATCTTTGCACGATTACCTTTGAATTGAATACAGAGCTATCTGGAATCACAAGTAATTTCTCACCCGATCACCTGCAGAAAATTCTCTAGATAGGTCAGAAGACTGCAGAGCAAAATAAGTACTGGGCCACTTCTTGCTCATTTTATGTGAATGCAACCTTTGTGTTCAGTTATGTGAAACAGGTTTTGGTCCATTATGTGTGTGGCTTTTCTGGATTTTGGGAGTCTGATTTTGTGGAACTAGAAGCAGATTTGGAAGAACTTGAAGAGAAATAATTAAAAAGATCCAGTAGCACTATATGACTCTTGGAATATATCTGCTTGGGTAATATAGTGACAGTGAAACGAGATAAACAAAACTGAAAGGATCAAGTTGAAGCATGTAGACAGTCAAAGTAGTTCTATTTCACTGAAAAACACCCACCAACATCAATGAGTTCCTGATTTGGCTCACTAATTGATGGTGCATGTGATTTTTACTAGAACCCTTGATGACTAGTGGGATGCTGTGTATAAGAAAGGTGACCATAAATCTTGTACAAAGTATGTCATGTTGGGTATCAATAGAAAAGTTATGAATTGCTAAGTAAGATTATCTTGTTTATATGCATGTATCATATTTGTATCTGAAGTTATAATATTGGCTATGTATCTGTATCTCAAACATGTGTTGTATGCCTGGATGATATCCCCAGGTAGATAACTGCCTAGCCTTGATGTAAATCTATGTGTTGATGGCCCATTAAGAACACTCATCTCACAATGGGCAATTGAAGAGGTTCATCCAATCCAGTAAGCCTTTCCTGTGGACACCTCAGAAAGAATATGGGTGATGGCTGCCCCATGAGTCAGCAAAGCATGTAAGGGCATGTGATATGCTCATGTGATCCTGGACTCCATCTTGGGCCAGTAACTTTCCATACACTGGGTCTGTGAACTTTTTTTGGGACAGAAAATTTTGAGGCTGATGGCAAAGGACATAAAAGACACCTGAGACATCTCTATTTTGCCTCTGTCCTGCTCTAATTCTCTGGACTGGATTTACAACCAAAAGGAGTATTTTGAACAGTGGACTGAGGACCTTCCAATTTTTTTGAAGTTACCAGAGAGACTTTTGCAAACCAGCAGTCTATTCCATCCCTGCTACAGACCTGATATAAGGACTTTGCAATCATTGTAGTCTGCCCTGAGAGTGGCATTCTCAGTGTGGTCCATCCCAGGTACCTGGTCACAAATAAGTTGTGGGGGAAGTCAGGGATAACCAATATTTATTTAATAATAATGCTTTCAAAATATTAATGACTATCTAAAGTTGTGCATATTTCTAGCCTGTGTCCCCAGAGATTTTAGTGTCATCAATTTCATCCTCCCTCCTGATCATCATGTCTACTTCTTGCATCACATTTCATGTTGAATTGTAAGATCTTTGGAGTAGAGACTATGTGTTCCTCTTTCAATTGTACTAGATGCTGTACAAGCAACCTTAATCCTGAGTAGGACTTTGGGCACTACTGTAATACAAATAAATAATAAGACCATAAATCTTTGATCAAAGTACTGAAAATGGTAGATTACAAGACAAAGTCATGTACTGTTATGACACAAAAGATTCCCTCTGGTTATATATTTGATCTCTGTAGTCAAATACAGTATGCTTGTCATCAACTTTACTCAGAAGCATATTCAAAGCATTCTTTTTTATGAGAACCATGCTGCCAATGAACTCATCCTGCCCTCAAAATAGAGATTCTGGACCAAATTATGCTTTTGATATAACCTGTGCAGACCCATTGAGTTCAGCAGCATTGCACGAGTTGAGCAAGAGCAAAATTTGGCCCATGAGTGGATGTGGTCTTTAATTTTGCACATTATTAAGCAGCTTTTTTTGTTTGTTTTGCTTTTTTTTTGGTTTTTGCACTTAGTGTTCAGTAGTACATTTTATAGGTCTACATTAAATAAAAACCCATCATATTACTGAAACAACAAGAGAGAAATTAATTGATAATGGCTTCATTCAGCCCAGCTGGAAATGTATAATCTAGTTACAGTAAAGGCTTTCCTGTTTTATTGCCAGCCAACTGCTCTTTGCATATTGTGGAAAACATTTCAAAGCTTCTAGCTTTTCAAGGAGTATAAGTAAAAAACCATACATACCTATAAGATAGTGCAACTGTGGAACTTAGGTATAAAGTTCACAGGAGTCTGGACACATACTCACAATATCTCCAAATTGTTAATGGAATGATAGTACACTAATTCCTTTCTTCCTGAAAAGTAATCTGATGTTATGAATACTACATACTATAATTTTAATTTAGTTAGTGAGCAATCGGAGGAGATAAATGGACTGAGTGCTTCATAATGTCAGAAAACCCAGTGTTTGAAACAGCTCATGCTTGCTCACTTTGGACAAGGTCCTTGCATGGTTGTGCAGGGACAGCAAAAATTGCAAGAAGCTTCCTCTCCCCAACTTGACTCTGCATGCAAGTGTCAGGCACAAGTTCAAGTCCAAAACTCAGGATAGCATAGGGTTTGCTCCCTTTAGCACCCCTGTGATGGGTTTTACAGACCCCAGACTAAAGTTAAAGTAGTGGTGGAATGGTATTGGGCCAAGAAGGTCCCTGCCCCCTCACCAGCACAGGAAGTATGGCAAGAGACCACTCTATTTTAACCAGGAGATCTTCAGTGATCTCAAACTCCAAAAGTAGCCCTACAAAAAGTGGAAACTATATAAACAAACAACACAAGCATGTAGGGACAAAATTAAGAAAGGCCAAAGCACAAAATGAGATTAAACTAGCTAGAGACATAAAGGGTAACAAGAAAACATTCTACAAATACATTAGAAGCAAGAAGATGACCAAGGACAGGGCAGGCCCATTACTCAACGAGGGGGGAAAGACAATAACAGAAAATGTGGAAATGGCAGAAGTGCTAAATGATTTTTGGGTTCCAGTTTTCACCAAAAAGGCTAGTAGAATCATAGAATATTAGGGTTGGAAGGGACCTCAGGAGGTCATCTAGTCCAACCCCCTGCTCAAAGCAGGGCCAATCACCAGACAGATTTTTACCCCAGTGCTTTAAGGGCCCCCTCAAAGATTGAGCTCACAACCCTGGGTTTAGCAGACCAATGCTCAAACCACTGAGCTATCCCTCCCACCCTAGTTATTGGATGTCTAATATAGTGAATGCCAGTGAAAATGAAGCTGGATTGGAGGCTAAAATAGGGAAAGAACAAGTTAAAAATTACTTAGACAAGTTAGAGTTCTTCAAGTTGGCAGGACCTGATGAAATACATCATGGAATACTCAAGGAGCTGACTGAGGAGATATCTGAGCCATTAGCAATTATCTTTGAAAACTCATGGAAAACAGGAGAGATTCCAGAGGACTGGATGAGCGCAAATATAATGCCCATCTATAAAAAGAGGAATAAAGACAACCCGGGGAATTACAGACCAGTCAGCTTAACTTCAATACCCGCAATGATAATGGAGCAAGGAACCAAGCAATCAATTTGCAAATATATAGAAGATAATAAGGTCAATAAGTAACAGTCAATATGAATTTGTCACAAACAAATAATGTCATATCAACCTAATAGCTTTATTTGACAGGGAAACAAGCCTTGAGGATGGAGTTGGGTGGAGGGGAGGAGAAGAGGGAAGCAGTAGATATGACATATCTTGACTTTAATAAGGCTTTTGATACTGTCTTGCATGACTTTCTTATAAACAAATTAGGGAAGTATAGCCTAGATGGAGCTATTGTCAGGAGGGTGCATAACTGGTTGGAAAACCATTGCCAGAGAATAGTTATCAGTTGTTTACAGTTAAGATGGAAGGGTATAACGAGAGGGATCCCACAGGGATTGGTCGTGGGTCCAGTTCTGTTCAATATTTTCATAAATGATTTAGATAATGGCATAGAGAGTATACTTATGAAGTTTGCAGATGATATCAAGCTGGGAGGGGTTTGCAAGTGCTTTGGAGGATAGGATTAAAATTCAAAATGATCTGGATAAACTGGAGAAATTGTCTGAAGTAAACAGGATGGAATTCAATAAGGACAAATGCAAAGTACTCCATTTAGGAAGGAACAATTAGTTGCACACATACAAAATGGGAAATGACTGCCTAGGAAGGAATACTGCGGAAAGGGATCTGTGTTCAGAGTGGAACACAAGCTACGTATGAGTCAAGAGTGTAACGCAGTTGCAAAAGAAAAAAAAAGGTGAACATCATTCTGGGATGTATTAGCAGGAGTGTTTTAAGCAAGACACAAGAAATAATTCTTCCGCTCTCTTCTATGCTGATAAGGACTCAGCTGGAGTGTTGCGTCTAGTTCTGGGCATCACATTTCAGGAAAGATGGACAAAATGGAGAAAGTCCAGAGGAGAGCAACAAAAGCGATTAAAGGTCTAGAAAACATGACCTATGAGGAAAGATTGAAGAAATTGGGTTTGAAATTGGAGAAGAATTGGAGAAGAAAAGACTGAGGGGGGACATGATGAGAGTTTTTAAGTAAATAAAGGTAGTTACAAGAAGGAGGGTGAAAAATTGTTCTCGTTAACCTCTGAGGATAGGACAAGAAGCAATGGGCTTAAATTGCAGTAGGAGATGTTTAAGTTGGACATTAGGACAAATTGCCTAACTGTCAGGGTAGTTAAGCACTAGAACAAATTGCCTATGGAGGTTGTGGAATCTCCATCATTAGAGGTTTTAAGAATAGGTTAGACAAACACCTGTGAGGAATGGTCTAGTTATTATGTAGTCCTGCCTTGAGTGCAGGGGACTGGACTAGATCACCTACTGAGGTCCCTTCCAGTCCTACACTTCTAAGATTCTATGCACCCTATGGAGGACCTGCTTGTGGGGAGAAGAGTGAAGGAGAGATGGGTTGCTTGGCCTGACTACTAGGCCTCTGGGGACCATAGAGAAGCCTGGTACAATCCCAGAGGGAGTAAGTCACGCTTAAGGAGGTGGGTCCATGATTCCATCCCAGTCTGCTGCAGCCTGTGGAGAAGGTTGAGTGTGGAGCAATATGCAAGGAGCAAGGCTGTGGGAGATAGGGGGAGGCTTGTAGTGAATGGCACAATGTGAATGCTGTACTGTAGCCCAAAGGCAGCTCAGGATGGGCTGAGGTAAGTTAGAGTGGCCAGAGGCTGCTCTCACTTATGCTGTGGGCCATTTTGGCTACTAGAGCAGCTCAGAATTAGGTGAGCACAGGCATAGCACAGAACTGGACACTCTTGTTTTATCAAGTCTACATTTAAAAATTGATGCAACTAATCCCTATGGTAGGGAAGGAGAAAAGCAATACTTTTATTTTTGTTACTCTGCTTGATTTTCCTGTTTAGAATTTCATTTATTTGATAACAATTGAGTCATTAATTACAATTTAGATTACTCATTCTTGCTGATTGTTAATATGGAAAGCACTTTTTCCTGTCACTTTTAAGCTACTATAGATATTTGCAATTTTATCTTCCAAAAGTTGGTCAATCTGACCTGTTCTTACTTACTGTGGTTTCTAAACTGATTTCCTTAGTATGTTCCTCAGAGTAAATTTCCACTTAATGTCAGCTGTTCATGATTTTGGTTGAGTACTTGAATGTATTTATTTCATTTTTCTAACTTAGGAAATCAGCCATATCTCCTCCCCCCGCCCTTAAAACCTGTTGTACCTGTCCAATAAAACTCACTCAACTGATTTGCATTCAAGTTACTTCTGTGAAATTCCAACTTTTCAGTATTGTTTTCAATGTTGTTATAGCTGTGTTGGTCCCTACTTTTTTCAATATGTCCATTTCTATCACTTATGCCAAGACCTTAGCATCATATGCTCTTACAGATAGAGGGCCAAATACAGAGAGAGGAGAGCAACAAAAATAAATAATTAATATGTAGCCATTCAAATCCACCATTTTCTTATTGTTGCCTAAGTTTGCTTTATTCAGGGCAGTTTATTTACATAATTTAACCTATTCACTGATTCAATATACTTACTGCAGTTGATGGGTAATATTCAGCTCAGAGAAAATGGTGTAAGATTTTGCCAGCAGGTAGCCTCTACAATACATTGCAGCCCCTGTTCTCACCCCACAAAACACACAATACAAACTACTACACACCCTCCTCATCCAGCATCCACCCCCAATGCACCACATCCACCAGCATCCCTACCCAGGTCACACAACCCCGAGTATTCTCAACCACCTCCCAACAAGAGCGCCACAAGCCCAGGCCAGGAAATGGCTGTATATTCATGGATTCCCCTACCCCTCAAAATAAATTTCACATTCTCTTCATGAGAAGCAGCATTTTTTAGTGGATGGTATTTCTGATTCAAGCAAGTGCCAGGTTTTGTTTTCCTTTACAGGAATTCTTCCCTAGATATTTTATCTTTTGTTACATAGTAATATTATCAAAAGTCCAGCGTGTTGTAAGCTAAGAAACAAAGAGACAAGTCTTCAGCTGGTGTAAAAATCAACATAACTTCACTGAAACTCAATGGAGCTATGCAGATTTTCACCAGCTGAGAATTTGGCCCATTCTTTCTAATAACTATAGTGAGAGGAATTCTGGTATTGACTTACTAATGGCATAGCACAAGGTAATATTGCTGAGCAAGATAAAAGCAGCAAGAAATGAGAGGGAGTTTTTAAAAACCCTCAGACCTATCAAGCCAAAAATTACCCCCATCTAAGTTGATGGGGCATGTTCTTCAAAAGTTACTTTGTTACAAACAGATCTCATTTCACTCGGCCAAAAAGCAAACCATACCAAAAAAAAATCCATCACGTGACAGCATATTAATCTCCACATGGTTCATCCATAGGGTTAGAACCTTTAAATCTCCCACACAGACCTCTGCCACTTGAGCTAATGGAATAACTGCTACCAGTAGTAGGTTGTCATCCTTTAGGTTGACCAGCGCTAGAAGGGGAAGGGATGCTTTGCCAGTGGATTTCACAGATACTTGCTGACATCAGAGTAATGGTGAGACTCAGAAAACTTAGGTTCCTTCCCAGGTTATAGAAGGGAGTGTGCAATGCTCTAGTGGGCATAGACTTCTGCCTGTTCCCTGCCTCCCAAGCATGATCCCTTCTGTCCACCCTCTCACCCCCCAGTCCCAGTCTCTTTGCCCATCCAGTACAAGTTTTCCCCCTCTTGGCTTCTCATCAAATTTGTCTCTCTTCCCCACCCTGGCCTTCAGTAGCTCCTCTTACCCACCTTCCCATCCACACTGACTCCAATGCCCAATTTCCTCCCCGGGATACAGTCTGGGTCATCCCACTCCTAATACTCCTTGTCCCAGTCTTTCCCCAGGCAATCCTAGTTCTTCCCCCACCTCCTCCATCAGATCTGTCTCCCCTCTGCTCTGACCCCATTGATTCCCAGTCCCAGTGCCCCCCCGCTCTTCAGCCAGTCTCAAATATTCTCCTAAAGAATGGTTTCCAGTTCCATCCTCCTTTTATCTTCCCGTCTGTCAGTCACCGTCTTCTTCTCTCTTTCACCCTCCAATACCCATCTCTCACCTAAGTGTCTCCATGTTCCAATCGACTTTCCTCACCCCACCAGTCCACCTTTTGCCCCCTTTGTGTCTGATTCAAGCAGCTACCTGCTCCATGCTGCCTGGTCCCAGCAAGTGGGTCACTGAGAGCACAGAAGAGATATTCTTCCACCTCACCGTTCAGCTGCCCAGACCATGGCATAGTCCACAGAAGCTCAGTGCTGCAATTGCAGGGAATGTCCTGTTCGATCACAGGCTGGAGCACACTCAATACAGTCAGAACTTACAGAGAAATCTGCTACAATTTAAAGCTCTCCACTGAGCATGTGCAAACAGTGATTTTTGAAGGCTTATAACTTGGCCAAAATTGGGTAGATTTTCATGGGGGCTACAAATAGGGTGACCAGATAGCAAATG
This sequence comes from Mauremys mutica, assembly GCF_020497125.1. Classification (NCBI taxonomy): domain Eukaryota; kingdom Metazoa; phylum Chordata; order Testudines; family Geoemydidae; genus Mauremys; species Mauremys mutica. The sequence continues at coordinate 48,601,411 of NC_059073.1, forward strand.
TGAAAAATTGGGACGGGGGTAGAAGGTAATAGACCTCTATATAAGAAAAAGCCCCAAATATTGGGACTGTCCCTATAAAATCGGGACATCTGGTCACCCTAACTGCAAAAGCACATCCCTGTAGCAAAGGCCATTTCCCTGCCAAATATCAACTATATGCTTCAAAGTATGGCTGTATTAGGGCTTGCCAAATAAAAGGTCACCGGACTTGAACATGGGCAAAATGTATTCTCCCTAGCCTTGTTCTCAGAAACAGCTTTTGCTGAAATTTTCCAAAACAATTAGGCCTGAAACCAAAACTCAACTTGAAAAATTTCAAATGGCAAAACTAAAAGCAACTGAAAACAGGGTCTTAGAATTGGAAGTCTCAGGCAACTGTAATGCCTATAATAATACTACCTCTTTTTAATCTGAGTGCTAGTCAAATTTTCAGGGCCCTGGGGATGTTCCAGTTGGGAGTAGCAATTGATAGTGAAGGCTGGTATTTTATTTGGTACAATCTTGTTTATTTACAAGGAACGTACAAAGTCTTGTTCCTCCAAATGCAGGAGGAACTGAAACCAGGGTCAGCTTCTTTTCATACAGCCCAAACTTCTTTCAGACAGTGTCCACAACCAGAACCTTCCTCTTGGCTTCCCCTAGGGTCACACTGTGCTTACAGCAGCTGTTTTGCTTTCTTGCTATCACTCCTCCATATCCAAATCAATACTCAGCAAAAAACCCTCTCTCCGTACAGACATCTGCTTAGGTCTAATTTGAACCCGGGCACAGCCAACACAAACTTGACCCGAGAGTCTTTTCAAACCTGACCCAGTCAGACCCAACACTTTCCCCGAACCTGCATCAGCCCCACCACCTCTGCCATTGCGTTGGCCTGGTGGGGGGGCTTCGTGTTCCCAATGCCATGTGCCCATGATCCGTCTCTGGTTGTCTCCTGCCTGCAGGGATGGTGCAGTAGTGGCTGCATGACCCACTTCTGCTGGCCTCCACCTCCTTTCTGTGCTGTTTGTGCTATGAGTGAGAGGCACTGCCACTTGTCAGCACACTCGCTCTGCAGCACACACAGAGCACTGCCAGGTGGGGGCAGCTCACTTTTGTATGGTAGTGAAGCATGGACTTTATACTCTCATCAGGAAAAGAGGCTCAAGAGCTTTCATATGCATTCCCTTAGTTGAATCTTTGGCATCTCCTGGTGGGACAGAGTCATCAACACTGAGGTGCTCAAGTGCGCCAGCATACCCAGCATGCAAACACTCCTCAACCAGAGATGGCTCCACCGGCTTGGGCATGTGTGCCGGATGAATGATGGGTATATCCCAAAGGACATCCTCTATGGCGAACTGGCATCTGGGAAAAGACTCAAAGGATGCCCAAAATTGTGTTTCAAGGATGTGTACAAGCGAGACCCCCAAGGAAATGGACCTGGATGTGGACAACTGGGAAGATCACACTCAAGACCACAGCCTTTGGAAACAAGAGCTTAACAAAGGTCTCCGGAGTTACGAGAGGATGCAGTCCAGCTAGCAGAGGAGAAAAGATCTCACATAGGCTGAGCCCAAACAGTCGAAACGTCGCCTTTAAATGTGACAGATGCGGCGGAGATTGTCTCTCTCACATGGGTCTCTTCAGCCACAACCGCAGCTGCCATAAAACCAACTGAGTAAATTCTTTACTTCTCAGGGGCGCATACCCATGGTCTCTTGAGACTGAAGGATGCCTACTACTACATGGGGTAATTACTCCGTTTAGGCAAAACTCCCATCAGAGACAATAGTAGTTCTTCATGAGTAAGGATATTGTGATGGATACTTAGATGCACTATGTACTCACAAAAATCCATTGATTTCACTATTTCTTGTGATCAAGCCCAGAATAAAGACTTCAAGATTTGGTCAATTTTTATTATTGCATATAAGTAGCCTGAACCAAACCCCCTTGAATTTAATGGGAGTCCTTCCATTGACATCTGGGGGCTTTGGATTAGAATCATAATTCAAACATTTTAATATGTACAATTCTAAAGTTATTTTAACAAGTTTTTAATTATATTAGTAGGGTTTTCTTTCTTAAAGAAAAGTTTTCCATGGTTGCTTTTTACTGTAGTTTCTGAGTGCTTGTAAAATAGATTGGCAATAGACAACTTATTGGGATGGGATTTCTGGGAAGTTGGTGTTTTTTGCTTGAGGGGAAGATAGCAGGGTTGGTGTTGCGAATTTCCTTCCTGTTATGGTGGAAAAGCTTGATCAGAGATGAACGTATTACACATGGTCACACTTTGCACTCATCTAATTGCCTCTGAAAGTCCATTCCCTGGTTGAATCCCCTAGACAGAGAATGCTTTGTTTGTTGCTAGTATCATGCACTCAGTATTGCCAGTGTCAAAGTCCAAAGCAAACAGAAATGTCTCCTAGCAGCCACAGGAGATATCACCATGCACAAGACAGTGAGGTGTTTGGCAAACTTCCAGAGCCACTTGGCATATGAAACCTTAATTGCTCTGCACAGCCGCAGACAGTCCCCCATGTAGAGGGAGATGACAATGTTTTCAAAATAGTTCTAGCCATCATTAGTTTGCTTTTACAAAAAACAGGTGCGGAAGATGGGGTTCTCTAGAAAGACAGCAGAGCAGTAATAATATTCCTACAGCAGCTACGTAGTCCTCCTCATTTTGGGTGTGTTTCTGTGCAGTTCAGACCCCCACTTACTTCACCAGAGTTGAGGGCATTGGGCACCTTTCAGGATCAGATCTTACGTTCTATGCTCAATAAAATAAGTGACAAAGACAATCAGGCCACTGAAGAAAGATTCAGCCACTGTCTGTCATTCCAAAAATAACCCTCTAACACCATTTTACAGCTTCAACAATGGATGCTTTTATGTACCACTATCAATAGGGGAGTGGAACAAAACAATCGCTCTCTGTGTACAGACACTTTTTAATTTGTAAGCAGTTTGATCCTTTTAAAATTGCTTAATTAGCTGAGGTTGTGGTTAATAAGACTCAAATAACTGAATAATCTCATGGTCTCATGATAACAGGGCTGTTCAGCTGACTGGGCCACAAGGCAAGCATTTACTTAACTAGTAAGGAAAAGGGTTTCAGGCATCATGAGAAAGAAAGTAAAGATTTATCCAGCATTATTTGATTACAGAGCAAGGTCTCGAAGCTTGGTCTTACCCATTCCAGGAGAGGGCCCTAGCCTCCAGGCTATTTGTGGCAGGAGGAGAGCGGAAGATCTGTCTGTCCATCCCACCCTGGACCTGAGAAAGATTGGTTGAAACCAATATCTTTCCACGAAAAGTGATGGTTTCAACAGATCAGCATTTTTAAGGAAAAAAATATTTCATCACAAAATTCCCACCACCTCTACTCATAAGACACACATGTGGTTTTCCATTGAAAAGCCATTCCTGTGATAAGCCAGCCTAGACAAGCCAACCAAAAGCACATGAATTGTACTTTTCAAAACTGGTCTTGATTTGTCAAATTGGTCAGCCAGGAAGGCAATTTGTTGTTTCATGCAAGTCAGCGGAGCACCAATTCCATCAGCAAAGCTGTGGATGGCAGAAAGTGTTTAGCAAATGGGTTGATCTCCTCATTCCATTCCTTCCTTTGGTGGAAAGGGTTGGAATTTGCTTTTCCTCACAATTGCTGTACTATGAACTGAGAACCACCACTAAAATGGCACAGACACAGTGGAGAAATACAACATGCAAACAGCCTAGGTGGTGATATATCTCAGTTCATAGTACAGCAATTATGATATATCACCACCTAGGCTGTTTGCATGTTGTATTTCTCCACTGTGTCTGTGCCATTTTAGTGGTGGTTCTCAGTTCATAGTACAGCAATTATGACTTGACAAGCAAAATAACCAAAACTAGTATATGATTACACTCACTCAGATGACAGATTTACAGATAATATAGAATATCAACTGCTGGAAAATTCCTGTCCCAGGGATTTATACTGTCTTTTCTATATATCTGAGTTCAAACAACTTGCATTTGCTTGCCTAAGGCCAAGTCTACACTACCACTTATGTGGGCAAAACCTATGTCGCTCACCGGTGTGAAAAACCCACATCCCTGAGCGACATAAATTTCACTGGCATAAGTGGTAGTGTGCACATGGCTATGTTGGCAGGAGAGCTTCTCCTACCGACATAGCTACCGCTGCTTATTGGAGGTGGTTTAATTATGTCAATGGGAGTACTCTGTCCATTTGGCATAGAGCAGCTACACGAGAGATCTTACAGTGTGCAGCTGCATCAGTACAGCTGTGCTGCTGTAAGGTCTCTAGTGTAGACATAGCCTGAAATAAAATCAAATGGATATTACAAAGATTGTAACTGAAACGACTGCTAGAGAAGGAGACTGGTGGAAAGGGATCTCGTGGTTACAGTGGATCACAAACTAAATGAGTCAACAGCATAACATTATTGCGCAAAAAACAAACAAAACACACACTGAACATCATTCTGGGATGTATTAGCAGGAGTGTGGTAAACAAGACACGTGAAGTGGTTCTTCCACTCTACTCCATGCTGATAAGGAGTCAGCTGGAGCATTGTGTTCAGTTCTGTGTGCCACATTTCAGGAAAGCTGTGGACAAATTGGAGAAAGTCCAGAGCAGAGCAACAAAAATAATTAAAGGTTGTTACAAGAGGAGGGTGAAAAATTGTTCTCCTTCACCTCTGGGAATAGGAGCAATGGGCTTAAATTGCAGCAAGGGCAGTTTAGGTTGGACATTAGGAAAAACTTCCTAACTGTCAGAGTGGTTAAGCATTGGAACAAATTGCCTAGGGAGGTTGTGGAATCTCCATCATTGGAGGTTTTAAGAACAGGTTAGAGAAATACCTGTGAGGAATGGTCTAATTATTACTTAGTCCTGCCGTGAGCGCAGGGGACTGGAACAGATGACCTATTGAGGTCCCTTCCAGTCCAACACTTCTATGATTAGGGCCCTACCAAATTCATGGTTGATTTTGGTCAATTTCACTGTCACAGGATTTTTAAAATGGTAAGCTTCATGATTTCAGATACAACACAGTGAAATTTCAGACTTAAGTAACTGTAGGGGGGGTCCCAACCCAAAAGGGGTCGCGGGGGGGGGGTCACAGTATTGCCACCCTTACATCTGCACTGTTGCTGGCAGCGGTGCTGCCTTCAGAGCTGGGCAGCTGGAGAGAAGTGTCTGCTGGCCAGGCACTCAGCTCTGAGGGCAGCACCACCACTGGCAGCACCACAGAAGTGAGGGTGTCGTGGTATGGGAAGGTCCTCACTTTTGGAGGGGGACAGGGCTGGCCTTATGGGTGGGCAATGTGCACAATGACCCAGAGCGCCGTGGTTGGGGTTTTTCCTCCTGTCGTCACCCCCTGCCCAGCCGTTGCAGACCTCTTTAACCCCTGAGCACTGGGGTGCTGGGCCCAGAGCTGGAGAGAAGCAGGGCTGATGGCGGCCTGGCTGAGGGCTCCTACTGTACACTGGGCTCCAGCTGCTGGTCCTGGCTGGGCTGGTGAGGATCAGGACTTCCTCTTCCGAATCAGGGCCCGCCCCTGGGGCCAGGTCAGACCCACCTCTAGGAACCTCCCCCAGCTGCAAGAGACTCTGCAGCTGTTGGCCAGGATCCCAGCTCTGAGGGCAGCACCACTGCCAGCAGCAGTAGAGAAATAAGGGTGTTGTGGCATGGTATTGCCACCTTTATTTGTGCACTGCTGCTGGCAGTGGCGCTGGCTTCAGAGCTGGGTGGTTGGCCAGCATCTGCTGCTCTCCAGCTACCAGCTCTGAAGGCAGCACAGAAGTAAAGGTGGCAATACCATAACCCCTCTCCCACCTTGCCACCTCCCTCCACAGCCCTCTTTTGGGTTGGGACCCCCAGTTTGAGAAACACTGGTCTCCCCCATGAAATCTATATAGGATAGGGTAAAAGTACACAAAAGCCCAGATTTCATGGTCCATGATGCATTTTTCATGGCTGTGAATTTGGTGGGGCCCTATCTATGATCCTATGAAACATCTACACTTTGCTGGTGTCATAAACAGATAGTTAAGGGTTAAGGTCTGTTTTACCTGTAAAGGGTTAACATGTAGTACCTGGTGACCACCTGACCAGAGGACCAATCAGAGATAAGATTTTTTCAAATCTCTGTGGAGGGAAGCCTTTGTCTGTGTGAGAACTGTTTTTGGATCTAACAGAGGACAGTCATGTCTCCAAGTTCTCCTGGAGTAGTTTCTACTAATTAATAGTGAGTATTAATTAGAAAGGCGAATTAGTCTTATGATTTGATTTCTATATTTGCAATTGTGTGTTTGCTAAAGGAAATGCTTTATTCCTGTTTGCTGATATTGCTTTTACTGAGAAAAGGGGGAGAGGGGATTCTCTCCAGAGATTGATAAGGTTATACCCTATGAGTGTCCAGCTTGGGCTCATAGAGATTCTGTATTTTCTTTTTATTCTTTAATAAATTCTTTTCTATTAAGGACTTGTTGGTCTTTCCTTGGGTGGATTCTCAGGGAAAGGGGAGGGGGAGGTATCCCTCTGTAGTTGGATCCCGGTATCTCTCCTAGGAAAAGGGAGGGGGGAGGAAGCAGGGGGAATGGTTTGTTTCTCCTGGGTGTAAGAACTCCATGGATTTGGGGCTCTTGGAATCCCCTAGGATTTTGGGGAAGGACTGTGTCTCAATTCACATTTCCTAATTGAGTGGTGGCAGCGAGAAGGAACCCTACCCTAAGGGTTAGGGTGGTGGCAGAATACCTGCGGGTCCCCATCTTTGAACCCACAAGCTCAAAGTGGGGGTGAGATCCCATAGGACATGGTGGCAGAATACATGCGGGTCCCCATCTTTGAACCCACAAGCTCAAAGTGGGGGTGAGATCCCATGACAGCTGGTCTAAGCAGCTAGCTTATCCCAGTGCTAACCAATTTTAATAGCTAAAATGTTTTCACTAAACTCCTGTCACCTTTGAAGAATTTCATTTGCAGTGTTATTTGTGTATAGTTTACTGCTTCTCACCTACTTGAAAAAATGTGTATATACACACAGCATTTTCTTTTATTGTAGGAAAGAAATTACAGTACATTTAAAGTAAGAAATACAGCATGAATGAATTGCTACATTACTGCACAGTCTACTTTGCCAATGAATGGAAGTGTGATGACAAGGTTACCATGAGAATATTGATAGCAGAGTCTGTTATTGGTTTAGTCTGAACTTGTGTAGTGTAGACAAAGGGCCTTGTCCTGCAGTTCTTACTTAGGTAAAAGTCCCAGACAAGCTCATGAGAGCTTTGCTGGAGGAGAAATTGCAGGAGGTGTAAGTATAGCAGTACCTTTGCAAGTATCACTAGTGTTCCATTTTAGAATGAGAAATGACCATGAGCAGTTTTTCATGGCAAGTGACTTTTTCAAATGACAGACAATAGCTTTCTACTTAGATCCTAGAGAGAATGTGGTGTTACTTTCATTTGACCCCAGAAAGTGGTATGACAACCTGACCAGGCATTGCATGCCAAAAAAAGCTTGACCTCGTTTTTTTCATAGCAAGGTTTACACAGAAGGGGACTCATCCTTTTCAACTCAAAGATCGAACAGGTAGGAGAGACCAAGTACAGTTTAGCTGATTAGAGGCTTGTCATTTTGAGAAGATATACATTAGAACTGTTAAGATGGAAGGCATAAGTCATGGAAAGAAGGGGTGGCAAGTGAGCAACAGTTTTTAGGAGCATTGACCACGTATTGGGTATCAGAACAAATCTTTTTGCTCATTGTCTGACCAAATCAGTGTGCGAGTTATCGTTTATATATTTTTAAGCTGTGAGAATATAAAAAAATTAACCCTTTTGTAATATCAGCAGAACTCTTGTATCTATGAACATTCTCATGCACTGGTTTTATAAATATTTCCCTTTGATATTAAATGGATTAAATTGTTCAGTTGATGAAACTTCAGATCAAGGCAAGATAGATGATTAATTGTAGATATTAATAGTTAGTTTTTAAAGCAGCCAAGGACTATCTTGTTCATATTTTTAAATTAGATGGTTGTCCTTTGCCAGAGGACATCTGTTATAAAACCTCTGATAGCTGCTGCTAAGATTTATATATAAATATTTCTTGAAATAACCTTTGTTTTAGACAGATGGGGTATTTACACTGAAACTTCTAGTTACTATAAATTGATACCGTACCTTCATTACAGGGACTCATTACTGAACACATGACTCTGGAATTTTAATATGCCATTTTATAAAACTTTGGCTGCTGAGAAAACACAGTTCAGATTACAAATGAACTCAGCTAGCACTTTATTCTAGAGAAGGAAAGCTGTTTCCCAAATAATTTGTTAATATGATTAAAAAAAAAAGAATAGAAAACAGTAGCATAAAATCCAACAAGAATTCTTAATAAAAACATCTTAGGAGTTCACCAGAGGTCCCATCTGCTGCTGACAGAAGAATGCTTCCATCAATCTAGCTACTGTCGCTTGTGTAGGCTGTGTCTACACTGCACAGTTATGCCAGCATAGCACCAGCACAGCTAGGTAGCTGTTATCATTTCCGTAGCGTAGACATACCCTAAGTGCTAGATTTTAGAAGAGACGGGTCCTGGGGAGCATCCAAGGCCTGGAGTAGGCTCAGGCAAAATATCTATAGGGCCAGCCTAGCCTGAGATAAGACTATGGCTGGGACCTCAGGTACAGGGCCGGCGCAACCCATTAGGCGACCTAGGCGGTTGCCTAGGATGCTAACATTTGGGGGGCAGCGACCGTAGCGGCCGGATCTTCGGCTGCCCTGGTCGTCGTTGGTATTTCGTGGGCGGGATCTTCTGCCTCTGTCGGGGGCAGGAACTTCTGCTGCCTAGGGCACCAAAAAAGCTGGCGGCGCTCCTGTTCAGGTAGTCTTATTTTGAAGTTACTTTTTGTTAATATACCTGATCCCAGGAAGGGTAATTTTTGGGGGGCTCTGAGGGTATAACTTTGGACAGGAATATGACGGGGGGGGGACGCTCCACCTGCTTATGGAAAAGCTAGAGTGGGAAGAGTGAAGGAAAGGGGATTAACAGAGGCTTTATAACAGACATCAATACCAGGCCTGGCAAACGGGAGCTACCTACATTTGGCCTACACTCAAACATTGTGCCTACTCCACAAAAATCACTCCAAACTTGCTAAATGTTACAGACTCTTCACGCTTGCCTTGAGGATTCCACCTGAAACCATTAGCTTCACTTACCCTGACTAAACCTAGAGACCACTGTCATGTACACCCTACTACTGTTAATCTGCCTGACAAGATGACCCCTGGGCACAGCTACTGACAAAACCTACAGAATTCTAGTTAATCCTTCCCCCATTCAATACAACTACACCTAACACACTGAGTGCAGCTGCAGTGCATGCAGTGAATGCTGGAATTCAAGTCTATGACACACAAACATAACCCACAAAATGGCACAGTCTCTTAGAATTTCCTCATGCTACTTATTATGGTATGCAACCTTAACTCTGCCTATTGCTGGTTCCAGGAAGCAGAGTTAAGGTTGTTTTGTGAGAGTGGCCAGGGATTTCCTGGTTGTCTGAGGTCCAAGTGTAGCTGAACTTGACATTTTGAAAGGGCACGGAGCACCACCAGGCAACCTTAACACCGCATTAATGAAGTTTTGGGGTATTTAATAGAGAAGGTAACAAGCTCAAAGACAAGAGTGATCATAACGGGAACTGAGAAAGAAATGAACTGCAAGGGAATTAGGCAAAATAACTTTACAACACAGACAACAAGACCTTCAGTTCTGCCTGCTCTGAGTGAACATTCAGATTTAGCACAAACCTCCATTTTTGTGGCTAAAAACAACAAAAAGGTGGGGCAGGGGGAAGAGAAAAGAAAAGAACAGCTAAGTCAAGACCATTTTAAAAATCAGGTCTTAATATAGCACCTTTCATGTAGTTGACATTTCTCTTCTAAGGGTCAAAACCTGCCCTTACACAGAGGCATGAGGTTTCCATTCAATTCAATGCCTATCCAAGGTCAGAATTTATTTTAATGCTGTTGGCTCCAGCTGTTCCTTATCCTGCTGTCCCTTATCCTTTCATATTTCTTGGACCATAGTATAAGCTGCCAGAGTTCTGACATTTTTATCTATATTTGATCCCCTCCCCTCTGAATACTAAGCTATATGAGGCACTTCTCTCACCTCTTTAAGAAAGCAGCCTATTTAGAGTAAATGATTTTTGAATTAAAGAGGTCTCCTTTACACAGTCTAAAATGGTACTGTAATCAGTGAAAGGTGGCGGCAATATTTGTGTTACTTTGTATAGACTGTTTGCAGTGTGCTTTTTTTTAAAATAAACTGGGCACTTAATAAAGCAAACTGACCTGGAAAATTGGAAACAGAATTATCAGGTGAAAAAACGATAAAAGGGTGAAATGAGATATGTAGCAGCATTGAAAGCAGGATAATGTAAAGGAGACCTCATCTAACACCCGATTACACATAATAGCTGGAGCGTGTGATTAAAAATTACTGTGAACAAGATTAGGTAAGCAGTTCTAGCCCAGGGACCCCACAACAAGCAATCAAGGGCTGCACAGTCCCACACCTTACTGCTGTATCCCTGGGCTACTCCCTACCTTACCTTCTCTCACTCTGAAGCCTGGTCTACACTATGCATTTAAACCGAATTCAGCAGCGTTAAACCGATTTAACCCTGCACCCGTCCACACAACGAGGCCCTTTATATTGATATAAAGGGCTCTTTAAACCGATTTCTGTACTCCTCTCTGACGAGAGGAGTAGCGCTGAAATCGGTATTGCCATGTCGGATTAGGGTTAGTGTGGCCGCAAATCGACGGTATTGGCCTCCGGGCGCAATCCCACAGTGCACCATTGTGACCGCTCTGGAAAGCAATCTGAACTCGGATGCACTGGCCAGATAGACAGGAAAAGCCCTGCGAACTTTTGAATTTCATTTCCTGTTTGGCCAGCGTGGAGAGCTCACCAGCACAGGTGACCACGCACAGCTCATCAGCACAGGTAACAATGCAGTCTCCTGAGAATCGAAAAAGAGCTCCAGCATGGACTGCACAGGAGGTACTGGATCTGATCGCTGTATGGGGAGAGGATTCTGTGCTAACAGAACTGCGTTCCAAAAGACAAAATGAAAAAACATTTGAAAAAATTTCCAAGGCCATGATGCAGAGAGGCCACACCAGGGACTCAGTACAGTGCCGTGTGAAAGTTAAGGAGCTCAGACAAGCCTACCAGAAAACCAAAGAAGCAAACGGAAGGTCCGGGGCAGGGCCGAAAACATGCCACTTCTACGCTGAGCTGCATGCAATTCTAGGGGGGGTCCGCCACCAGTACCCCACCCCTGTCTGTGGATTCCGAGGTGGGGGTAATCTCAGCCATGGCTGAGGATTCTGCGGACGGGGAAGATGAGGAGGAAGAGGAGGACGAGCTTCCAGAGAGCACACAGCACGCCGTTCTCCCCAACAGCCAAGAGCTTTTTCTCACCCTGACGGAATTACCCTCCCAGCCCTCCCAAGCCACTATCCCAGACAATGAAGCCATGGAAGGGAGCTCTGGTGAGTGTACCTTTGTAAATACAAAACATGGTTTAAAAGCAAGCGTTTTTTAATGATTAATTTGCCCTGAGGACTTGGGATGCATTCGCGACCAGTACAGTTATTGGAAAAGTCTGTTAACATGTCTGGGGATGGAGCAGAAATCCTCCAGGGACATCTCCATGAAGCTCTCCTGGAGGTACTCCAAAAGCCTTTGCAGAAGGTTTCTGGGCAGGGCAGCCTTATTCCATCCTCCATGGTAGGACACTTGACCACGCCATGCATGTAGCAAGTAATCTGGTATCATTGCATGACAAAGCCTAGCTGCGTATGGTCCCGGTGTTTGCTGGCATTCAAGCAACATCCGTTCTTTATCTCACTGTGTTATCCTCAGAGAGAGTGATATCGTTCATGGTAACCTGGTTGAAATTCAGGAATTTAATTAAGGGGACAGAAATGGCCATTCCTACTGGGCTGTTTGCCTGTTGCTTAAAAGAAATCCTTCCTTGCAGGTAGCCAAGCAGGGGGAAGTGTAGGGTAATTGGCGCTGAGCTTTTTCGCGTTTGGCTAGCAGGGATCTTCCCTGCTACCAGCCACGCGGTGGGAGGGGGGAAGGGCGGTGTTTAGCAGTGATCTTCCATGATACCAGCCACGTGGTAGGGGGAGGGGTAAAGTGATCATCCCAGAGAATTGGATGGGGGGGTGGTTTCTGCTGCTGCATGTTAACAGGAAAGAAGCAGCACTCAACGGGCTTTGTTTGCTATTTGGTAAAGGAGGGCACTGTGTATATGAAGGCTGCAGAAGCCGAAAGACAATGGCTTACCATGGCCGCATGCAAGCTGAATTCTGCTGCCTGGACCTGCGTCTGTGAGATCTCTAACACCAGAGCCGCAGGCACTCAATATTAAGATGCAAAATGCGACCTTGTAGTGAAATCACATGTGCTATGTAATGTAAGGTGAATAGTGTTGTTCACCATGAAAGAGTATGACCATTGTTCTCTAAAATGTATCTTTTTAAATACTTCTCTCCCTTTTTTCCCTCCCTCATGCAGCTGCAAATTTTTCAGGCCTCCCTACTCCATCCCGAAGGCTATCTCAGATAAGGCGGCGGAAAAAAAAGACGCGAGACAAAATGTTCTCGGAAATCATGGAAGTGACCCGCAATGAAAGAGCTCATCTGAATGAGTGGAAGGACGTGGTATCAAATTACAGGAAAGATGCCAGTGAACGTGAGAACAGGAGGGACGCTCGAGATGAGAGGTGGCGGCAGGAAGATCAGAGGTGTAGGCAGGAAGATCAGCGGTGGTGGGATGCAACTCTGGGGCTGCTGAAGCATCTGGTGGAGCTTCAGGAATAGCAGAAGGATCACAGAGTGCCGCTGCAGCCCCTGTATAACCACCCTCACCCCTCACCATGTTCCACATCCTCCTCACCCAGACGTGTAAGAACGCGTGGGGGGAGGCTCCATGCACCCGCCCACTCCACCCCCGTGGACAGCCCAACCAAAAGGCTGTAATTACTTTGAAATTTTTTTAGTGGCCTTTTCCTTCCCTCCTATCCTCCTCCCAAACCACACCCGGGCTACCTTCTCAGTCCTCTCCCTCTTTTTATAATGAATTAATAAAGAATACATGATTTTTAAACGATAGTGACTTTATTTCCTTAAGCAAGCTGTAATCGAAGGAGGAGGGTGGGTTGTTTACAGGGAATGAGTCAGTCAAGGAGGGCGGGGGGGTTCATCAAGGGGAAACAAACGCAGCAGTCATACTGTACATTGGCCTGTGATGAAACTCATTTTCAAAGCTTCTCTGATGCGCACCGCTTCCTGGTGTGCTCTTCTAATTGTCCTGGTGTCTGGCTGCGCGTAATCAGTGGCCAGGTGATTTGCCTCAGCCTCCCACCCCACCATAAAGGTCTCCCCCTTACTCTCACAGAGATTGTGGAGCACACAGCAAGCCGCAATAACAATGGGGACATTGGTTTGGCTGAGGTCTGAGCGAGTCAGTAATGTGCGCCAGCGCGCCTTTAAACGGCGAAATGCACATTCTACCACCATTCTGCACTTGCTCAGCCTGTAGTTGAACAACTCCTGACTACTGTCCAGGCTGCCTGTGTATGGTTTCATGAGCCATGGCATCAAGGGGTAGGCTGGGTCCCCCAGGATAACTACTGGCATTTCAACATCCCCAACTGTTAATTTCTGGTCTGGGAAGTAATTCCCTTGCTGCAGCCGTTTAAACAGAGTAGTGTTCCTGAAGACGCAAGTGTCATGAACCCTTCCTGGCCATCCCATGTGGATGTTGGTGAAACGTCCCTTGTGATCTACCAGTGCTTGCAGCACCATTGAAAAGTACCCCTTGCGGTTTATGTATTGGGTGCCCTAGTGCTCCGGTGCCAAGATAGGGATATGGGTTCCATTTATCGCCCCACCACAGTAAGGGAATCCCATTGCAGCAAAGCCATCCAGTATGACCTGCACATTTCCCAGAGTCACTACCTTTCATAGCAGCAGCTTAGTGATTGCTTTGGCTGCTTGCATCACAGCAGCCCTCACAGTAGATTTTCCCACTCCAAATTGATTCCCGACTGACCGGTAGCTGTCTGGCGTTGCAAGCTTCCAGAGGGCTATTGCCACTCGCTTCTCAGCTGTGAGGGCTGCTCTCATCTTGGTATTATGGCGTTTCAGGGCAGGGGAAAGCAAGTCACAAAGTTCCATGAAAGCGCCCTTACGCATGCGAAAGTTTCGCAGCCACTGGGAATCATCCCAAACCTGCAAAACTATGCGGTCCCACCAGTCTGTGCTTGTTTCCCGGGCCCAAAATTGGCGTTCAATGGCTAGAACCTGCCCCATTACCAGCAGGATCTCCAAAGCGCAGGGGCCCGCAGTTTGACAGAATTCTGTGTCCATATCCTCATCACTCTCGTTGCTGCGCTGCCGTAGCCGTCTCCTCCTCGACTGGTTTTGCAGGTCCTGGTTCAGCATAGACTGCACGATAATGCGCGAGGTGTTTACAACGTCCATGATTGCTGTCTTGAGCTCAGAAGGGTCCATGCTTGCCATGCTATGGCGTCTGCACAGTTCACCCAGGAAAAAAGGCGTGAAATGGTTGTCTGCTGCTTTCACGGAGGGAGGGGTGAGGCTGTACCCAGAACCACCCGTGACAATGTTTTTGCCCCATCAAGCACTGGGATCTCAACCCAGAATTCCAAGGGCAGGGGAGACTGCGGGAACTATGGGATAGCTATGGGATAGCTACCCACAGTGCAACGCTCCGGAAATCGACAACAGCCTCGGTACATGGACGCACACTGCCGAATTAATGTGCTTAGTGTGGCCGCGTGCACTCGACTTTATACAATCTGTTTTAAAAAACCGGTTTCTGTAAAATCGGTATAATCCCGTAGTGTAGACATACCCTGAGAGTCACTGCAATTTCTTTCTCTACAGCCCCCTTCCACTCTCAGCTACTGGGCTTTACACAGGCCCCTTGTATTCCTGTTCAGCTGAGCATCATCTCTAATTAGTCCTTGCTGCCTGGTTCCTCCTCCAGGCGCAGCCTAGTCAGTTAATTGGCCCACCTGGCCACCTTAACCCCTTCAGGCTTTGTGTGGGGTGGACATTCCATCACACTAACTTAAATCTCTCTTGTGCAATTTAAGCCCATTACTTCTTGTCCTGTTCTCAGTGAATAAGAACAATTGATTCTCCTCCTCTTTATAACAACCTTTAACATACTTGAAGACAGTTATCGTGACCCCCCCTCAGTCTTCTCCAGACTAAACAAGACAGTTTTTCTAGACCTTTAGTCATTTTTGTTGCTCTCCTTTGGACTTTCTCTGATTTGTCCACATCCTTCCTGAAGTGTGGTACCCAGAACTGGACACAGTGCCCCAGCTGAGGCCTTATCAGTCCTGAGCAGACTGGAAGAATTACTTCTTGTGTCTTGTATCAGAGGGGTAGCCATGTTACTCTGGATCTGTAAAAGCAACAAAGAGTCTTGTAGCACCTTATAGACTAACAGACGTTTTGGAGCATGAGCTTTCGTAGGTGAATACCCACTTCGTCGGATGCAAGTGTGTCTTGCTTACAACACTCCTTCTTATACATCCTAAAACAATGTTCACTTTTTTTGCAATAGTATGACATTGTTGATTCATATTTAGTTTGTGATCCACTATAACCCCCAGATCCTTTTCCACAGAACTCCTTCCTAGGCAGTCATTTCCCATTTTGCTTTTGTGCAATTGATTGTTCCTTCTGAAGTGGAGTACTTTGCATGTGTCCTTACTGAATTTCACCTATTTATTTCAGACCATTTCTCCAGTTTGTTAAGATTATTTTGAATTCTAATCTTGTCCTCCAAAGTGAATGCAACCCTTCCCAGTTTGGCATCATCTGCACACTTTATGCCATTATCAAAATCCTTTATGAAGATAATAAATAGAATCTGACCCAGGACAGACCCCCTGAGGGACCCCGTTCAATATGCTCTTCCAGCTTGACTGTGAACTATTGATAAATATTCTCTGAGTATGTTTTTCCAACAAGTTGTGCACCCAGTTGTTCCTTATCCTGATGTCCCTTATCCTTGTCCTCACTTCTAGGCTCTGCACAATACCTACACCTCTGCTTTCCACAACTCCCCACCCCCCCCATACTCCTGCTGCCCATGCTCATCCCAAGCCTTCCACTTGGCTGCCTCTTTTGTCTCCCCTCCATTCCCATCTATGTGCATTCTCACCCTCTGTTTGGCATTTCTAGTTTATATTGGTCTGTAATACTCGCTGATAGAATCACAAGGGTTTACTGGAACACTGCAAGTTACAACTCCCGCACACACAGGAAGGACTGAATTTCCTGCTACTGCCCCACCCCCAGATCAGATACAACAACATAAGAGCATACAAGACAACAATTTAACACTAATATATTGTAGCATCCATTGGCAGAGGTGCTGTCTGTACTGAACATTATGCTCCTTATACCAGCCACAGCACTGTCGTATTTGAATTCCCTCTCCTCCTTTGTTTGCCAAATGACTGCTCTCTCACCTCACTTGAGTCGCTCCTCAAAACACACTTCTACCACACCTCAGCCTGTAAAACCAAAAGTAGGAAAGAAAACCTGGAAATCAAAGTAAAACTACCTGCCCAAAGATCTGAGCCTTAACCAGTGTATCCTGGATGTTAAAGTGACTGTATACATCCATTTTTATTCAGAATTATATGGAGCTTCTTTCCTCATGTAATCTGCATTCTTACTTTCCCCAGCTTAATTTCAAGAGTTTATTTGTCCTTAGAGAGGCATCACCTAAACACATATCTGTGATCTGAACTTTCTCTGGGCTCTGAATGAAGTTTTGTTGCACCTCTCTCACCCCTGCTAAAACTAAGATTCTGTCCATCACCACCTTTCCTGGCTGAAATTCTTTTGAGTGCTAATTAATCTTCTATTGATTAGGCTAAAGGTATTGCTTGAAGTACTTTCTTATTCTTTCTGGGCCATCAATTTAAATACTTTAATTCTTCTTCCTCTTCAATTATTTCTAATTATAAAAAAATTTCAAGCAGTATACAAAACAATTCCGGGCCAGATGGTATCCAAGGTATCACTAAGTCTTCCATTAGAAGCAAGGAGGCGGAGATGGGGAGCTATTGGGAAAAATAAAAGGAGCTGACAGACTGACGAAGGAGGTCAGTAGTTCTCTTTTATAGTGGGTGTATAAATGGGAAGATAGGAGTCTATCAGAGAACAAGGATACTAGCTAGGAGAGATGAAATGGAGAGCATAGTAATAATAATTTAAGAGTACTCTCTGTTTACTTGATAATGACCAAGAAGCTAAAAGAGGGAAAAAACATTATCAGGAATAGCAAAGGATACAGGAGTTATTCCCTGCTCTTTTTGAAAAGTGCCATGGAATCTTTCATTTTACCTGCCCAGCCATCAGGCAACATGGAGACAAAATGTAATTGAAAGAAGGACAGCACTTTCCTGTAACATTAGCTTTGGATATCAGCTTCTGCTCAGAAGTTGGAGATGATACTAAGAGTATGGCACTAAAAGAATACTGTCAAAATCAAAGTTCCTTAGGGAAAAATTGCATTGCTTTAAATCTAAAGGATCTCAAAAGGGCGTAAGAATGGATACTCATATTTGGTATATATTAATCACTGATATCATGCAGAGAGACAGCAGAACAACTGCATGAGCAAGAGAGCAAATCAAAGAGACGAAATTAAAATACCAGTGGGCTGAATGTTTCACAAAAAGAATAGGCCTTTGCATATAACAGAATGGAGCCCGATGGGTAGAATGGAAAGCAAGAGATACCAACAGTTAGCTTTGTGTGATCTATATTGTCACATTTTGACTGTGTCAGGGATGCTGATTACACTGTGGTCCAACAGTCTTTGTGTAGTGGACTGAATAAGACCGAAGAGAAGGATTTGTCATTCCAGTGTTGTGTTTTTTACCTTCCTCCCTTTATCTTTCTGTTTGGTTCTAATCCTAAACCCATGGTTGGTGTTTACCAGATTCTCCCCTGCATTTAAATCTTTAATGCTGTCCCTTTTGTTAGTTACAGTCAGGCTCTTTGGCTGCTGCACATGATGGATTAGAATTCAATCCCAACCCATTTATACCAATAGCCGACATTGTCACCTCTACTTGAAATAATCCGTCCTGTGGCCAAAGAATTAGTTAACTATAGTTAGTATTTTGGCCTTCCTAGACTATGTGCCTTTTACATCTGTGCAGTGATTTATAATCCTGTTGTGTTTCTCGTCTCAGAAAATCTGTAATATTGTCCTTCTTCCTCAACCCATAATAATTTCCCACCAATCCAGTTTCTGCTAAATGTCTTCTTTAAAGATATTCAGTAGTCTATCACAAATAATGTCACACTCTCATACGAACCAGCTCTCTACCACGGAATAATTTGACTCAGTAGAGTTTCTTTGCATATAGAAAACAATGTAATATGCATTTATAGTGGTTGAAAGACAAGAAGTATAGACGTTATAATGGAATATGCCTTTATGGTTTAAGTGCACCTAGTTGCTTTAAGTTGCTTTCTTGTTTCATGCAATGTGAAATCTGCTTTCTGTACTCTGCTCGCCAACAAAGTTGTTACTCAGACTCTGGAGTAGATTGTTTAGTTCACTTCACTGGTCTGGAGTCAATTAAAAGTAGAAAGATGTTTTACTCTTTCGTTATAGTTGTGTGGATCATCTATTTTCTAACTAAATTTCACTTTTACCCAGATGTACTTTCCTGCATATGCAAATGTTTCCAGCTCCCATATTTTCCTTGCTTTGTATATTACCTTTGTATATAAGGTCAAGGAACTTTAATAATCTTTGGATATGACATGTTTCCCCACTAAATGTATGTATGTAGCTGATTTATACAGCATTCCATGTCCAGTTCGCTTCTCCCAATGTACTCTAATAATTTGATTAGGCAAATGCAAACTAGGAATGCCTGAACACTAATCCTAACTCTGATCAGTGGTGCTGGAACTAAGGGTGCTGCCTGGCTTGAAGTAATAATAACAAACACCAAATACATGGTTTCCATAGTTTCCATTATCAGCACAGCCACTATAAAAAATGTTCCAGCACCCCTGACCCTGATACTCACTCATAGTGCAGCTTGGGGAAGTCATTAACCTCTCTCTTTCTCTGTTTCTCCATCTGTAAGATGAAGGTAACACTATTTACTTATTAATATCAAACAAATGGTGTGAAGATTAGCTAGTTAATGTCTGAAGGTGTAAAGTATTCTAGGCAGCATTGCCAGCTGGTGCAATTTTTATCATAAGTCTCACAACATAGCGGGTTTTGTTTTTTAAAAATTTCCAGCTTCTGGAGTCATACTACTGCATGATAATCAAGCTTCTTCTTTTATATATAATTTTCTAGCCAACATGGTTGCAGAGAATGACTTGAAAACATGACTGCAAATGGCTCAAAACCCAGAAGGCAAACAAAAAGAACCTCAATTTTATGATTTTTTTTAAAATATCACCTGATTTCTAGGCCAGTCTCAAGGATTTTGAAGGACATAACTCATGACAGGGGGGAAGGATAGCTCAGTGGTTTGAGCATTGGCCTGCTAAACCCAGGGTTGTGAGTTCAATCCTTGCAGGGGCTATTTAGGGATCTGGGATAAAAATCTGTTTGGGGATTGGTCCTGCTTTAAGCAGGGGGTTGGACTAGATGACATCTTGAGGTCCCTTCCAACCCTGATATTCTATGAATGCTTGGGAGGTAGCAATGCTTTATAAAGGGCCTTTGATTGGCTAGACCAGGGATCAGCAATCTTTCAGAAGTGGTGTGCCAAATCTTCATTTATTCACTCTAATTTAAGGTTTTTGCATGCCAGTAATACATTTTAATGTTTTTAGAAGGTCTCTTTCTGTAAGTCTATAATATATAACTAAACTATTGTTGTATGTAAAGTAAATAAGGCTTTTAAAATGTTTAAGAAGCTTCATTTAAAATTAAATTAAAATGCAGCGCCCCCACGGACCGATGGCCAGGACCCAGGCAGTGTGAGTGCCACTGAAAATCAGCTCGCATGCCGCCTTTGGCACCCGTGCCATAGGTTGCCTACCCCTGGGCTAGACAAACATGTAACGGAGCCTGGCAAAAAGGGGTTAATGGGTTGTCCTGGAGCCAGGGGACGAAGCTGGCCTTTCCCTGTAACATCGGACAGCAATATCAAGCCTGGAATGAGGCCTCTTCTGCAGGATGAAATAAAAAGTGAGCGCTGGACTGCCCTGACAGACAGGTGGAGCATGTGTTTGGAAAGGTGGAAAAGTCACCAGCTCACAGGAAAATTAGGTCTCATAAGGTAGTGGTGCCTCATTTTGACAATCTCCAAATTGTATGTCACTCACTACTATCAGCAGGGCTCGACCACTGCAGAGCCCATTCATGTTGTGGAGCTGTCTTACCTTGCACTGATGCATTACATTCTCCAGTATATGCTTCAAGGATTATAACTGATTAGAAACATGGGGGGAAAAAACCTACTATTGCTGCTGTAGTCTACATAGATATGTGCTGGCAGCATTTGATGAAAGATTGTCACCCAGAGAAGGAAAGTGAGGTTTGTGGCACTCTAAAGGTCTTGTAGCATGCAATCTGATCTGGCAATACCATCCTCTTTTAGGACTAATCTTTGTTCTCAAATTACATTCCGTTTGAGCTGCTATAACGTCAAATGGCATTTTTCACAAATTGACTCCTGGCCAGTGCAGACATGTCTCATTCTTTTCCAGTGGGAAAGCAGACAAATAGTTCATATGAAATGACAGTTTTATACAGACATTTATGCATATTTAATAACCTGTCATATGAAGTGAGAAGAATTCATAATGAATAAAATCAAAGGATTGGAAAATAAGTATTACCTGAGAGCATCCAGCAGGGAAACTGTGGCTCTGACAGTACCAAGCACGGGACACCTTGGTACAGCCAAGGCTATGCCCTCTTCTGTTTGGGCTAGTGGACATAGCTGGCTTTGGATGGAGACCCTGTTACAGAGAGTAGTTGAGGCATTCTGCCCAAGTCTCTCTGTCATAGAACCATCCTCCTGAGAATGCTCATCCACATGTATCCTCTTCCAGATGCAGGGCTTTACAGCTCCACAAGAGCCCTAACTAATTAAACAGTCAAGCCCACATTCTGCCTGGCTGCTTCACAAGGGCTAGGAGCCTCCCCACCTCTTACATGTCCACACAGCAACCAGGCACAAATGCAATCTCTGTGCTCCCAGAATTGGCCAGACACATGGAGAGGAGTATGATGCGCTCCTGGAAGGGCTGCCCGCACATTCTTGCTACAGGCTGGTGAAATCTTGAATGAATTTTGCCTTCCTGACACAGTTTCCCCAAAAATTGTAAGAGGAAATTAGCAGCAATGGATAATTAGGACCCTGTCGGTGTTTAAAAAAGCAACATGTGGCTGGCCATATAGAAATTTAAAAATGGTGGTAAGCTCAACAGTGTATTGCTTTTCTGGTCAGCAACATGAGACTGAGCTTATCTGGATGAAGGTTAAAGAGGCAGGCAGACAGCAACAACGCCTTATTGGCCTAATGATTACATAGGCCAAAAGATGAGGAGGGCTGAGTTTTTGTTTCAAAGACAAAAGCATCACCTAGTCTTAGCCTCCTGATTTAAACTTGCTTTAAAATTAATAGGAAGGAGTGTCTGTATGTGTGTGGGGGGGGAGGGGCAAGAGGAGGGAAGGAGGGGTTGAAAAGCTTTTGTTTGTTGGTAGAAACAAGTACAATACTATTAATTTCAATGGAATTTCTGTAGTACAGTATATTGTATACTGTCTCTTTAAAACGAGTCATATGCTATCAGCAGAGGGCTTTTGATTGTGAAGTGTTTCACATAGGGCAACCAGACAGCAAGTGTGAAAAATCGGGACGGGGTGGGGGGTAATAGGCAGCGGCAGCTCCAGGCACCAGCACTCCAAGCACGTGCCTGGGGCGGCAAGCCGCAGAAAGCGCCCTGCTGGTCCCTGCAAGGGCAGCAGTCAGGCAGCCTTCGTCGGCGTGCCTGCGGGAGGTCCGCCGGTCCCACAGATTTGGCGGCAATTCGGTGGCAGGTATGCCGAAGCCGTGGGACCGGCAGACCTCCCGCAGGCATGCTGCCGAAGCCGTGGGACCGGCAGACCTCCCGCAGGCATGCCGCCGAATCCGCAGGACCGGGGACCTCCCGCAGGCATGCCGCTGAAGGCAGCCTGCCTGCCATACTTGGGGCAGCAAAAAAGCTAGAGCCACGCCTGGTAATAGGAGTCTATATAAGACAAAGACCCAAAAATCAGGACTGTCCCTATAAAATCAGGACATCTGGTCACCCTAGTTTCACATGATGCAGGCTCTCAGGGTCTGCATGCTCAGGATCTGAAGCAGCCATCTTTTTAGGTGTTAGGCATCTGATAAAGAGAATTGTGGTTTAAACTGTATATCCCAGGTGTCACTCTGGTTCCTGGGGTGCTGAGGCTGCACACACTCACAAGACAAGGACGACAATCTTAGCTGTCCGATGGTGTTAGAAAACAGCAGTTTCAACAATTTATTCAGCAGAGAATGTGGCCCATTATATTAGGCTTTTGCTATATTACTTTACAATCTTTTAAATAAAAATATATCTTTTAAAAAATGTTAAAAAAGTTTTAACATTTCCATGAGCTCAAACAAGCCACTTAAGAAGGGACTTTATATCTATAACCTATACAGCACCTAGCAGATGGTTGGTGCTTAACAAGAAATAATAGTTTAAATAATTGCACTTGGGAACATAACTGAGAAAACAAAACTGACTAGGAGCTGTCTCTATACAAAATACACTGGGGAAAAATGGCAACTGCACAAACAGAAGTTGAGCGCACAGTGCTGGGATCCCTGTCTCTAAGGAGTGGTTCTACTGCACCAAAAGGAAAGGATTTGGGGAGCTAGCACCAGGGCTGCAAAAAGCCCATGTGTTAGAGCCAGTTGAAAAATGTGAAATGAAAAGTTCATTCTGTTCTTTGACCAGCTCTCCCTTGAATGTCACAGCACCCCCAAAGAAGGTCCTTGTTCCAAGTCCCGCTAGTCAGGCTTGGTGGAGTGAACAACTTTTAAAAATTGTAAGATTCATATTCGGCTGTTCTTACTCATTCCTCAACCCCCTGTTAATAGCAAGCAGTGCTTAGATACCAAAATGCTAGGCACCTTAAAAATACAGTACTGTAAACAGATTCGTTAAATAGCAGGAAGTGTTGAATAGGGCCTTTAAAGTGATCAGAGGCAAAAATATTTTGGCAGGGATCTCTGGGAAAAGCCAGCCAGAGGTTTTCAGTTTCTGGAATTTGTAGTCCCGTAAAGCTCAGAAGTGCAACATCCTTCTTTTGATTTATTAAGACTGTGCTGGCTGTACAGAATAGTACTATTGACTATGCCAGACGTCTCCATCACATGTTTGTTAAAGTGGTTGGCTCCAGAGTGCTGCTTTAGCTTTGCCCATTAAAGCCTTTCCAGTATGAAACTAAAGACTTCTGAACTGTCAGCCAGCTACCTCATTTGCTCACATAAATACTGGTCAAGCAGTTTTTTGAAAATACTCCTACATTTTTCTCTAGAACCTTATACCCAAGGATCTCAAAGCACTTTATAAACATTAGTGAATTAAGCCTCCAAACCCATGTGAAACGTTCTTATAACTGGCAAGCTAGAGCACAGTGAGATGAAATCATTTACCAAGGTCACACAGGAAAACTGTAAAGTAGCTAGGAATAGAAGACAGCTCTCCTGATGCTTAGTCCTGTGCTTGAACCACAAGACCATATAAAGGAATGCAGGCAGCAGTTGGACCTGAAAACAGAAGATTTCCAGTTAAGATTATTAATAAGGATTTTAATTAGTTGAGTAACCCAATGGCAGTACAATATATGAACCAAACTCCATGACACCGCAACCTAATCCTTTGCAAAGGAAGCTGTACTATGTATATGATGGTAGTAGAACTGTCTGAACTCGATATGGGTTTTTGAGTTTTGTTTTTTGGGGTTTTGTTTGTTTCTTACAATTCTTGCTCCATTATTTTTAAGTATTTTTGGCACGCAGTAATTTACAGTGGACACAAATCCTTTCTGAATGCCCTCACCTGGAATAACACAGTCTCCAAGTTGTACCCAAGAATGGAATGTCAACAAATTGTTCACTCCTGGGAGTTTGTTATCCCTATGCCTGTGTGTGTTTGGTTTTGAACTTTTTCCAGCCAGCTCTCTGCCAACAGTTGCCTTTCATCTTTTCCCAGTAGTTACCCTATCGTCTATTTCAATGGGAACTTTCAGCACTTTTGCCAATGTTTGTGGGAGAAATTTCACCAGAGCTTCTGAGGGTTACCGATTCCCGTACTTAGGCTGCTATTTTGATAACAACAGCTAAAATAACCTTTTCAGCAGACCTCATGCTCCAGTAACTTATTTTTATTATTTTAGTACTATGTCTATTGTGAGATGTTTGGCATTGGCTATAGCATTACTTAGCTAAGTTTATCTAGCCATAACATACTGTGTATCACAGCAGGGTCTCTATGTTTTTTAAAATGGCATAATCACAAAAGGAAACAGTTATTCTGCTGCAGCTTGGCTGTGGTCATTGGTTAGTTCCAGTGTAAGCGGTCATAGCTATGGTAATGATCAGAAATGTTTTCTAATAGAAAATTAATTAATATGCAAATGAATAAAAGAACTAATACATTTTAAAATAGTATGTTTTAGCTCATACACATTAGCAGAAGTAGTATTACAGTTGTGACTAGAGACCCTAACCAAAGGAGAAAGCCCCACCGGGGCCACATAAAGTATCAGTGAATATAGTGAAATTATTGGGAAGGGAAGGCATCAAGTATCTTACAAATTTGTTCCATGATATTCAAAAGCAAGAGAACATGCTGGATGAATGGCATAAAAAATTGTGGTGCCTGTTTTTGAACATAAAGGAGCTATTACAATGTGTACTAATTATTGCCCAATTAAGCTGATGTCACATTCTAAGACTGTAGGGGAGAAGAAAAGTATCTGCATGGAATGATTGACATTCTGAAGTGTCAGTATGGATTCATGCCAGAAAGGAGTACAATTAATGTCATATTTGTGCCCCAAATCCTCATGGAAAAGTAGTTCAGAGAAAATAGATGGCAACTGGGGATGGGCTCTATGGATCTGGAGAAGGCATACAACTGTGCACCAAGAGAACAAGTTTGATGGAGTTTTCAATGGAGTTGTGTGCCAGAAATATCCAGGAAATGTATGATGAAATGACTGCTGTAGTCAAAACTAAAAGGGGCCACAATAGTGAATTTCCAGTAAACATTGACCTGGATCAGGGGTCAGTGTTGTGCCCCTTTTTGTTTGCAGGTGTCATGGATGTGATAAGTGAGAGCATATAAAGAGCACCTCCATGGTGCTGATGACTTAATGATATATGTGGAAGATTTGGAGACCCTGCAAGCCAATTCTGAAAAGTGGCAAGATAGTTTTGAGGGAGTTGGACTTAGAGTGAAGGGTGGTAAGACTGAGGCTGTGATAACTAAGGGAGGAGGACTCACCATAAAGAATATCACAGGCAGAGAACTTAGAAGAGTGAAAGAATTTAAATATGTAGGATCAGTTGTTGCTGACATGGGGGCCTGCAATCATGCTAAAGCTGAATGCAAATGTTGGGAGCTGATCCCAGTTATCTATGACAAAAATATGCCAATAAAGTTAAAAGTTAGAGTGTATAAAACTGTAATTTGACTCATCTTAACGTACAGAAGAGAGTCTTGGGCAGACACAAGAAAGGAAATTGTGTTATGCTCTCCAGAATAGACATGAAGATGCTGAGATGGTCAAATGGTTAGACAATCTCTAACCAATGGTTAGATAGGACACAAAAGAAGGTTGTAAGGGACCTAATGCAAGTTGCTTCAATTGAAGACAAGTTGAGGTAGGCTAAGTTATGTTGGTATGGACATATCCAGTGGAGACGTAAGAGTTATATTGTTAGGATGCCTCTTGCAGTGATAGTGGATGGAAGATGACCAAAGGGAAGACCAAAGGCTTGGTAGATGGACCAGATATCAGTGGACCTCAGAGAGACCAATCTGTACGACAACCTATATGATCACGAGTTTTGGAAAAAGGCTATAGAAGTCACCTACCCTGAATAAGGAAGTGGAAAGAAAGAAGAAATTAAATAAAGGAAGAACTAACCATCAAAACTTGAACTTAGGCTTTTTTTGAGGTTACAAAAAGTTGGCTAACTTTATTTTATCATGTTTTCAGCCTTTTACACTAGCATGATTTGCATACTGAGGCCAGAAGCAGATGTGTTGACATTTTTTGGCTGCTCTTATGGTGTCTGAAGCCCAGTTTTGAAATCTTGGGACTATATGAGAATTTCAGTTTTAATTTTAAAAAAAAGTGTCTATACCTTTTCTTTTGCAAAGGAAAGCTTGAAAATGTGACCCAAGTGTGACCTAAAGACATAGAAACCAAAAGACAAATAACATGAACTCAAACATTCATTGTTTTCTAAAAATCTTCTTATATTTTTCTGAGGCCAAACCCATGATAATTAATGCTTTGGTTTGGCAGAATGTCTTTGATGCCGCTGAATATAAATTAGAGCAGCCTGAGGATTTCTCTAAATTACAGCAGGAGTTGGACAGGCCCTCTAATAAAATGATACCTTAAATTACCTTAAAATTCCTGCTGGTGTTGGAGACTGAAATCAGCTTTCCGTCCAGTGGAAACATCATAGGCAATGGTAGCACAGACTTAATTGCATCTCTCTTCCAACCTGCCTGAGCCCTCCTATGAAGGAATCACTTCTAGGAGGTAGTTCAATCTCCAACAGTCTTTTGATCCCTAGCTTCTCTCAAGTGCCACTTAGTGCCTGCAATATCTGCCCTCCAGGAATTGTGCTGGTGCCACCCACCCACTCGTATGATATGGACAACTTTGGACAGTTTACTACACTTCACACAATGCCTCATAAACATTAAGACCAACAGCACAAGCCAGCCTTCACTATGTCAAATGTGGCTGTATCTGCCTGCAGATCTCTCCATTAAGGAATGCTAAAGGATGGAAAGGAATGTACTGTAGAGTGTATTGATGATTTAGTTAGTACCTATTCCTTCAGTGCAAAATGAAAGAGTGCTTGGCTCCCTCTTGTGGTAGATTGATTACACTGTGATTCAGGACATTATCATATGAACTGCTTTCAGTTTACTATTGCACCATTTACAGTAGTTATCCTTCTTTATAAGGTTTCTATATAGTATATATGTAATAAATGTGTCAATAGATAAATAATCTGAACATAAGTTTGAAGAGCATAGTATTTTAACAGTTAATTATTTAGTTTTTCCAGTGGCTGAAAAGAATAACAGTAGCTCTCTCTCTCTCTCATGTGTTTTGGGGGAAGGAGGCATTTGTTTTTAATCCATGAGTAGAAATGGGCTGAAGCAGACATTCAGATCCAAATACCATTGGGATTTGGGGACGTTTGCCTCTAGAACTGATCCTTAAGTGCTGGTGCCCCTTTTCTAGTAAGTAATTTTCATACCTTACAAATATTGAGATGCTGTGTACTTATTCTGCACAAAATCTACATACACTGCAATGTACTCTTGATTAACTGGCTTAAAGACAAAGGACCAAACTTTCAAAAGGGTGCATGCCAAATTACACATGCATTACAAGCAGCCAAGAATTCATGCACCTTCTTGAATCATTCTAGAGAACTTAATAGGGATAAGGCTAATACGTTTTTATAGAAGTTACTCTAAAAAACATTTGGAACTAAACAAAAATTGTTAACTTTTCTGTAATATTATTCAGCCACACTGTGGAATGTAATAAAAATTATATTTTTACTATAGACTTGTATAGGCAGATTTAGAATGGCTATTATTATTATTAGTTGTATCACAGTAGAATCTAGAGGCCAGGACACCATTGTGTTAGGGGCTGTACAAATCTAGCTAATGTACTTAAATGGCTTCCATTACAGAAGTATCTGAGCTCTTCACAAAATCTTTAATGCATTTATCTTCACAACTCCCCATGACGTAAGGAAGTGCCTCTATCTCCATTTTACAGATTAGGGAAATGGAGGCACAGAAAGATTTGATGACTTGCCCAAGGTTACACAGCCCATCTGTGGTGGAGCAGGGTACTGAATCTAGCACTCGCAAGTCCCAGCTAGGTTAGCACCTAGCCACTGAACCATCCTTCTACTCTAGAACAAGCAAAACAAAAGAATGACCCGTGCCCTGAAGAAGTAAAGTTTAAGACTAGACACCAGGTGGATACAGACAGACTTGTGGTGGGGGTAAAGAGGGCAGGAGAGACAGAGAATGGACAAGAAAACAATGACATTTTCCCTGTAGCAGTTTGTCTTTAAGAGTACTATTAGTGACCCACATCAGAAAATACAACTGGCTGGATCCAATCAGTGTGCATACAGAGGACTCTCCAGGTAAGATGCAATAAAGGTTTTTGTTGGAACCTCCTTGGTAGTGTCTCTCCATTAGCTGCCCATGGGTCCCAGTACCAAAACCAGGGGCATTATATTCTCTTTTTCTGTTAAATCAAATGTGACCTAATGTGTGTATTTCTGGTCAAGGCATTTCCTACTGGCCCAAATATAATGTTTTACTTTCCCTGCTCTAGCCTGGCAATCAGTGCAACATACTGCTGTTCAGACATCTCAGCTTAGGTGTTGCGCTCTCAGGTCAGCCAAGGCTGTGCACGAAGCAGAGATGGTATGATCAAACCCTATTAGTGAAAAAGTGGCATACTTTGTATTGTTCTTGTGATGTAGGGGTATTCCTTGAAATAATTTGAGTCCTCTTGAGCACTCACTGTGCTAGATATTTGAGAAGCTGCTAGAACCTAGTCAAATCAGCAGTGTGTACAGCTAGACCAGGGGTAGGCAACCTATGGCACAGGTGCCGAAGGTGGCACACGAGCTGGTTTTCAGTGGCACTCGCATTGCCCAGATCCTGGCCACCGGTCCGGGGGGGCTCTACATTTTAATTTAATTTTAAATGAAACTTCTTAAACATTTTAAAAGCCTTATTTACTTTACATACAACAATAGTTTAGTTATATATTATAGACTTATAGAAAGAGACCTTCTAAAAACATTAAAATGTATTACCGGCACGCGAAACCTTAAATTAGAGTGAATAAATGAAGACTCGGCACACCACTTCTGAAAGGTTGCCGATCCCTGAGCTAGACTTTTCATGTTTGTATACAGTCAGAAAACAGTGTTATTTTGGATCCAGCTGTGCCCCTGTGGTTTCCTGATAGTGTTACTATTATGTAAAGAGCAAAAGACAACAAGACAAAAGACCACAATTCAGTAATTCCCTCTTATCAACAGTTAAGATATGGGCTTATGGGCTTCACAGGGTGATGTATTCAGTCCATCTTCACTGGAGCAGGCATATTATAAGGTGTGGGCTTGAGGAGAGTAGAAAAAAGAAAAGGGAGCCTTGAAGACCACCTTGAAAAAAATCTCCACTAAATAAACTCAGTCTGCTTCTTTGAATGGTGTCTTATTTCAGAAAACAGCAGAATTTGTCATTGCTGGCAAGTTATAATCCAGGGCACAGTCAAGTCACAGCCTAATACAGATTAGAAGTTCACTGACTCTTTAAAAAAAGAACATGTACTGTGAGAGTGCAGTAAGTAAGCTTAACAAATTTATTTGAGCATAAGCTTTTGTGGGCTACAGCCCACTTCATCGGATGCATGCAGTGGAAAACACAGTACGCTCAAATAAATGTGTTAGTCTCTAAGGTGCCACAAGTACTCCTGTTCTTTTTGCAGATACAGACTAACACGGCTGCTACTCTGAAACCTGTAAGTAAGCTTGTAGTTCTTGTTCTACCATTGTGCCCTAGAAAGTAAGAAGGCAGGTGTCATGTGATCTCACCCCCACTTTGAGCTTGTGGGTTCAAAGATGGGGACCCGCATGTATTCTGCCACTATGTCCTATGGGATCTCACCCCCACTTTGAGCTTGTGGGTTCAAAGATGGGGACCCGCATGTATTCTGCCACCACCCTAACCCTTAGGGTAGGGTTCCTTCTCGCTGCCACCACTCAATTAGGAAATGTGAATTGAGACACAGTCCTTCCCCAAAATCCTAGGGGATTCCAAGAGCCCCAAATCCATGGAGTTCTTATACCCAGGAGAAACAAACCATCCCCCCTGCTTCCTCCCCCCTCCCTTTTCCTAGGAGAGATACCGGGATCCAACTACAGAGGGGTACCTCCCCCTCCCCTTTCCCTGAGAATCCACCCAAGGAAAGACCAACAAGTCCTTAATAGAAAAGAATTTATTAAGAGAACAAAAAGAAAGTACAGAATCTCTATGAGCCCAAGCTGGACACTCATAGGGTATAACCTTGCTACGTTCTGGAGAGAATCCCCTCTCCCCCTTTTCTCAGTAAAAGCAATATCAGCAAACAGGAATAAAGCATTTCCTTTAGCAAACACACAATTGCAAATATAGAAATCAAATCATAAGACTAATTCGCCTTTCTAATTAATACTCACTATTAATTAGTAGAAACTACTCCAGGAGAACTTGGAGACACGACTGTCCTCTGTTAGATCCAAAAACAGTTCTCACTCAGACAAAGGCTTCCCTCCACAGAGATTTGAAAAAATCTCATCTCTGATTGGTCCTCTGGTCAGGTGGTCACCAGGTACAACATGTTAACCCTTTACAGGTAAAAAGGGACCTTAACCCTGATCTGTTTATTTATGACAGCAGGATTAGAGAGCGTGAGCAGAGGCTAAAAAGAGGACAAATACTTAACCAGAACAAATACATAAAGAAAAGCGTGACCAGATTCTCAGCTGCCATAAATCTCAGTAGCTTTATTGACTATAATGAAGCTATATACATTTACACCAGCTGATGATCTGAAGACTGCATCTTGTAGAGTTGGTACATGAGGAGCAGCAGCTACATTACTAAAAGTAATCTGAAGAGCCAACAAAGTGTTACTTTTGAGGGTACATAGTTCAATAAACTCTGTAGCATTGTTAGCAACTAGCATACCAGACTTTAAGATGCTCTGGAAATATGGAAGAGGAACCCAGCTGCTGGGTGGCGGCTCTCTCAAAGCATTCTAAGTTCCTTGCAATGACCCTGTTGAACAGAATACTTCACAATCTTTGACAATTAAATGTCTTGAGTCCAACAAAATGAAAAGAACTAGCTGACGTGTCTAATAAAAGTAATGGGAACAACTTCTTCCTCAAATGAAACAGCTTAAAAAAAAAAGAAGAAATTGGAAAAAAGCTGAGTCAGGCACATACAAGCAGGGAGTTTTGAGAAAATTGCACAAGGAGGGTGTTACCATTACACCAAGTCATGTCTGAACTTTGGTCAAGATCTTTAAAATGCTTTTGGGAGTAATTTCTATTCTCATGAGAAGTGATCCCATTGCCTCCAGTGCAGGGCCGGCTCCAGGCACCAGCCGACCAAGCACGTGCTTGGGGTGGCACCTTGTAAGGGGCGGCCAATCTTGGGGTGGCAGGGCTGTGCTTGTTTTGTTTTGTTTTGTTTGTTTGTTTTGTTTTGGAGGGGTGGTGCTCGGGGGTTTGTTGTTTTTTTTTGGTTCGGCGGGGCTGCGCTTGGGTCTTTTTTTGTTGTTGTTGTTTTTGGTTCAGCGGGGTGGCATTTGGGGGGGTTGTTTTTGGTTCGGCAGGGCGGCGCTGGAGAGGGGTTGTTACTGCGGGGCTTTTTTTTTTTTTTTTTGCTTGGGGCAGCAAAAAAGTTAGAGCCGGCCCTGCTCCAGTGGAACTTGGGTATAGGCTATGCACATGGGTCCTTGAGATCCCAAGTTACAAGTGATTAAAAATGCATACATTTACAAGGGTGAGGCACTGTGCATGGCCATTACCTTCCTTCCCCTTGTTTTTTAAGATGGTCTTGTAGTGTTATCATTTGGGTGGCAGTTAATAAGAGTTAGCTAAAGGGAACATGTAGAGTATTGCTTTTAGGCTGAAGACAGTGTGATCCATACTTGCTCTGCTTTCTTCCAGGAGTTCCCTAGCAGCTCTGTTTGAAAAGGGCCTAGCATAATGGTGCCTCAACCTTGACTGTAGCCTCTAGACATTACAGAGTACAAAGACACTATTATTAGGTCGTTAAGGATCCCTTTGGGGTGTTTTTTGGGGAGTCGGAGGGGGAAAAGCTAGCTAGGTAACGTAAGTGAACTTGCTCTTCTAGTTCTGCAGTGCAACTCCACTTGGGGCTTGCAGGATATTACAGACATTTCATCCCTGACTTTGCTACAATTGCTGCCTCTTTAACAGTTCTGCCTCACCAACGAGGATCCACTGAACTGAAGCCCATGCCAAAACCTGCTAGGTATTAAAGCCTTCTAGGTGACTGATTCAGGAACCTGTTTTGTTTCACCCTGACTTTCTGAGGCCTTGTATTTTGCCTCTGATCCTGGCTTTGAAACCACACTGTCACAAGAAGTGCAGGGAAAGGAATATCCTGTCCTTTATCTTATCAGGCAGTTGTTCCCCCAGGAATCAGCCTATTTGGTGATCAAGAAGGAGGCCCAAGCAGTAAAGTGGGCTGTAGATGCCCTATGCTCCTACCTATGGGGTCACCTGGTCTGGCTGGTGACTGACCAAACACCCCTACCATGGCTACAGTCCATGGAAAAACACAACACTGAACCTACACTGAGCTGGCAGAGATCATAAAAATGACTGGGGGTGGGGTCTGTTAACACAAGTCCACTTAGTGACTCTGGAGCTCAAGGGGAGGATGTGTGATGTGGTTTTCAGACCCAACACTAAACCAGAGCAAGGCATGGAACAGTACTGGGCCAGGGGGGCCCCATAACAGCTGCAGGGCATGCTCCACAGGGAGGGACAGTTTAAAAGGGCAATGGTAGCCCAGTCAGAAGGGGGAAGGAGTTAGAGGCTGCACCAAAGAGCCAGGCATCAGCCTCAAACTGTGGGCAGAGCAACTGCGGTAAAGCCACCCCAGGAGCAGTGATTCATATTTTCCACATACACCTAGTCCCACTTTGGAGCTGAGAACCCACAAGAGTCCCCAGAGAAGGGGACATTGTGCCCTGGAAGACATAACAGATTCAAATAAGACTGTGACCATGTTCCAAATGGAGGAGCCAAAGCCTGGTAGGAAATGACCCATGAGAGAGTGTAACTTGGGGTGGAACATTGTGCTGTCCACACACTGCAACTCCCCTTTAGGGCCCTGGTTGGAACCTGATGGAGGAGGGGGGCCTGGATCCCCCTCTTCTGCTCCACTCTGTCATGACAGAATCCTGAAGCAGTAAAGAGGGGACACAAAGGGGAGATTGAGGCCTGACATATACAACCTGACAGGATGTGCAGATTGAAAAGAACAGTGAAGCCAGGTTCACCTGCTGGCCCTGTTCATACAAGCCTCAATCCAACAGTTTCTGCTGTCATCCTGGGCAGAAAATTAAATAGCCCTTTCCCCACCAGGGTCTGCCCACTTCTCTTCTCTGTTGCTGCATGGGCTGAAGGGATGCTTCCTCCCTCCCTCTTCAGAAGCTCCAGTCAGGGATTCTAAACAAGAACCACTACCAACACTGGGCCTCCAGCCCACAGTATTGTACTGCCCCAAGCCTTTTCCTTCCATCCTGCCTCTTGACAGACCTTTTCATAGCACCCCGGGCTCAATGCTTTCCAGGTTCACTTGACAGAGAGCCATCACAACAGATCTAAGCTTTCTGAAGAGCTTCCCCTAAAAAGTAGCTGCTACCTCCAGAGCATCTTACAGAATGATGAAAGACTGCGTTATATGCTATTTCATCTCCCATCATGCATTGCAGCCTTGCCTAAAATTTCCAGAAGGATTTGCAATCCCCAAATCCTTGGCCTTAAAGGGCCTTGAAAAAGGAATGGGTAAGGCCCAGCCATGCCCTGAAGGGGGCAGACTTGCATTACATGAAGAAGTTGTGAAAACTGAAGACTTTCACTGTAGTTAGTGATATCTCTTGAAATGCTAGAGGATAATGAGAGCTGAAGTTAAGTTGTGCATCCCTAGAATTGCCATTTACTACACCTTTGAGCAATGCTATACATGTCAGTCTCTCTTACTGTTCAGCCACTGATGTGGCATGTGAGACTGGGTGTCAAGTATCCTACTTCACATTTTTGTGTGAAAAAGCAAATGGTGCTTGTTGTCTTCCACCCCAGGACTTTTTCTGAAAAACTGAATGTGTTTGGGAGCCTAAGTGCTACAGGGAAATGTGATTTTATGTAGCATGAGGAAGTATTCAGAAAGTGGAATGCTCATTACTGAACTGAGAAAGGGCTTTAATCTGAAGCAGGTACAATCTTCTATCCCATAAATTCTCATTTTGTCAAGTTGTAAAAAACAGAGACGTGTCAGGGTAGTATAAAAACGCAAATTTGGCTTGCAATGCTCTGACCCTATTCTGTTCTAGATAGGTTCTTGTACTGTGCTCATCGCCACACTATCCAAGCACCTAGTAGTACATAAGCAAAATGACTAATATATTTCATGTGTTGTTTGTTCTCTTCTGGGGGAGACACATGTGCAGTGGAATGTTTTGTTTTTATATTTAAAAAAT
Source organism: Mauremys mutica (assembly GCF_020497125.1). Taxonomy (NCBI): domain Eukaryota; kingdom Metazoa; phylum Chordata; order Testudines; family Geoemydidae; genus Mauremys; species Mauremys mutica. The sequence goes on from NC_059073.1 coordinate 48,636,167, forward strand.
ATATATATACATGTTGCAATGTATTCATGTTAGAGAAGGAAGGGTCAAAAAAGAGCACCTTACACTGGGAGTGGAAGGTGGTGCAATTTATCTGTTGTGCATATAGATTAAACATACACATAACTCCCTTGCACTTTCCAAAGATCAAATATTATTTATTTAGACAGTTATGCTTAGCTCTAGGTTCTTTACAATAAGTAAAATATACACATTTCAAGGAATAATATCCACAAAGTACATATTAACAAAATAGAGTCAACCGTCCATAGATCTCAGTAATATTGCCTGTCCTCATAACTTCATATCTTATCGCTTACATCCCTCAACCCAGCTCCTGCCAAATATCCTCAAAGAAAAGATAAGCTTCTTTGCAGAATGTCCAGAAATTTAACAAATTCAGGCTCTTACCAGACAATGGGAGGGAAGCAAGTTTTGTAGTTAAGGATCCTTTGCAGGAATCATCCTGCCAAGATGATTTTGCCATCTCCATTGATGAGGTGGTATCTCAGGTATCCAAGTCTCAAACCATGTAGTGCTTCCTTGTGTTTGTATTCCCATAGGGAAACAGTTTATAGGAATCTGCCAGGTAACCACCTCAGACTGCAAATCACTGGTGAAATGTGTTCCGCAAGACATACAGCTTAACGTCAAACATGACATAGCACTCTGTATAGGCAGGGCCTGTCATAATTACAAATGTACCTATTGGTTGTGGCTAAGCCTAGGGTCCAGCTCGAAATGTCTGGGGACTTGGGCTCTCTGTAGGTTACAGATGACCTGTTATAGATGAAGTTAGAGGCACGAACATCATCCTGATGTGTGATAGCAGAGCAGGCCTTTGAGGACACATATTCTAGACTTTGTTTGTGTCATCGTCTACATATCTGGAGATGTTGGGGCACTCTGGGCTGGCTGGACCAAATGATCGAAAAAGGTGTTTACTTCTATTATTATATTTAAATGAATTTAGTAATGTGCAGACTTTAATGCTGCATCTGCTAGGCAGATCAGTATCCACTTCTAACATGTTCTTATTTACCTAAATGTAGTGTATTTTTATTGTCACACCTCTCTGCCCACAGAGAATCAGAGGAGAAAGGAGACTCAGTCACAGATGAAGGCAGGCAGCATTATCGCTGTTGCTCTCCCCTGGAGTTTCAGCTGGGCAAGTGCAGCATTAGCCTCTGCCCTAGGCTCATAGGAGCCCTGTCAGCAAAGGCTGCCAAGGAGTTGCACTAATCAGAATCTACCTGTGGCCTCGGCATAGTGGGGGAGGGTAGAAGTTGAGTGGAATAAGCCACCAGTCACTCCCTTTACACCCTGTGACAGGGTGTTCACAGCACACCAGTCTTGAAAGGGTTAATGAAGTGGGGAAGGGGGCCAATTAACTTGATAGGCCACACCTGAAGGGAATTATGCCGGATAAGCAACCTCTGATTAGGAATAGAGCCCAGCTGAGAAGGAACGGGCAGTGCTATGATAAAGCCCAGAAGTTGGCAGCAGAGGGGGCCTGGGATGGCTGGAGGATTTTCTGGTCCCCAGTGAAATCACTCTGGAAACTGAAGAAGCGCCTGTTAGAGAGGAAGAATGGATACAAAGTAGAGGGAAAAAGAGCAGAAGCAGATGATGATGATGATGATTTCAGCAAAAAAGCAAAGCCAAGGAAGGAAATAAACCAAAATGTTATAATTGTAAGATCCCTAGCCAAAGAAATAAGAGTAGGTGACGTTAACCCTATGAAAATAGCTCACTGGATTAACCACCCCCCACCACCATAGGGGTTATTGTAAGAGTTAGGAGACTGTACGATGGTGGTCTTTTAATTCACTGTAAAAACAAGCTGATAAACTGCTAAAAACTGAAATGCTAGGGAAAGTTAAAATAAGTTGCCAGCTACCCAAGTATTTGACTGAAATAAAGGGGGTAATATGTGCAGTGCCATTGGAGATGCCCAATGGTAAGATAACCAATAGCATAGAAGAAGATCAATTGTTAGTAAGTAAGCCACTAATTAGTAAATGAGGAGGAGAAAACAAGCCATTAACAGCTGTACTGATTACATTTAAGGGACAGACTCTACCTGAGAAAGTAATACTAGGGTCCCACATATTCAGAACCAAGTCATATAGCTCCCTCTCCCCTCAGGTGTAGTGAGTGTGGTGGTAATCACAGTCTGGCATATAGAGGGTGAACTGTGGCTAGGCAAGCTAAAGAGATACAAAAAGACAAAAATTGTTAATAACATATCTTATGTGTAACGAGACTCTCAAAACATCAGGTGGAGAAGGAAGAGACAATCAGCACAGAAAAAGGGAAACTTCGGACAGTCTCATTCTATAATAATATGATAAACATTGTGGAAGGAATAGCCAATGATATACTAGTAATGAAAAAAAGAAAGGCTTGTTTCATGTATGATGATACATTTTACACCACAAACTGGGAAAAAAAATCAGAAACAATGAAAATTATAACAAGGGCAGTGGGGAACTACCTTTATATCAGCAACTTGGCAATGGACCATATTCATACAATTTTGAATGAAATTAATGCTGAAATATGACTAGTGTGGGGATCTCAATATTTTGTTGGAATGCATACAGTCTGATAGCACATAGTCAAGAACTAAAAGAAAACAGTTTGAAAATGTCATATGTATCCAGGACACTTGGTTGGTTGAAAAGCTTACTTTTAAAATTCCAGGGTGTATTGCCTCTTGGCAAAACTGAAAACTAGGAAGAGGAGGAGACATTTATAATTTCATAAGGAAAAAATTTGAACTACACAGCAGTAGAGAATGAAGAAATGAATGAAGAAGTAAGCCTAGAATATAATGCTGGTGAGATCCCAATGCAGAAGAGTAATACTTCTTTAAGGATTTATGATAGCTATAACCCATGTGGGAAACTTGAAAGTCCAGAGTGACAAGAAATAGTGAAGAAAGCTAAACTACCATATATCATATGTGATGACCTAATTAGTCATAATAAATTATGGGGAAGTAAGACAGCTGATAAAAATGGTGCATGTTTAGAAAAGTTCACTGATGAAAACAATCTAGTGGTTTTAAACAATGGCACCCAACTAAATTAAATACAGCAGATGGTAGTTTTTCCTGCTTAGAGCTGGGAATTATAATATATATAGCAGCTATTGCAAAGAAATGCAACTGGGAAATATATAAGGAAGAAGGAATGGGCATTAATCATTTCCCTATACACCTCTACCCTGATATAATGCTGTCCTCAGGAGCCAAAAAAATCTTACCACGTTATAGGTGAAACCGTGTTATATCGAACTTGCTTTGATTCACAGGAATGCGCAACCCTGCCCCCCTGCTCCTCCTCCCCCCCGAGTGCTGCTTTACCGCATTATATCCAAATTCATGTTATATCGGGTCGCGTTATATTGGGGTAGAGGTGTACTTATTACTAAGGCTCTACCTCATTCGTGATATTGCGAAATTGTGGATCCCACAGTATTAGGCTTCCTCTGCAATTTTGATTTAAATTGGCTTACTTTGCACAGTCCACAATTTTGCATACATTTTGAGTATGCAGTTAGTACTGCACTAATATTCAATGCCTGTAAGATGTAAAAGGCTAAAGCGACTGGACTCGATTTCTACAGCAGTTGTGTTAAGACTTTTAGTCTTCTGAATTTTATATTGTACCACTCACTTTTTTTGTTTTAGTGAATAGTTGCAGCAAAAATGTCTGGCTGTATATTAAAAAAATTAGCAAGCATAACATAATATTTGAATGTTTATATTGTTCCAGCAAATGTTTCTTAAACAAATAGGTCTACTTTGGCTTTTCCAAATTACCGCTATTAATAAAGTCCATTATTACTTTTTCCTTGTCTTGTCTGCAACTCAGCACAATTATTTGAAGATCATCCTGCAATTCAAGTAGGGCCTTACTTATTACTTTTCGAGAGCAAGATAACGTTGAAGGTAATGGAAAATTACCTCCTGGAATTTTAAGAAAGCTAACTGGGAGCTGTTTACATGTAAATGTACTGAATTTGTGAGTGATGACATAGACAATTTCAATGGTAATATAATAAAGGGATTAATAGCTACTGCCATATCTAGGATATTGAAGTATCCCAAAACTAAAAACTCATTTCCAGGTGGAATGAGGAGTGCAAAATGTCATTTAAAGGAAGGAACAAAGCCTATTAAAAAAAACCAACAAAAATACAATGAATAGTGAAGATCTAATGAAGTATAAAAGAAGTAAGGCAATAGTACAAATAATTATATATATATCTATAAAAAGAAAGAGTGCAGAAGGAAGTACTGTGGGTAGATAAACAAAGATACCAAGACATCAGAAGTATACAGGCAAATTACAATGAGTGGAATTCAGACTGAGAGTAGCCACATCCCAGGTGTTATGGGGAGTGACAACATAGTTAGAAGTTTTGATAATGGGAAAACAGAAATTCTAACGGAAACTTTCTAAGGGGTGAGTAATGATGAAAACCAAAGTGAAGTTTTCCTCCAGATTAAAAGACAATTCACTGAAGAGAGTCATGATCTATTATGTAAGATAATATTCACATATCTCTCTGAAATCACTTTGAGTGCTATCTTGGAACCAATTATCTCGGAAAAAGGAGTGATACTGGGAGGGTGGAAACATGCAGTAGTAATTCCAATATGAAAACTAGGCAAACTATCCACAAAAGAAAGAGTGCTGAAGGAAGTACTGTGGGTAGATAAACAAAGATACCAAGACATCAGAAGTAGGAGCAGCCCAGGGAAACAGTCGCAGGGTTTGGGACTGTGATGACACAGCAAGTGTGAAAAATTGGGACAAGGGGTTGGGGGGTAATAGGCACCTATATAAGAAAAAGCCCCAAATATAGGGACTATCCCTATAAAACCAGGACATGTGATCACCATACTAGTGACTGATAGGGGAACCTGGGCCCTCCCACTATTCTGGTTTCCAGCCCTACAATCAGCAGCCAAGGTCTTGGCTTTTCTTATATAGGTGCCTACTATCCCCCATCCCCATCCTGATTTTTCACACTTGCTATCCGGTCACCCTAGCCACTGGGGAAGTGGCCCAGCCCAGGCCAGGCACTGGAGCAGAAGACTACATAGAACTGTCATCCAGTGGGTCTTTCGTCCCTGGAAGGGTGAAAGGACTATAGTGACATGGCTGGAGGGCCAAGTCAGGAAGAGAGAGCATCCTGAATTGCAGGGAGAGAGAGATGGCAGGGTATGTAAATGATGACAGAAGAGGATGCCAGACGGGGTGAGAGCTGATCCCCCCAGGGCAGCCACAAAGAGGTGGCACCTGCTGTGAGTAACCCTGCCCCATTACAATCCTATTGCCCCCCCTCCCCACAGCTCTCTCCAAGTAGGCGATAATGAAGGATAATGTAGTACCCCCCCGCAAGCTAAAAGCAAGAGATCAGTTTAGGATCAGACGTCTTAGATTAATTGGAGCTACTGAAAGGAGCACTGATGACACTACAGACAGAATATTATATATATTCCAGTAGCATTATGGAAAGTAAGTGTAACACATCCTACAGGATGACAAAGTATCGTGTATATCAAGAAAGGCTAGAGGAATTGCCTCTGGGGCCTAAGTCCCAGATAGTTCTTTCTGGATGTTTATTTTCTCTTCTACGTTTTCAGGAGATAGATGCTTAGTTCCTTCCTAAATGAAAGTCAGTCAGGATATCTACTATGGTTTATGAGGCCACAATTTTTGATGTTTGTAGGCGAACACAGGCCCACTATAGAAAGGTGATGTGCTTACCCCTGAATGCACATATACGGAAGTAGAACTTGCAGCCTTTTTATCCTATTCCACGGCAAGCTGATCTGCAAGAGATCTAGCATACCTGTGACAACAACTATGTGAACTAATTTGTCATCTGAAATGCCTCTACTGCAAAAAGATGACAATTGTTGTATGTCCTCACATAAGGTTTAGCACAGAGCTTTTATTTTTCTTGTAACTGAATTAAATGTGTCTGCTGGGATCTGCTTAGGGGAAGATGGATTAGATTTTTTTTTGTTCTAGTGATGCATTTGTACCTTGAAAATGTTTGCTTGCCTACTTAAACCTTTTTGCTGAGAAACACATTTTCTAATTGCAATACAATTCTTAAATTTATATTGTGACTTTCTTCTCCCTCTGTATCTTTAGAAATGTGAATCTAATAAGTGGCTGATTTGCATTGTATTCTTTCATTTCTCAAGATTCTGCTTTGCACTGGCTAGATTTATTCCAAAAGGCTTGCAAAAACTAACACTTATGTAACATGAAGACAGGGCCGCCCAAGGGTTCAGGGGGCCTGGAGTTTTCTGTGGTGGGGGTCCCCCGCTGCCGAATTGCTGCCGAAGAACTGGCACTTCGGCGGCGGGTCCCGGAGCGGAAGGACCCCCTGCTGCCGAATTGCTGCTGAAGATGCTCCCGGGGCCTGGGCCCCGCGAGAGTTTTCCGGGGCCCCCAGAGCAAGTGAAGGACCCTGCTCCAGGGGCCCCAAAAAACTCTCGTGGGGGCCCCTGCGGAGCCCGGGGCAAATTGCCCCACTTGCTCCCCACTCTGAGCGGCCCTGCATGAAGAGCTTATTCATACAGTGCTTTATATTTTCAAAGCACTTCCCAATCACCAGCTCATCAATCAGCATTAATAAACAAAATTAGAAAAAAATCCTGTAGAACAGGGATTGGTAAATACCCTTGGCAGTGAAGGGGCTAATAAAATAAGCACAAAAATAATTAACATCAAACTGATGCACAGTGTAATTGTTGGTACTTTCGTGCAACCAACCCTACACAAAGAATTTCAGACACTAAAAATGCTTCAAGTATGCAAATGTCCAGACAACCCTATTCGGCTTTAGCTTCTGTCTGATCCACTTCAGTGTCCAAGTCTGTCAGACAACAGTAGAACAACATCTGAACATATTTTGTGGTTGTGGCTGCAAAATAAAAAAAACACATAGATGAGACAAAGTTACAATAGAACTTTGGTCTTTTATAAACTTTGCATCCAAGGATCTCAAAGCACTTTGCAAACTTTACTTAAGCTTTGCAACATCTCTGTGAGGGGGATTAAATCCATGTTTCCAACAAGTAAATCATTCACAGAGACATCAAAGCCCAGCTTTGAAATTCTTAATTTTTAATCAGCCCTTCACTGATGGAAATGTGTAAGAGCTGGGATCAAACTGAACAAGTTGCTCAGGATTGAGCCTTTCAAGACTAGCCTGTGAGTCAGTAGCAGAGAGATGCATAATCCTCTGCAGCTACTAGTTTCTGAACCTGAGTCCACTAAATTAATGATTTAATAATTTAGAAAACTTTCTGCTGATGTTTACATCAGCTCACATCAGTTTATTTATACAAGTTATGGCATCTGTCCCATCCTACACACAAACACATCCACTTTTTCAATTGTTTTTGGAAGAGAGCATCCAGAAATAAGCATGTGTACAGCCCTACAGGACCACCAATTTTTTCCCCAATGCAAATGTTAGCCCCTTACCAATCTCAAATATCCAACATTATAGCAGAATTCACATTTAAACTGAGTACCAAAATAGGTGGTCTCCTCTAACTCAGACACTACACTAATTGGTCAGTCAGCGAAACAATACAGTGATGTGGTACTTTCAGTCCTCCAGACCAAAAATGAGTGAGTTTAGTCTTTAGAGAAACAAGTTGGGTGAGGTAATATCTTGTTGGACCAACTTCTGTTGGTGGGAGACACAAGCTTTTGAGATTACACAGAGCTCTTCTTCAGTCTTCAACACTAGGAGGACTTTTGACAGAGCCAATGTAAATTATTCCTCCATAATGACTTATAGTTAAGTCATTATAATTAATGTACTGTAGGGTGACCAGACTGCAAGTGTGAAAAATCGGGATGGGGGTGCGGTAATAGGAGCCCATATTAAAAAAAAGCCCCAATATCGGGACTGTCCCTATACAATCGGGACATCTGGTCACCCTGATGTACTGTAATATTTTTACTGAATCTACATGCAGGAAAATTCTGTAAAGTTGCGTAGTTCAGGTTATTTTTTCCTCTAAAACATATAACAAAACACAGCAAATCTTCCTAGACATGTACTGTATTATACATTAAAAATTTCTGAGGGAACAAATTTTACAAAAAATCCAGAAAAAATAGCTATTTTTTTTTATGTTTTCTGAGAAGGTTCTCACAATTTATATTTACAGGTGCCTGCGTGTAGAGGTGTACATAATCACATACTAATGTAAAACTACATTGCTTACCAGAGAGCCACTGAAGACATTTAGGTTTCTTTTCAGATGGTAAATAAACTCCCAAATAATATGCAGGAATTCCAGAGAGGGCTATGCCAATTCCAATGAGGGTATTGATTGTATCGCTGTAGAGAGGAACCATGACCAGGAAAATGGAACATAAACAGTATACTACAGGAAAGAAGAGGCTGAGCTGCAGATACAAAAAGATCAACATGAATTAAAAGAAACAATGAAACATACTGTTGAAAAATGTGAGGCCTTACAAAGTGAAGCACTAATGAGGCCTGCCTGTAAGGCTTGCTCTGCCTGGACGAGGGAGAGGAGCTAAAATAGGGAAAGCTGCTACAGAAAGGAGTGGTGAAGAAGAGGTGGGTTGCTTCACCTCAGAGACTGCTGACAACAGAGACACATCAGCCAAGAGGGAAACACTGTCGTTAACGCCATATTGACCAGCTGTGAAGCAAGATGCCTCAAGATGAGAGGCTGGAGTTAGATCCTAATAAAAGACCATAGACCTATTAATAGGCCAAGTCCAAAGAGCTGAATCTAGAAAGATGGCCTGAGAGACAGGCCACCTTTCCCTTCACTGGAAAGAACCTTTCTTTTGTCTCTTTTCTGGTATAACTTGAGGACCCTTCATATGCTACAAAGTGGGGGGAAGGGCATTATAAATGACTTGAAGAGTCTGGAGGAGAACTGGGGGATTTCCCTCTGCCCCCCAGGTGTAAATACATGTGTGTGTCTGTATCTGTCCATCCTGTTTCCAGGACTGCACAAACTCAGCTCCAACTGACACTTATGGGAGATCCACAAATGCAATAAGAGCAAAGCACTGAAGCTGACCACTACCATGTAGGGAATTTTTTCGCTAAGCTTCTAGTGCAGAATTTTTATCATTTGTATGTCAGAAATTGAATGAACCCAGCTTGACTTTCAAGAGTCTAGCTAAGTGTGCAGAGATGGCAGTTAGAAACACACCATTTTACTTGTAAAATCAGCAAATCTGATATGGAAATAATTGGAAAACAAGTAGGGAAGCCCATAATAAACTTTTTTACAGATTCATTTCTTAAAGTAGAACCACACTTTGATACCTAGCCACTGTTCTCAAGAATGGCCTTTCAAAATGTCATGACATTTTAAGAGCTAGCTGTAACTTATAACAGAGAAAGAGTTTTTGTATAAATATTATTTTTATGTAAGTAAAATATAAATTAAGGAAAACAATCCACTGTGTGTGCACAAAACTCCATGTAAAAATGTGAGGTCAGCTAAGCAGGCAAAGAGTAATAGAAATTCATAAATTGGCACCCACAGACAGCTTATATAAACTCTCTAGGTGCAATCTTGGGTGTACTGAAGTCTATGGCAAAATTCCCATTGATTTTAATAAGGCCAGGATTTCACCCTCTCTCCTCTCTTCTGCCTATTATCTGGAGAGTTTGTAAATGAAGTGTGAAGACAGTAAGTTTTATCAAGGCTATTTGTTGTCAAGCAGGGCTGCATATGGTAAAGCGCGGAATCCAATAGTTCATTTTTACAACTTCAAGATTTGTGGGCTGCAGCAGACCCCTGAACAGCTTGTGTTTCATCGGTCTGATGTCCAACAGAAAGCGGAACTGGCTGGTCAAAAAACAGGAAAAAGATTGAGCAAAATTTCCCTTGTTGGTTGTTGTGATGTGGGTTTTTTGTGGTCTTTTTACATTCAAAATGTGAATGAAAGATCTTGTCAAACTTGAAATTAAAAAAAAATTGATTAGCTTTGGAGAATTAGAAAGTTTACTGGCTTTAGAGAATGTACTTCAATGCTGATTGTACACAGGAGTTCTATTTTTGTGGTAGATGCTGGATAGGAATCAAAACATTTCGCTCTTTAATAACACACAAACAAAAACCGATGCTGGTAAGGATGGTGCAGGAGACTGTGACAAGACAGAGTCAAAAATAAAAAGGTCTTTGGAAAAGCTCATGAAGGGGTATTAATTTATATTTTAAATTCACTTGGCTGACTGAATGTTACTGGGTAACACTCCTTTATTCTTGAAGTGTGTATAGGGTATCATTTCTTGGAGGACCCAAGTAGCATTAATACACGTCACTCTCCCACTACCATGTGTGTCTTGGATGGCAAAATATATATGGATGAAGGGAAGAGGAAGTAAGGTACTAGTCCTACAAACAAAGGAGAGGTGGAACTATTGTCTGGCAGCTCAGAATTTCCCAAACTATAAGAGGTGTAATCACACCTGAATACCAAACTGTGCCAGAGCCCTAGGCACCCTGTAACTATGGCAATGTAAAGATCCACTATGAGAAAAAATGACTAAACAAAAATAAGGGCCTATCCAGCTACACACTATGGACTAAGGAGCCTAGACAATTTCATTTTAAGAACGAAGAGGGTTTTAAGTTGAACAGAAGCAAAAATGAGTCACAAAAATCAATAAATGTCAATTTTCATACTATATATAACAAAAATGCCATAATAGATATCCTTCTGAGAGCTGGGATACATTTGGCTCCTTAACTTGTGACAGTGTGTGTTAAAAGGACTTTCGTGGCTAAAAGAGTAGCATATAAGGGAAGTTCTGACACATCCTTAGTACCAATACTCAGGGCTGGCTCCAGGCACCAGCGAAGGAAGCAGGTGCCTGGGGCAGCCAATAGCAAGGGGCGGCACTCTATACGTTACTGGGGCAGCACATCTTGGCCTGCGGTGGCAATTCGGCGGCGGGTCCTTTGGGTCCCTCTCTTCTTCTTCGGCGGCACTTTGGCAGCAACTCAATCGCTCCACTTGTAGTCAATCGGCTTTTTTATTTTTTTTTCTGCCACTTGGGACGGCAAAAAAGCTGGAGCTGGCCCTGCCAATACTGTAATGTATATACAAACAGATGCATTGACTGTATATTACATTTTATTTCCTTCTGTAATGTACTTACTTTAATAGGCCGTGGCCTATCAGGCTGAGTACGTCTCAGGTATATTAATCCTGCAACAGACAGCCCAACATACAGCCAGTAGTTGAAGCTGTAGTAATTAATGAGGAGAAAGACATCTTCCACAAGGAGGTAGAGCAAAGTCATTAAACCCTACAGACATAAAAGGGGGGGGGGAAGCCTTTTTAAGTAACAGAATAGTTTTCTTATGAAACAAAAACATACTATATATTAAGTACTATATATCAAAGGCCTGATTTTAGTGGTGCCGAGCTCCTAAGTTCCAACCGAAATCACTGTGAGCTGTGTTCTCAGAATCGCTAAGAAATCTGTAAGTGCACTGGTGGACAGTGCTCAGGGAATGGGCAGCTGTTCTATATTTTGTTTTCTCCTCACTGCGCAATGTGTGGCCCCATGCCGTTTTTACCTCACACCAGTCAAATCCTGGTCTGAAGACAGAACCTCATGGGCTTGTCTATGGTGCTCATTAGCATAGTATCTGATTGCTTCACAAACATTAGTTTATCATCACAACACCCATGGGAGGTGAGGGTGTCATATCCCCATCAGGGCCGGCTCCAGGCACCAGCCGACCAAGCACGTGCTTGGGGCGGCACCTTGGGGCAGGTCGGCGCTCGGTTTTTGGTTTTTTTTGGTTCGTCGAGGCAGCACTGGAGGGTTTTTTTTGTTTCAGTGGCGGAGCGCTCGGAGGGGCTGGGCTTCAGGCGGTGCGGTGCTTGGGTGGTGCGGGGCTTGGTGTGGCGCTGGGGGAGCGGGGGCTGGCGCGGCACTCGGAGGGGGGCGGGGGCTTGGGGCAGCGCGGCACTCAGAGGGGGGGGCGCAGCACGGTGCTCAGGGAGGGTGGGGCGTTGGCGCAGTGCTCTGAGGGGGGCGGGGCTTCGGGTGGTGCTCGGGGGGTTGGGCTTTGGGCAGCGTGGCGCTCGGGGGCAGGGCTTCAGGCAGCGTGGTGCTCGCAGGGGGGTATGGCGGGCGGTGCTCTTCTTTTTTGCTTGGGGCAGCAAAAAAGTTAGAGCCGGCCCTGATCCCAATTTTACATATGGGAAACTGAGGCATAGAGGAAATAAGGTCCAAAAATTTCCACCTATGTGGTGTCTAACTTGAGACACCTAGAACCTGTGTTGTCAGAGTTCTGAACATTATATAGCGCTCTCTATAAAGCACAGCTCTCATTGACTTCAGTTGCAGCGGTGAGTGCTCAACACTCCTGCAAATCAGATCCAGGGTCTCAAGTCAGGAACACAGAGCAAGAAGAACAGATAATTAGTGACCACCTGTGGGAAGTGTGGTTTAGGGACTTGCCTAGCATCACAGTGAAAACTCTGGCACAGGCAGGGATAGAATCCAGTTCTCCAGGGTGACATTCAGCTGCCTTAACCATGAGGCCATCTGTTCTCTTCCTGAAATCCCCCGGCTCATTCACAACTCCCCTTCCAACTTCTAAATTAGGCAAGGGCCCAACAAACAACCACCTCATTCAGAACACAGCCCTGATCTATCCCCAGAACAGATCCACTGTGGGCACTGAATGAGGTAGTAGTCCAGTAGTTAAAAATAGTATGTGATCATGCAATTAAAGACTGTATCGTAATGCATACAAAGGGGCACAGGCAGTTTTTCTGGCTTGCCCTAGCTTTTGAATGCTTGACTATGCAACCTTAATAATGTTCTTTTGATGTACTTTGTGTCTAATTTCCTCATTTTTAAAGAAGAAAACTGAAAAAAAATTCCATCATGTGGCATTATACTGACACCCACATGGTTCATCAGCCACATTGGAACCTTTGGACCCATTTCACAGACCTCTGCCACTTGAACTAGCAAAGTAACTGGTAGCAACAGTAGTTTGCCATCTGCTCTGTAGACCAGCACTAGAGGGGGATGAGACATCCACTTTGCCAGTGGATTTTACAGATATGCTGACAGCAGAGGAATGGCGAGACTCAGGAATCTTGGGTTCCATTCTAGGTGATGGAAGGGAGTGTTCTCTAGTGGTCACAGAGCCTTCTGCCTGCCCTCTCCTGCACCGCCAAGCTTGACTCCTGTTTCCCCAGCCCCTCCAATCTGTACCTATTCCAATCCTTGTCTTTCGCTCCTTCTCTTTGCCTACCAAGTCCCAGTCTCCACGCCTCAGACTTCTCGTCCCAGTCTCTCCTTGGCTCCAGCCTCCCCACCCCACTGGCTCACAGTCCAAGTCTCCTGGCCTAGCTAATCCTATTTTCTCTTCCCTCTCCCCTCCTCCACTCTCCAGTCCCAGTCTCATCAGACTCCTTATCCAATCTATTCCTTTCCCCCACCTGCCCTGCTCACAGGCCCACTCCTTGTCCTCTCTGCATTTGAGTCTGGAAGCTTATACCTCCATTCTGCCTGGGTGCCAGCAGGGTGGGGAGGTGGGGTGTCTTTGAGGCAATGTCTACACTGGGATAAAAGATGCTTGGCCTCGGGCTGCAAGAGTGGAGTGTCCTGGAGCTCAGGCTCCAGCCTGACCCTGAACATCTATGCAGCAATTTTGTTTTTTAGCCCCACAGTCTGAGTCCCACAAGCCCAGGTCAGCTGACCAGACAGCCACAGCCATGCCATGGGTCTTTTATCCCTGTGTACATGTACCCTACAAACATAAGAAAGACACTCCCTGCTCTCTGTTCTAGTGCCCAGCCCAGCCACAGCCCAAAACAGCCGGGAGCAGCCACTACAGGGAAAGTTCTGCTTCATCCCTGTTGCTCTGGGCTGGTGGAAGCATGGTCAATTGCTCTATGGGGATGGTCAGTCTGACTAACAGTAGGAGCTGTCTCTCTAAGCATGTATTAATGGAGACTCTGAAAAGGCTTATATCTTGGCCAAATTTGGGCAGATTTTCACATGGTCAGCAAAAGGCACATCCCTGACACAAAGGCCACTCCTCTACCAAATTTCATTTAATTGCTCCAAAGCACGCGAGCACTAGAGCTGTTCAAAATAAAAGTTTTAAAAAGGCACCAGGATTTTTTAAATTGGGCAAAACATTATCATTCCTTAGCCTCAATCTCAGAAATTGCTGGACTGTTTTGATGGAAATTTTCCAAAATATTGATGCCTGAGGCAGACATCTGGCATGTAAAATTTCAACCCAAATGGTTAAATTTTGGCAAAGTTATAAGCAACACTAACCAGAGCCTCATAATGGGGACCGTTAGGCAACCGCAGTAACAGTCGGTGCTACTGGCCCTGGATATATTTTAAGAGCATATTAAAATAGGGTACTCAGGCCTATACAACTTCCTACAATATCTCTCTGTCATGCTCCTTGCTCCCCTTAATGAATGCTTCTCCGAGGAATAGTCTGGGCTTTAAGTGTACCCTAAAGGTCACCAAATCTCTTGGTGAACCAAGAGAGGATGCAGTTCTGCAGACAATATATATATTTGACTAAAACATTAAGTAATTTACCTTTCATTTGTTTTCAAATCTATTAATATTTAAAGAGAAATTCTCTCCCTTGAATCCTATTTTTCTTCTCCTCATCATGCAATGATGTCATAATGATGAATTTGTAACATCACAATCATTTCCATGTTAACTGGCTGATGTCACAAATCCAAGACTATGACAACTTCAGTACAGGACCAAGAAGAAAACACAACATGGAGTTATGAAACAAAAAACCTAACTCTTATTAAGACATAAATATCAGAGAAAGTCACTGGCATAGTAACATGCTTCTTCTATCCAGTAAAATCTGTGTTAGTCACAGGGCTGGCTCCAGGCACCAGCGTTCCAAGCAGGTGCTTGGGGCGGCAATCTGCAAGGGGTGCCGAATTGCCGCCATGGAAGGCGGGGGCCGTCCATGTGCCATTAGGGCAGCACGTGCGTTTCCGCAGGGGCACCAATTTGGCAGCAGCTTCTATGTTCAGCTGCCCGTGGTGGCAATTCGGTGGCTTCTGTCTTCTGGCTGAAGCTGCCCCTGAATTGCCGCCGTCGTGGAAACACGCATGCCGCCCTAACGGCACACGGACTACCCCTGCTGTCTGCGGCGGCAATTCGGCGCGCTGCTTGGGGCAGCAAAAACAGTAGAGCCAGCCCTGGTTAGTGTCCACATTTTACAAGGAAACATCTGACTAAGGGACTACCTTAAAGTATCCCCCAAAATTTTCAAATGCAAACTTACCTTTACCAGGTGAGCAACTCACTAACATTACCAGGAACTGCCTATGTTTAGTCCTAGTCACAGCCAAATCCTCTTCTACAGCAGCGACTGCATTGTCACTAAAGCTCTGTGTGGGGCTAAGGAAGACACCTCACATGCTCATGAAATTAGAGATGTCAAAAAGGGATATTTCCTCCCATCTCCTTTTTAATTTTGAAAAATTTCAACCAGCTCGATATTCCCCATTTGTTTTGAATTTGGAAATTTGATCTGCGGCAAACAGTATCTGTGAACGACAAGTCGCACAAGCTGAACCATCCCATACTAGCCTATTTATATTCAGCATTTAAGAGTCCCAGGAGCTTTGTCATGGAATTGTTCAAGTAAACTGTAAGGCGACCTTTATGAAAAAACGTAGTCAGTCCTCTGGGTGATTACTTACCACAGGGTTCAATGTCATCACTCATTCTTTCTTTCTTTCTTTTTTCTATGGACTGCTAGATTTGTCAACTTTTCAAACTACTCATTTTATCTAATGTACTTTACTGATGTAGGGCTTGATCTTGTCCCACTGAAGTCAATGGGAGTTATGACATGAGCTTCTAGGGATGCAGGCCCTTAAATTTAATAGTAACAATAACAACAAAATATTTATATAATTATTTTGTATTCAAAGCACTTTACAAATATTAATCAGTCTTCACATCTCTCTGGTAAGGTAGGCAAATATGTATGGTTTTCCTCCTTTACAGAGGAGGAAACAGAGGCAGAGATGTTCAAGTGACTTGCCCAAAGCTAGAAGAAGAATCAATATCAGACCCATAATTAGAACTGAGGTGCTCCTAGCTCACAATCCACTGGACAATACTGGACAAGTCCCCTGGACAACACAATACAAGATTTTAACTTTTAAATATCTGCCTTCAAACAAACACTGTACAGTACATTGTATTCCTGTGCACTGAGAACAATTAAGCAAAGATTTCTCCCTCTAGAATTGTAATAGAATGTTCCTCTTTTTGAGCTTTCTACAAACAATTGGACTTCAATGAGAATTATGGTATTTGGCCCCAAAGACTGCAGAACTGAGTCCATATGTGAATGAGCCCTGAAATCTCTGAATCTTAACCACTGATTTATTAAAGAGCACAACTGAAGGAGTGCATTCTTCCCTCAATAAACACAGAAAACTTCTATTCTGATAAATGGGAATTCTGTTCAGATGTTAAGAGAACAAACCCTTCCCACTGATACACGTGTAATTCCCACTAGTGGGAATATTCAGACTCAAATGACTCATTCCTAGATTCCTACATTAAGGCAAAACAGGCTATAGAATTTCACCAAGTGAAATGAATAGTTTAATAATGCTTTATGATGGATTTTCCCCCTTCACTTTAATCTATTTGATTTCTGGATTAATACTTGCAATCATTTGTTCTAATTTTGTATTTTACAGCTCCCTGTCCCTGTGTCCCACAATCTCATTTACAATGAAACGTCACTCTCACTCCATAATATCTCATTTTAATTTGTAAATAAGATTTAAAAAATACCTATAAGTGCCCATCACAAAGAAGATTCCTTTGTGCAATTAGAGAACAAAGTAAATATGGATGTAAAAGTCTAACTTTAGGAACCCAATTTTAAATACTTAGATTCAAGTATTTTAAGTGCTGTGACAAATGTGTGTATATATTGTTTTAACATTCTTATATACTTTAGCACATGACTACATAAAGCATTCTTCATTGGGAAGCTGGTAGTATTTCATTGTGAGTCAATCTTCCTCTTACCCAAAACCAACTAAACTAATTCTCTTTTTAGTGTGTGGTATTCACCTGAGAATTTCAGTATGCGGCTTTGTGAATATGGAAACCCACACAAAGACTTAGGCTCAGGGCCGGCTCCAGACCCCAGCGTGCCAAGCGCGCGCTTGGGGTGGCATTTTGCCGGCAGGGCGGCAGGCAGCTCCGGCGGACGTTCTGCAGTCATGCCTGCGGATGCTCCACTGGAGCCGCGGGACCAGCGGACCTCCCGCAGGCATGACTGCGGAGGGTGTGCTGGTCCCGCGGCTCGGGTGGACCTCCCGCAGGCATGCCTGCGGATGCTCCACTGGAGCCGCGGGACCAGCGCACCCTCCACAGGCATGTCTGCAACAGGTCCCCCAGAGCCGCGGGACCGGCGACCGGCAGCGCACCCCCTGCAGCGTGCCACCCTGCTTGAGGCAGCCAAATTCCTAGAGCCGCCCCTGCTTAGGCTATGTATGCACTACATCTTACGTCGGTATCAGTTTAGTCAGGGGTGTGAATAAGCCACCTCCCTCAGTGGTGTAAGTAACACCGACCTAAGCACTGGTGTGGACAGTGCTATGTCGGCGGAAGAGTTTCTCTCGTCAACATAGCTACCACTGCTTGCGGGGACTGGAGTAATTAAGTTGATGGGAAAGATCTCTCGTGTCGGCATAGAGTGTCTGCACTAGCAGCTGCATTGGTACAGCTGTGCTGCTGTAAACTCCGTGGTTATGCATTTTAAACCTTC
This sequence comes from Mauremys mutica, assembly GCF_020497125.1. Classification (NCBI taxonomy): domain Eukaryota; kingdom Metazoa; phylum Chordata; order Testudines; family Geoemydidae; genus Mauremys; species Mauremys mutica. The sequence goes on from NC_059073.1 coordinate 48,654,054, forward strand.
TCTTTTTTCTAACCTAGATCAGAACACAGAGACTAATTAATGTTAAATCCTGGCTAAACTGAGAATTTTTGTTGCAATATCCCATAAACCCCTACTGGTGATTTTATAACTAGTTTGGGCTGATTAACCCTACCCTCTGGGCCTGCTTCTCATTCACACTAAGATCACTTTACCTGGGTGCAGGGGCGGCTCTAGAAATTACACCGCCCCAAGCAGGGCGGCGCGCTCGCCGCCCTTCCCCGGTCCCGTGGCCGGGACAGAAGTGTCTGCGGCGGATGCGCTGGTCCCGCGGCTCCAGTGGAGCATCCGCAGGCATGCCTGCGGGAGCTCCGTCCAAGCCGCGGGACCAGCGCAGCCGCCGCAGTCATGCCTGCGGGAGCTCAAGCGGAGCCGCGGGAAGAGTGGACCCTCCGCAGTCATGCCTGCGGGAGGTCCGCTCGTCCCGGGGCTCCGGTGGACCTCCTGCAGGCATGACTGCGGAAGGTCCGCCAGAGCCAAATGCCGCCCTCCCGGGACAATGCCGCCCCACACGCCTGCTTGGCGCACTGGGGTCTGGAGCCGGCCCTGCCTGGGTGGCCTTAGTGTAAATGAGAATCAGGCCGTGTGGCTCCAACTGTTTTAAAAAACAATTTAGTTCAACTAGCCCTTTTGGGGAAACTTCCCCAGTGCAGACAGGCCTGGAGAAATTGAGTGTAAAGGGGATTCATAATACATTACCATTTGCAGATTCCTAAAATAGGGAGGAAAGAAGTGAAGAAGTACTGTTACTTACATTAAAGAAAAGAGCAGGGATTGGTGTGAAACACTTTATATGAATCAAACTCAAACTGTCAGGAAGGTGTCCTTCTCTGGCTCCAACATAAAAAAGCCTAACACAAAAGGAAAGAAAAAAGTCTAATTAGCCAAGCAGAGTCCTTCTGCTTTTCCACAAAGGCAGAACCAATTATATTTGTTGTTGTAGTAAACGTTTACGGAGAAAAATGCTTTTTTGTTGTAAGTACCATTCTTTTGTCCACCTTTGCCTTTCACTGGATAATAGACAGTGCTAGTGTACATGCCAGGGCACAAAAAGTCTCCATCAGTAAGGAATGATTTGACTTAATGTGACAAATGTAGATCAGACTGCTAGGTACTCAGAAGACTGCACTCGCCCCATTTTAAGTAGTCCTTCGTTTGAGAGTTCCTATAATAAAATCTGTGCTACTGAAAATAGTACTTCACTGCAAGCATATGATTATTGTAGAAACATTGCACATTGCATTAAATATTCTTGAAAGAACTTCCTGTAGCCTGAAATATACTGAATACTATTTGCTCATATAATGTCAAAAGTCCTACCGGGACTATCAAAAGCCACCACAATGCTTAGAGAGGGGCAATTTGACAGCAAAAAAGTATATAGTCCAGTCCAATCCTCTGTGCTGAGCATGCTTTCTTTTTAGAGGGGAGCCATATCTGCACCTTTGCATAGGTGAACAAGCTCCATGCAGTCCTTTAGATTGTAAGCTCTTTGGGACAGGGATAGTCATTTACTATATGTTGGCACAGCCCTAGCACAAAGGGGCTTTGACCTGGTTTGCCTCTAGTCACTAGCACAATGTTTAACTAACTAACTAATTAACTAAATAATGCACTGTGAATAGCAGTGGGAGGGAGAATATAAGTTTCAAACAAACAGCATTGGAATGTTCTGGACTGTCTCCTGAATTTGGTTCTTTCATATTTATAGCTGTAGACACAGAAGATAAGACCTACAGTATTATAGCTGCATCTTGGTTTTAAGTGTTTTGGTTTTTTCCAAGTGTCTCAAGTATACACCTGTCCACAGACAATATGCAATTATGCTAAATACTTAGCTATAAAGCATTAAATATTTATTTCAACGCTAATAGTTATTAATCCAAAATATTAAAAACTTAATTTAGATTCAGATTAACTTGCAGCTATATACAGCAAATTCACCACATCTGTTAGGCCAAGGGCAGTGCTGCTCCCCACAAATGAATGATATCTCCACACTAAATTTGCATATTCTGAATTATTTTGCTTTGGCATTACAGAAAGATGACCATGGAACTACATGATATTATTGGACAAAGATGGTGCTAAATGATGTCCCTATATCCTTGGATTGTGGCATTCCTTCAGGTTTGGTACTTCTAATGTATTCATGCACATGGCAACATTAGCAGAATTTCAATTCTGTTGAATAGGATCCGTGTCAAATTTATGAGATTGATGGTAGATATCTATGAAAGTTCAATTCTGGTTTGACTGAAAGGAATTTTTTTTCCTTAGGTGGTCCTTGTTTTTCTGTTTAAAGCAGTTCCAATACTGTTTATTATTTATGAATTATCAGCAGGAACTATTATTGGATCAGTTTCAAATATCACAATATAGCAATATCCAGCATGACAAATGTCTTTGACAGATGAAAAAGGAAGAATACAAATGTTCTTCAATGTAATGCAAATAAATTTGGACTATTAATTGACTCTAAAATAACACCTCTACTCAGTCATGCTATTTCTCACTGGAATCTGGAGGTGTGCTCAGAGACCTTTGATTTATTTATTCAGATTTTACCCCACAAGCTCTCTGAGCCACAGAGATTTGCACCAGACTTTACATATAAATAAAAGAAGAGAGGCGCATGCCCTGAGCGGCTTACAATCATAGGGCCACGCTATGGCAGCTAATTACTGCTTGGCAAAGGAGGCTGTGCTGAGCTGTTCTGCTGCAGCCAGGGCACCTGGAAACATTATGCCAAGACATGAGTGTACCTCATACAATGCTTCCCAAAGGACCCCACCACGGAGGGGTAGTGAATCTGCTGTGTCACTAACTAGAAGGGGCAGTATACACAGAAGGACAATTTTACAAGGCCTTCTCCCTACCATTCCTCATTTCTTATGGGATGGTTCACTCCCCAGTTGGCACTAATAGGGAACATTCTTTGTGCACCAGGAATGCAACTGGTGTCAGCCATGCATGGGAGTCTTACACCCTCCCTCCCTAGACCTGCCCCATCTTTACCCTAAATTTCTTGTAGCAAGTCTGCCAGTCAAGTTAGACCAAAGTGATAGAAAGAAACTCAACAGTCACTCCTGTTAACATTCTACTGCTACCTTTAGACTGCATCCTTAAGATTATAGAGTGCATTACTTTTATCCTACAATACTAAACACCTGAAATGGAGATAGTCACAGATTCTTAACTTCAGCAGGTCCCACTGCAATGTATTGTTAAATGATGCCACTTACTACAAAGTGCTATTGATTGCCCTTTGAGTACTGCCTGCCTTTTATGTGTCTGATGTTTCATACCTGGAAGCTGCAATAGTTGATGAGTTTAATCCACCATAACAGGACATGGCCACTGCAATAGGAATTATCCACTTAGCATAACCAAGGGTTTCATTACCAAATGTCTGCAATAGAAAAGAAAGAGCATGAGGCTAATTACATTAAATATGCAATGACAGCCTTGCAAAACTGTCAGGAAAATTTATCCATCCAAGCACAGAGTCTCCTAGCCCATTCTTTACCATGATGATAATGAAAACTGCTCCTGCTGAGTGGGTGATGGGAGTTTTGAAAGGCTGATCAATGCTAAGATAAATCCTACATTTGCATTAAAACAAAATTGGATTTTTGTTAATTTCTGTGAATTGGATTTGAAACAGTGATTTTCATGCAGATTAGGATGTATAAATCAATTGTTGAATTGTGTGTTAATAACTATAGACTTTCCATAGTGTATAATATGTTGGCTATATTTGTTTGTATTTTGGGGGTGTGAAATGCTAATAAAAGTTTGAGCAGCGCTTAGCAACAATTTGTCTCAAAACTATTTCTGTCAGTGTAGAGTGTTCAGTGACAATATTGGACATCATTGTGGAAGCAGGGAAAGAATTAATAAGGATTTGAAGGGGATCTTAATACATGTCAGTCAGTTAGCAAGAGTTAGCCCAGCTGTAACCCTAATGACGTGAGACTTCTAGAAGCAAGGATAGCGTGAGACATAGGGAAAGAACTGTGTACAACGTTATTACGACCTTGTAACTGATAACCAAATATGCAGGCTTGCTTTTCTTAGGAGTGAGACAAACAAGATAGCAGAATGGCTTATGTATAAACAAAATGTAGTTGTTGCTCTCTATTGTCTGTATTATTGCTAGTTATTGTCTGTAACAAAAGTATAAAGGCTTGCTGTAATTGTTTACCAGTTGAGAGACCTGTCCAGGACTGGGGCGACCCTGTGTCCTATGGCACTTTCTCCCTCCATTGTAATTACTGGAGAAATAATAAAGTATTTGATTTTGCTGCACCCAAACAAAAAAGCGAGAACTGAGTTTTTCTCCGACATCATGAAGTAGAACTATAGTAAAATTGGTTTATTTAAAACAACCGCTACAGCTAGGTCATTGTTAGGATCAGGATTTACAGAGATTATAAAATGGTTTAACAAGCATCAGTTCACAAAGAGATATGCACTATGTCTGAGTCATCACAGTGTACTGGTGTTATTACACAGGAACAAGTAGTTATAGCTATTAAACACACACACATGAAACACCTTAATTGACAGGGTAAGAAATCTGTATAGGGGACCAAATGAGAATCTTCCACAGCATTATACATATTATAAACATTTGCCTTAATAAACTGCACACAACTTACCACTGCCACTGCATCACTTGTTAGGAGAGCTGGCATGTCCAAAACTACATAGTATGCTATGTTAGTCAGCAAGTAAATAATGGTCACAATAGGCATTGAAATTGCAATTGAGAGGGGTAGATTCCTACAAAGAGAGAGAGAAAATGGTATTGCATCATATTAAAATGAGAAATGCTCCTCCCAAATACAAGTGGGTGAGGTAATATCTTTCATTGGCCCAGCTTTTGTTGGTGAGGGGGACAAGCTTTCGTGCTTACACAGAACTTTTCTGCAGGTGTGGGAAACATATTCAGGCTTGCTCCACAGGTTGATATAAGCTGCCAACCTAGCTGCGGAAGTGTCTTCACTTAAATTTGGCTGCTGTCAATGTATGTGCCTTTCCATGCTGATTTAGGCTATGTCTACACTTTCCAAAGTAATCTAGTATCGAATATTACCCCTAAGAATTTGAACCTTTTAACCTTTAGGCGTAGACCAGGCCTTGGAAATGAATGTTTCCAGAACACTAGTATAACTCTTTTGTTGCCCCCGTTTATTATTACAATTGATTTTGGCTCATTTCCTCAAAAGTAAAATACAGCACTGGCTGACCAAAAAAAAGTGGGAATTTCAAAGGGCCTGTGGAAATTAGGCACCCAGATCTTATTCATTTTCAGTGGAAGCTGGGTGCCCTAATTCCTTAGGTGCCTTTGAAAATCCCATCCTAAAAAGTAAAGAAAATAATGTCACATATGGAGCTATTGACTTTTTGATATAATACATCTGAAGAGATGAAGGGAAATCACATAGTGGTATGGTGCTTAGTAGGTCTTTTCAAAAGCTAAGAATTTTTTTATAGATAGTTGTCATAAACAGATAGTTAAGGGTTAAGGTCTCTTTTACCTGTAAAGGGTTAACATGCAGTACCTGATAACCACCTGACCAGAGGACCAATCAGAGACAAGATAATTTCAAATCTCTGTGGAGGGAAGCCTTTGTCTGTGTTCTTTGTTAGAGTTCTCTTTTTGGATCTAAGAGAGGCCAGACATGTCTCCAAGTTCTCCTGGAGTAGTTCCTACTATTCAATAGTGAGTATTAATTAGAAAGGCGGATTAGTCTTATAATTTGATTTCTACATTTGCAATTGTGTGGTTGCTGAAGGAAATTCTTTATTTCTGTTTGCTGTTACTTTGCTTTTACTGAGAAAGAAAGGAGGGGGGATTCTCTCCAGAGATTGATAAGTTTAGACCCTGTAATTTTTGCATCTTGGGTTACAGAGACAAGTTACTTTCTTTTTATTCTTTAATAAATCTTTTCTGTTAAGAACTTGGTTGACCTTTCCTTGGGTGGATTCTCAGAGAAAGGGGAGGAGGGAAGCATCCCTCTGTAGTGGATCCCGGTATCTCTCCTAGAAAAAGGGAGGGGGGAGGAAGCAGGGGAGAATGGTTTATTTCTCCTGGGTGTAAGAACTCCATGGATTTGGGGCTCTTGGGATCCCCAAGGATTTTGGGGAAGGACTGTGTCCCAATCCACGTACCTGATTGGGTGGTGGCAGCTTTTACCAGATCTAAACTAGGATTTTTAGTTTAGAGGGAAACCAGTGCAGGTCCCCATTTTGGAACCCAACAGCTCCAAGTGGGGGTGAGACCTATGACAATAGTAGTTTGATTAATTTCAAAATTAGGACCTCCACCCCACAAAATACACACTGAACTCATCCATTGAGTTATTGAACAATTTATCTTGTCATGGTTTCATAATCTTTGTAACACTCTTTGGGGGATTTGAGAGTATGCACAAACCTTTCAGGATTCCTCATCTCCTCAGTGACATAATTCAGGGTATCCCATCCAGAGTAGGAAAAGAGGGCTGAATACAGGGCAAGTGCTATACATCCTACATCAGTTGTTGAACCTTCAAATGGAGCTTTAAGATTTTCTGTTTCTCCTATGTAAATATTATAAAGCAGTTATAGGTTATGTTTAAATGTTTTTCTATGCTATCTACTTTAAGTATATACACTTCAGCTAAACAAAATAAAACAAAAGCTACTGTTCTCAGACCATAATAAAACCTTTTTAAAATATATAGGAGAGTGTCACCAGTGGATTGGATGGGAATCAGGAGGCTACAGTTCTATTCCTGGCCCCTTCTCTGACTTGCTGTGCGACTCACGTCATGTCACATCTGGGCCTCAATTTCCCCATCTATAAAATGGGGATAATTATAGTTACTTTCTTTTTTAAAGCACTTTGAATTCTATGGATAAAATTGCTATATAAAAGCATAATATCATTTTTAAAAGTTAATTTCTGTAATGCATTTATTAATGTGAAATCTGATATGATGTAATTTTAATTATCTACAGATATCTTTGTAGATTTATCTAAGCATCCAGCAGGGGAAAAACTCCTGGGGTCCAGGTTTTCATTAGCATGCTAAAGAAACTGGTTTGAATAAAAATGTTTACCTCAAATACCCAGGAAAAGTGGAAGTGGAGGAAAAACTTAAAATTACCAAATATGCAGAAGGAAATTGAAAAATCACTTATGAATAGAAATGGAATTATGTATTATGGGTGAGACGAGCATTCAGACACTTTACTCAGTTAGGAGCAAAGGGAAGCCTTCTTTATAAAGTCACCCTGGACACTAAGAAGGTAGTTAAATATGTGGAATTCATGGGTTACACACAAGCAGTAAGCTATGGAGACTGACAGCGTAAAGTTTGCAGCTACTACTGTTTCACCTTTGTAACAAAATCTCATATACAGTTACTGTTAGAATTGGGATAGGTGGGGTTAAATCATAGGATCCATCTACACTCCATGGAGAGGGACTGCAGATGGGGGATCTGTGCTGACAGAGAGACACCTCTGACTTTAGTGGTATCAAAACAGAGTGACAGGGCCAAGAAATTTACCTTCTAAAAACAGCATGGTTTCAAAATCATAAACATTCATGATGTCCAAAAAATAAACACATTTGACTATATCAGGAATACGGAAGCTAGGGAAAAACATAACTGTTCTCAGTAAAATAACTGCTGAGTGAAAGAATGTTGACCTGATCACAAATTCCTCTGAGTTTCCTTCATTGTTCTCCCCAACTTCCTTTTGCTTCCCCATTTGAATAACCTGAATCTATTTAGATATAATATAGATTAGGTTATGCTCATCCCCTACTAGTTTAGGGCTTGTCTACACTTACAACACTGCAGCAGCTGTAGCGATTAGTGAAGATGGACAGTGTCTCCTGTTGGTGTAGGTAATCCACCTCCCTGAGAGGCGGTAGCTATGTCGACAGGAGAAGCTCTCCCATCGACGCCGTGCTGTCTACACTGGGAGTTTGGTCACTATAAAGCATCACTCAGGTGTGTAGATTTTCCATACCCCTGAGCAACGTAGTTATACAGACATAAGTTCATAGCGTAGACTAGGGCTTATCACAAGGATCGGCAACCTTTGGCATGCGGCCCATCAGGGAAATCTACTGGCAGACCGGGATGGTTTATTTACCTACAGCATCCGCAGGTTTGGCCGATTGCAGCTTCCACTGGCCACGGTTCGCCGTTCCAGGCCAATGGGGGCTGTGGGAAGCAGCATGGGCTGAGGGATGTGCTGGCCGCTGCTTCCCACAGCCCCCATTGGCCTGGAACGGTGAACCGCAGCCAGTGGGAGCTGCGATCGGCCAAACCTGCAGACGCTGCAGGTAAACCATCCTGGCCCGCCAGTGGATTTCCCTGATGGGCCATTTGCCAAAGGTTGCCGATCCCTGGCTTATCAGATGACTTGACTCCCACTGAACGCTCTTAGCATTCTTCATTCACAACAATAACATTTGCTACCCTTCCATCTCTGTTTTCCTAGCCAGATTAGAAAATATAGCAGAGAATGACTGTCAGCAATATTCTCCTCCCCCATTCTCACTCCTTGTCCTTAGAGCTATGTTCAGCAGTTTGCTTCTGATCAGAGCTGACAGGTCAGAGACATCTCACATATTCTGACCTACTAAGGCCTGTTTACACACAAAAGCTATACTACTTTTCCTGTGCCGGTATAAATAGTTCAGCTCCCTGAGCATGGAGACAGTAATATCGGTATAAAAGTGTTTGTGCCAGTGTAGCTTATTTCTGAACAGGGACAACAAATTACTTATTTGTTGCTTATCTATTTCTATTAGTCTGTCTTGTCTTTTAGAGTGCTAGCTCTTCAAGAGGTATGTGGTAATACGGTGATGAGCACAATGGAGTTTATAATCCTGGTTGGACCCTGGTTCTCCCAGAATACAGATAATAAAATATCCTAAACCCTGTCTTTATTATAGGCCTCGGTCCAATAACATTTTCTCTTCTATTAAACTGAAACTCCTCAGTCCTATCTACATTATGGTAAAAAAAGTGACCACATAAAATGGTCCCTACATATGCCACAGGACTGCTCCCTGTACGTATTGACTAGGGCTGTCGATTAATCACAGTTAACTCACACAATTAACTCAAAAAAATGAATCACAATTAATTGCCGTTTTAATTGCACTGTTAAACAATAGAATACCAATTGAAATTTATTAAATATTTTGGATGTTTTTCTACATTTTCATATATATTGTATTCTGTGTTGTAATTGAAATCAAAGTGTATATTATTTTTATTACAAATATTTGCATTGTAAAAATGATAAAAGAAATAGTATTTTTCAATTCACCTCATACAAGTACTGTAGTTCACTCTCTTTGTCGTGAAAGTGCAACTTACAAATGTAGATTTTTTTGTTACATAATTGCACTCAAAAACAAAACAATGTAAAACTTCAGAGCCTACAAGTCCACTCAGTCCTACTTCTTGTTCAGCCAATCTCTAAGACAAACAAGTGTGTTTACATTTACAGGAGATAATGTTGCCTGCTTCTTATTTACAATGTCACTTGAAAGTGAGAACAGACATTCACATGGCACTTTTGTAGCCAGCACTGCAAGGTATTTATGTGCCAGATATGCTAAACATTCATATGCCCCTTCATGCTTCGGTCACCATTCCAGAGAACATGCTTCCATGCTGATTATGCTTGTTAATAATATAATGCTAAAAAAAGAATGCATTAATTAAATTTGTGACTGAACTCCTTGGGGGAGAACTGTATGCTCCCTGCTTTTTTACCTGCATCCCGCCATATATTTAATGTTATAGCAGTCTTGGATGATAACCCAGCACCTGTCGTTCATTTTAAGAACACTTTCACTGCAGATTTGACAAAAGAAGGTACCAGTGTGAGATTTCTAAAGATAGCTACAACACTTGATCCAAGGTTTAAGAATGTGAAGTGCCTTCCAAAATCAGAGGGATGAGGTGTGGAGCATTCTTTCAGAAGTGTTAGAAGAGAAACATTCCGATGCGGAAACTACAGAACCCGAACCACCGAAAAAGAAAACCAACCTTCTGCTGGTGGCATCTGACTCAGATAATGAAAGTGAACACATGTCAGTCTGCACTGCTTTGGATTGTTATTGAGCAGAACCCATCATCAGCATGGATGCATGTCCCCTGGAATGGTGGTGGAAACATGAAGGGACATATGAATTTTTAGCGCATCTGGCATGTAACTATCTTGTGACTCTGGCTACAACAGTGCTATGAGAATGCCTGTTCTCACTTTCAGGTGACATTGTAAAAAAGAAGCAGACAGCATTAACTCCTGAAAATGTAAACAAACTTATTTGTCTGAGTGATTGGCTGAACAAGAAGTAGGACTGAGTGAACTTGCAGACACTAAAATTTTACATTGTTTTATTTTTTAATGTATTTTTTGTACACAATTCTAGATTTGTAAGTTCAACTTTCATAATAAAGAGACTGCACTACAGTACTTGTATTAGGTGAATTGAAAAATACTATTTCTTTTGGTTTTTTTACAGTGCAAATACTTGTAATAAAAAATAAATATAAAGTGAGCACTATACACTTTGTATTCTGTGCTGTAATTGAAATAAATATATTTGGAAAATGTAGAAAACATCCAAAATATTTAAATAAATGGTATTCTATTATTGTTTAAAAGTGAGATTAATCACACGATTAATTGCGATTAATTTTTTAAATCACTTGACAGCCCTAATATTGACACATTTATGGCTGCTTACTTTTCTGACAAAAATAATTTTTTACTATTTTTTTTTACATTTGTTAGCATTGCAGAGTTTTATCTGTGTGAGAGCAAGTCTGCAAAATGAACCTGGGATCTGAAATTTGAGCAATCCTCTTTCTGATTCACACATCATCACTAGCAATAAAGATTCTGCAAATGGAATTTAGTTAGCAATTCTGCTGATGATGCACAAGCCAGAAAGCACGTAGTTTGCATTTCATATCCCAGGTTAAGTTTGCAGAGCTGGCATTTATTTTAAAAAAATCTAGTAGTTGGAACCTGAGGAAAATTTGATCTGGAACCATTGACAGCCAACAAATATGCTCTAGAAAGCAGAATAATGTATTAGATTATAACCATGTTGTAATCCCTATTCATCCTCTACAACTAAAAATGGACCAAGGGTAGACCAAGGCAATTTAGGCTAAAGTGTGGTTTCAAGGTTGTATGAAGACTAGGGTTCAGATTTGCTGGCTCTGAAAACTTGTCCTGTTCTCGTGAAAATATTTGGCCCCATATTGCAATCTATTGAGTCACTGGGTCTGAGCCTGGGTTAGCGTGATTTGTGTGTAGATGGAAGGGGGCTAGCCTTGAACCTGAGTTTGAACCCCGGCTTTACATTTTGGTGACCCAAATGTCTACATTGAAATTTTATAGCCCTGCAGACCAAGCCCTGTGAGCCCAGGTGCTGTGGGTCTTTTATCGCAGTGTAGATGGAGCTTAAAGCGTCCTACAGAGCAATATAGCTGTCACCTCTTTTTCAGGAGATTAACAGCTATTTCCCAGTGCATAACATTTTATATTAAAGTGTGGATTCTGATACTACTGTATAGATTTTGACTCTCAGATACTGTTCAGTTTTTTTTAAAAAATGTCTAAAATGAAATATATTCTTACCTTTACTAATTTTATAAAGACCCACCGAGATGATCATGATAAGGGCCATAACTTTTGCATATGTGAACAGATCTTGTACTCTGGTTCCCCACTTTACGTTGACACAGTTAATAAATGTTAAGGTGCCTATTGAGAAAAGGAATACAAATGAGATAGGTGCTTTCTTAAATAATAGACCTTTCAAGAAAATGAAAGTTACAAGTACAGAAAAACTGTTTCAACACTTCAGAATTATCTAGACTTTTACTGAAAGCAATAGAAATTGACAATAATTAATTTTTAAGTCAGTTTTTATTTCTGATTTTTTAAAAAGAAGTAAAACTTACTGCATGGAGGCTGCCATTTCCTGATAATAGGTTGGAAGAAAGAGAAATTAGGAGAGGAAGGAAGACATTCTGCATTGAAATCAGTGGGAAAGCACTGGGTTTTGAATTCTGATTTTAGGACCAACCACTGTTTACTTTATTTGAGTCATCTCATTGATTTCAGTGGGGCTACTCACATGAAGCAGGCAGGATTCTTCTTATTATTTATTTGGATTACAGTAGTGCCTAAAGTCCACGATGGAGATTAAGGCTCCATTGTGTTAGGTTCTGAGAGGACTCAAGGACTTTGCAGTCTAAATAGACAAAGAATGCAAGAAAGGAATCTACATTTCACACCAGGATAACTGAAACTATGTTGCTTTTCCATGGTCACACAGGAAAGTCTGTAGCAGCATTGGGATTTGAATCGACATTATCTGAGTCCCTTCCTTAATCACAAGTCCAATTTTCTTCTCTTGGGCCCTCACTTTGTATTTCTTTGTTGCTAACCAGTAGAGCTGGTTTGAACATTTTCACCCAAATAGACTGTTTTGTCAAAGCCAAAACATTCCTGGGTCCGGGTTTAGGCTGAGCAAAGAGAGAGACTCTGTAGCCTGTTGGTTAGGGTATTAGCCTCGAAAGACGGGGGTTTAAGTCTTTACTCTACCTGTTTGGAGTGATCTGGGATGAAAAACTCTGCTCTAAACAGTGAGTTTGGTCTCCCAGAACAGGGCCTTAACCACCAGCCTACACGTGTAGGTTTTTGTGAAAACATTCAGAAGGTTTTGTTTTCATTCTAATGCAGAACAAAAACAAATTTTTCAAATCTTAAATCTTGCCTGGAAATGGAATTGTCCTCCTGTCAGCTCTACTAGCCAATGCCGAGGAATTCCAAATGGAGAGTGAATGTGCACACACCTCTTTGGGAAACGTCCCCTTGTCCTGCCCTGACAATCCTTCCTCCGACGCTCCAGCTTGACCTCAACACTATGGCCAACCTACCATCTGGGGCAATGATCTAGGAAGGAGGCAGAGATGAGACACACACTATTTGTGAGGTAGGTGGGTGGATGTGCAGTTACCTATTAGGTCACCCATTTAGCTCATCTGCTCAGTGCTTGTCAATGTAGAATTTTCCATTGCAATATGTTCTCCAATTCTTTGCTTGAGACATTTAAAATTAGCTGAACAATGGGACTTCGCTCACTTCCTTTGAGAGAGACTTTCATAATATAACAGATCACACTGTTAGGATGCTTTTCCTAAAGCTCACCTTACATTTACAGAGGGAAGAAAAAAAGAAACTACAACACAGAAATGCTTCTCCTTTGGGGTCAGATTCTATACTGAAATACTTTAGCAACCATGTGGACTGTGCGGGGAGTCTCTGAAGTTGCAAGTCAGCAAAGCCTTTGGCCCTTAGAACTTCAGACTCGATCTCAGGAAGGAGCAACCTGCTGTAGCAATATCCAAAGATCATTTAGAAGCTATTAGCGGCCACGTCCTATTGGAAACTTAGTAACTTACTCCCTTCTCAGAACAAGAAACAGTGTGTGACTCCTTGTGTAACACTTTGTTCCCTGGTCTATTCCTATCCCTGACCCAGTGTAAAGTCACTTTATTGCTAAACCAGATCTCCACCGAGCCCTGTGCTGATGGAAATAGCCATTCAGTTTAGTCAGAAAAGTTAAAACCTAATGAGGTGACAGAATAGTCTATCAGTTGCTACATGTCAGCAGCACTAGAAGCTCAGGTAGTGGAGGGGCACTCTGCCATCATATCCTACACCCAGGCCCCAAGAGAACACACAGACATAGAGGAGGTGACACCGTACAACTCAGCACTGCAAAATGGAGATGAGTAGGGGATGTGGGCACATAGCATGAATCAGCAAAGTTAGAGACGAGCAGCAGGGCTAACTGACTCTTCCCTCAACTCAACAGCAGCTGGCTATGAGGTGTAGAGTACTTTGGAGCACTGGCTAGGGACAAGGATTCCTTTTTCTGTAGCCTTTAGTAGGCCTTTTTTGACACAATTTTCTTTCAGAAAATCTCTCTCATTTGGGCTTTGCTCCAGGGTTTTACCCTTTCATCCACACCTCACTTTTCTTTAGTTTTAAATGGGGGAAAAAAGCTATTACAGCCAATTAAATTATATTGCAACTTAAAAATTATTCTTTACAATGGTGAAAATAGTATCCAATATATAAGACTCCAATCCTGTAAACACGTACACACATGCTTACCTTTATTACTGTGAGTAGTCCCGTTGATTTCAGTGGGACTACTGTGCCCTTTGAGGCTTGATACACCATGGCATTTCTCTTTTTTATACCACTGTGATGCCAATGAAATCAGTGGTGTTACACATTGGCACACAACTGGAGTAATGCAGTGGTAACAGGCTCTTGGTCTAAAAAATATTAGATTTTACAGTGAATTGTTCTAAGACAAACACCTTTTTAATGTCAGAGTAGGGTCTAATTTGAAACATACCTATCGGAGTGATTTTATAAAGCCCACTCTATTAATAAATGTGGTGTGCACATTAAAATAGGATTCTATTCACTATAATCTAAAATCACCATCTAGGCACTGGTAACTTACAGTATTCCTTATTCCTAGAAGGGAACATTTGCTTTGACAGAGTTGTTAGCTAAGACCATGACAATGCCAAGCGTCAAATTATATATTTCAACTGCCAAACCAAACATCTCTTTCAGCTGGCCCATATTTTAGATCCAAATCTAACTCTTTCCCACCTTATGTTCCCCCTCTTTTTATGTCTGTAAAAGGGTATAATCAGGAACTCTACTTGAACAGGGTATGAAAATTTTCATAGGAAGGAACTGAACCCCCAAAGTTTTGCTATTTTAAAAAATGAATTCCTCCTTTCGATCTGATCCAACGTTGAATGAAGTGAATGGATGAACTCCCATTGACTTCAATGGGCATTGCAACGAGGCCTTAGCATCTGGGACATAATTGAAATTCCAGGGTCCTATATTTGCATATGGACAGATGCTGTGAAAAGTCACCTACTCTAACACATCTGTTTTGGGAAAGATCTAGAAAATAAATTTTATTCTTTTACCATCTCCCTTTGTTTCAGCAGAGAAAGCAATTAGAGCAGGGGTGGGCAAACTTTTTGCCCTGAGGGCCACATTGGGTTTCCAAAATTGTACGGAGGGCCGGTTAGCAGAGGCTGTGCCTCCCCATACAGCCAGGTGTGGGCCAGCTCCCACCCCCTATTAGCCCCCCCCTGCTTCTTGCCCCCTGAAACTCCCCGGGACACCTGCCCGATCCAGCCCCCCCCATTCCCCAATCACCACACCCCCTGATCACCACTCCGAACTCCACTGCCCTCTATCCAACCTCCCTCCCACTCCCTGCCCCCTTACTGCACTGCCTGGAGCACTGGTGGTGCTACAGGCAGCCGCGCCACCCAGAGCACCAGGACAGGCAGCTGCGCTGCCCGGCTGGAGCCAGCCATGCCACCATGCAGCACAGAGCACCAGGTCAGGCTGTGGCTCTGCAGCCCTGCCGCCCAGAGCATTGCACCAGCAGCACAGTGAGCTGAGGCCATGGGGGTGGAGGGATAGCGGGGGAGGGACCAGGGGCTAGCCTCCTGGGCCAGGAGCTCAGGAGCCAGGCAGGAGAGTCCCACGGGCCACAGTTTGCCCACCTCTGAATTAGAGCACTCTCATTCTTTTAATATCCTCTAGCACTTAAGAGGCAGAGTTGTAGATTTCTATGAATGTAATTACTCAAAAAGGAGGCTGCTTTAGGTAAAAAATTGTAGCTTTTTGAGTTAGCTCAAGTGAATAAAGAGTCTTTTCGCCCCACTTGAAATTATTTGACCACTGAAAAATATTTGATTTAGGATTGTTGATGTATCCTTTCACTTTCAAGATCTTTATTTCATTTAAAAACCATGCAGATTGTGGTATAGCAGCACATTGTAACTAATGGTGTTACAAAACAGAGCAACTGATCCACATGAGGAATACAGCAAAAATCACTCAGACAGAATCCAAAATGAATGCTTAAAGAAACTGTTGTAATTAAACACCCCGCCCCCCCCAGCCCATTTAGTAGTTTATGGAACAATATCAGGTCAGGTGGGGAGAGAGAGATAGATCCCATGGGTGTCCAAGTATGGAGATGATCAAATCACAGTTAAGCTAATAAAATATATTAGAATAGATCTACTTTTTAGTAAATTAGACGTTTAGAATACTGAAGAATTAGGAGGACAGCAGTGTAAATCATGGTCTCTGTTTTTCAGAAGTTAACTTCCTGTCTGCCTCAATGGGGTGTGTTAAAAGTATAAACAGGATTAATTAAAGAGGAGACATTTTCTCAGAATTCACAGTATACACTACTATGTTATACTCAGTACTCAATATACACTAGCTGCGTCAGATGTCTTTTAGGAATGCTCTGTCTTGCCTCATGGACAATTGATCATGCTGTTGCATATACCAAGAGCAGCACATAGATTATACACAGTTCTGTGGATGTGGGTCAGAAGGTTTTATACCACCATCCACCACTGTAGTATCTGAGCACCTGGAAAGCAGAGGACGGGACTCAATGCTGGTCCCTTCCAGTCCTATGTACCTACATTTACCTTCCAGGCTTCCACCTAAAAAGTGGAACAGCAAAGTCCCTAGTGGACTTCATGGAGTGTCCGGCACTTCTACCTTTTGGGGGTCAAAATTCTGCTTGAGGTAGAGCTTTTGCTTTTGCTTTTATTTTTTAAGATTTTATTACTTTTTCGGTTGGTTGGGAGGGGTTAAGGACGAATGTCCATGTTTCACCAGTTTTCACTCACAAGCAGTTACTGATTTATCTGAGGTTATGTGAAAATTTAAAAGCCCATTGAAGCCAAAGGGAATTTTCCCATGGACTTCAATGCAGGCTTTGGGTCAGGCTCTTGATCCATAGCAAAATGTTTTCTTTTCCATCACCAATCATAGTGTCTCTCAGCCAAAATGTTGGAAACCCTCCCTTCCCACCCCCCAACTTCCACTACCAACCCCTCCTCCCACAAAAATTCAATCCAGAAGAGAGAATACATTCTTGTGAATTTGTCCTAGGTAA
Source organism: Mauremys mutica (assembly GCF_020497125.1). Taxonomy (NCBI): domain Eukaryota; kingdom Metazoa; phylum Chordata; order Testudines; family Geoemydidae; genus Mauremys; species Mauremys mutica. The sequence goes on from NC_059073.1 coordinate 48,671,164, forward strand.
AAAATTGTTATTTTCACAGAAAATTAAGGGGGAGGGTAATCTGACAAGGCTTTTATGAGTACCTGCATTAAATTAATTCATTTCTACCAATCACAACTTTACTTACAGATGCAAGCAGCTGCAATCAACCTGACTGCTTCGTATGGTGGCTCACAGGATGGAAAAATTGGTTGAACAATATAATTAGCAAATGTAATTGCTATTACAGCCTGAGTTGTTGGTTCAATAATTAGCAAGGAAGACCACAGTCTGATAAAGGCTGTGAATTCACCAAAAGCTTCTAGTATATAGGCATAGCTAGCTCCTGATTTAACAATGGATGTTCCCAGTTCAGCATAACACAGAGCTCCAAACAACGAAAAGACCCCACCAAGGGCCCAAATGAATAGTGAGAGTCCATAGGAGGCACTATACATCAAAACACCTTTGGGTGACACAAATATCCCAGAACCAATCATGTTCCCTACTATTAAAGAAACACCATTAAGCAAAGTAATTTCTTGTTTCATCTTCATTTTTTCTTGCACATTTTCAGCCATTTTGTCCGTTTCATGTACTCCATTCTTGGATGAGTTTTTTTTATTACAGCATATGATCCAGGAGCCTGACATTACCTGAAAATGAGTAATGAGAAAGAGACAAATTTTTAATGGATATCACATATGTGATTAACTCTGTGATTAACTGGATTAACAGAATCCGCCATCATGATCAGTACTTGTTGGTAGGGCCTTATTGGTAGGCTAATTTTGATTAAAAAACAAAATCTACCTTATTGGTAGGACTCCTACAATTACAACACAGTGAAATTTCAGATTCTGTCTCTCTTCCATCAGCAACACAGTGCCACTTCAATGAACTATTTACTATCCCTAAAGTTTGTCCATTTGAGTACTGGAAATAAAAAGGGAAAAGTTAGAGTGAACTGACTTTGTTGGGCCAATCTGTGAACTCTTAATAACCTATTACCAAAAACAAGTTCCAAATAGGAGTTTTGCACAGCATAATAGGATAAAATGACCAGAGCTTATGATTGCTATCAGAAAATGCAGAGCACCTGGCTTTTTTGAAAGTGCCACCACCAAGATTTAATTATGTACATAAGTGTTATGCTGCTCAAGACTGTGTCAATGTCTATTGACTTGTAAGTTGACAAATATAGGTGGAGAGGGTAGCTCTGCCTATGTTGAATATGCCTAAACACTTTCTGTTATAAGACCCTGTCAGAGTCTGCACCCTCACTTGAAACTGGGGGGTTTCAAAGTGAGGACCCGCATGTCTTCCCCCACCCCAAAATCCTAGGGTAGGTCCCCTTTGCTGCCACCACCGTGGTCAATACGTGGGCCGGGACACCCCTGTTTCCCCCCTGTCTCCCTTCAAAGACACTCCCTGGGAACACAGATCAACTCACAGAGGAGGAACCTTCCCCCTCCCCTCTTTTCCCTCTCTCCAGCCTGCTCCAGAGAGAGAGATACCTTGATTCAAACTCCTTGAATCTCCCACACACAGGGAAGCAGCCCACTTCCCCCCTCCCTCTCTGCTAGCCACTCTGTGAATCACCGAGAGAGAGCGTCTTAGCCCCTTCTGCTATCCACAGTGGAAGGAATTGAATCAAATCTGTATAGAAAGAATTTATTAAAAGAAAACAAGAAAATACAGAATCTCTATGAGTCCAAGCTGGACACTCATAGAGTATAACCTTGCTAAGTTCTGGAGAGAATCCCCTCTCCTTCTCAGTACAACCAGTACAAGCAGAATTAAGAATAATCAATAACAAACACACAGAATTGCAAGCATAGGATTATTAGGTGAGGACACCAAGTATCTTTTTAATACTCACTATCTTGACTAGAAGAAATTAGTTCAGAAAGGTAGAAACTTGTAGACTTGATTAAAACATCTGGACTCTTGTAACTCCAGACGGCTAAGAACAATACACACACACACAGAGGGAAAAAGTTCCCTCCTAGGAATTTCAAATTCTCTTCCCTGATTGGTCCTCAGGTCAGGTGCCCACCAGGTACTATGCTTTAACCCTTTACTAACTATTCATGACAGACCCTATCATCAGTTGCTTATAATTTTGTCAAACTTCAACCATTTGGGCTAAAATTTTCCATCTCAGGTGCCTGACTCACTCTGATTTTTTTATATATATAGTTTCAGCTAAAAAGTACAATTGTTTCTCAGAATGAAATTAGGAAACAAAACAAACCATTGTTAGGCCCTCATTAAAATAAAATCTTACAACCGCTTTGAGATGCTTTAGCACCTCTATGAAGAAGAGTGGGGCTTGAAATTTTGCAGGGGCAAGCCCATGGTATCAAAAAATGTGGCTTTTGCCAATCCCATGAAAACATGGTCCAGTCATAAGCCTCCAAAAAACTGCAATTTGTAAAGACTTCTTAGCATTTGGTAACAAAATTCTGCAAAACTTCATCTGTGCTAAGCTTGCTCCAGCTCTGGGATGAGTAGCTCTGTTTATCCTTGTGAGCTGAATGAAGCAGAGGTCCTGTGAACAAAATAATCCATGATCATTTAATTAAGGATTATCATAGAAACATAGAACTGGAAGGGACCTCGAGAGGTCATCTAGTCCAGTCTCCTGCCTTCAAGGCAGGACTAAGTATTATCTAGACCTCCCCTGACAGGTGTTTGTCCAACCCGCTCTTAAAAATCCCCAATGATGGGGATTCCACAGCCTCCCTAGGCAATTTATTCCAGTGGTTAACCACCCTCACAGGAAGTTTTTCCTAATGTCCAACCTAAACCGCCCTTGCTGCCATTTAAGCCCAATTGCATCTTGTCCTGTGCTCAGAGGTTAAGAAGAACAATTTTTCTCCCTCCTCCTTGTAACAACCTTTTATGTATTTGAAAACTGTTATGTCCCCCTCTCAGTTTTCTCTTCTCCAGACTAAACAAACCCAGTTCTTTCAATCTTCCCTCATAGGTCATGTTTTCTAGACCTTTAATCATTTTTGTTGCTCTTCTCTGGACTTTCTCCAATTTGTCCACATCTTTCCTGAAACGTAGCACCCAGAACTGGACACAATACTCCAGTTGAGGCCTAATCGGTGAGGACTAGAGCGGAAGAATTACTTCTTGTGTCTTGCCTACAATACTCCTGCTAATACATCCCAGAATTATGTTCACTTTTTTTGCAACAGCATTACACTGTTGACTCATATTTAGCTTGTGATCCACTATGACCCCCAGATCGCTTTCCACAGTACTCCTTCCTAGGTAGTCATTTCCCATTTTGCATGTGTGCAACTGATTGTTCCTTCCTAAGTGGAGTACTTTGCATTTGTCCTTATTGAATTTCATCCTATTGACTTCAGACCATTTCTCCAGTTTGTCCAGATCATTTTGAATTTTAATCCGATCCTCTAAAACACTTGCAACCCTCCCAGTTTGGTATCGTCCGCAAACTTTATAAGTGTACTCTCTATGCCATTATCTAAATCATTGATGAAGATATTGAACAGAACCAGACCCAGAAGCGATCCCTGCAGGACCCCACTCGTTATGCCCTTCCAGCATGACTGTGATCCACTGATAACTACTTTCTGGGAACAATTTTCCAATTAGTTATGCACTCACCTTATAGTAGCTCCATCTAGATTGTATTTCCCTAGTTTGTTTATGAGAAGTTAATGCGAGACATTATCAAAATCCTTACTAAAGTCAAGATATACCATCATCTACTGCTTCCCCCCACCCATAAGGCTTGTTAACCTGTCAGAAAAAGCTATCAGGTTGGTTTGACACAATTTGTTCTTGACAAATCCATGCTAACTGTTATTTATCACCTTATTATCTTCTAGGTGTTTGCAAATTGATTGCTTAATTATTTGCTCCATTATCTTTCCAGGTATAGAAGTTAAGCTGTCTGGTCTGTAATTCCCCAGGCTGTCCTTATTTCCCTTTTTATAGATGGGCACTATATTTGCCTTTTTCCAGTCTTCTGGAATGTTTCCCGTCTTCCATGACTTTTCAAAGATAATCGCTAATGGCTCAGATATCTTCTCAGTCAGCTTCTTGAGTATTCTAGGATGCATTTCATCAGGCCCTGATGATTTGAAGACATCTAACTTGTTTAAGTAATTTTTGACTTGTTCTTTCCCTATCTTAGACTCTGATCCTACTTCATTTTCACTGGCATTCACTATGTTAGATGTCCACTCGCCATCAACCTTCTTGGTGAAAACCAAAACAAATAAGTCATTAAGCACCTCTGCCATTTCCACATTTTCTGTTATTGTCTTTCCCCCCGTCTTGAGTAATGGGCCTACTCTGTCCTTGGCCTTCCTCTTGCTTCTAATGTGTTTGTAGAATGTTTTCTTGTTTCTTTTTATGTCCCTAGCTAGTTTGATCTAATTTTGTGCCTTGGCTTTTCTAATTTTGTCCCTACATACTTGTGATATTTGTTTATATTCAACCTTTGTAATTTGATTGAGTTTCCACTTTTTGTAGGACTCCTTTTTGAGTTTTAGATCATTGAAGATCTCCTGGTTAAGCCAGGGTGGTCTCTTGCCATACTTCCTATCTTTCCTACACATGGGGATAGTTTGCTCTTGTGCCCTTAATAACGTCCCTTTGAAAAACTGCCAACTGTCTTCAGTTGTTTTTCCCCTTAGACTTGCTTCCCATGGGATTTTACCTACCAACTCCCTGAATTTGCTAAAGTCTGCCTTCTTGAAATTCATTGCCTTTATTGTGCTGTTCTCCCTCCTACCATTCCTTAGAATCATGAACTCTACCATTTCATGATCACTTTCACCCAGGTTGCCTTCCACTTTCAAATTCTCAGTCAGTTCTTCCCTATTTGTCAAAATCAAATCTAGAACAGCATCTCTCCTAATAGCTTTCTCAGCCTTCTGAAATAAAAAATTGTCTCCAATACATTCCAAGAACTTGTTGGATAATCTGTGCCCTGCTGTGTTATTTTCCTAACAGATGTCTGGGTAATTGAAGTCCCCCAACACCACCAAGTCCTGTGCTTTGGATGATTTTGTTAGTTGTTTAAAAAAAGCTTCATATTATACATGCACAAGAGCACCAAATTGAGGTTGCACAGGCAATCTTAATTCTGGCATCTCCTAACATTTGAATGCTTGACTTTGCAAACTTAATGTTCTTTTACTATAGCTATTATGGATGTTCTATTTATATTAGGTGTATTAAGGGCTAAATATGCATGCCTTCACTGTCTTTACCCTTCTTGCCATGCCTGGTCTAATTTGTTCCAGGACATTTCAGTTTGAGGTGGGACAATTTTCATCTTTGACCAGGTGTGAATGATTCCCCCTTATCTCTAAATGCTGGACACCCCAACGCTAGGGTTATCATCCTACTGACTCTCTCTACAGTGCAATCCAGGAGGTGTAAATCCAGCTCCAGGAGAAATACTCATGCTAGCTTTGACTGAGCTAGAGATCTAAAAATAGCTATGTAGCCTGTGGCAGACCCAGACCAGTGGAGTACAGGAGTCTGGTAGAGGGCAAATATACTGGTCACCGGATGAGTAGTTTTCTGTTCCCTGAGTGACCAGAGCAGGGGCTGCACTAGAGTAATCAGGAATCTGCTAGAACCAATTAAGGCAGACAGACTGATTAGATCACCTGCAGCCAATCAAGGCAGGCTAATCAGGGCACCTGGGTTTAAAAAGGAGCTCACTTCAGTTTGTGGCATGCATGTCAGGAGCTGGGAGCAAGAGGCCCAAGGAGCGGAGAGGGAGAGGGAGAGGGAGAGGGTGAGGGTGTGCTGCTGGAGGACTGAGGAGTACAAGCGTTATCAGACACCAGGAGGAAGGTCCTGTGGTGAGGATAAAGAAGGTGTTTGGAGGAGGCCATGGGGAAGTAGCCCAGGGAGTTGTAGCTGTCATGCAGCTGTTACAGGAGGCACTCTAGACAGCTGCGATCCACAGGGCCCTGGGCTGGAACCCGGAGTAGAGGGCAGGCCTGGGTTCCCCCCAAACCTCCCAACTCCTGATCAGACACAGGACGAGCTGACCCAGACTGTGGGTTCCACCAGAGGGGAAGATCAGTAAGGTGCGCAAATCTGCCAATAAGCGCAGGACCCACCAAGGTAGAGGAGGAACTTTGTCACAAGCCTCAGCTGCACGGGTGGTGGAATGGACTAGCCTGAGTACAATCCCATCTGAAACCCTAGATATACACTTGGAGCAGTCCTCACAGCTATTTTTAATGTATTAGCTTGATCACAGCTAGTACAGCCATGTGTACTTGAGCTGGAAATTACACCTCCAACTCCAGTGTAGACATACCCATGTTGTCTGAGCTAGCTCAATCCAAGGTCACACAGGTATGTCTACATGTGATGCAGTCATACCTCTCATTGTAGTGTAGATTTACCCTATATAACAATAAATTATAACTTGCATCATGGAAACATATTCAACAAGTGCCAAGTGATAGGCAATGCTCAGCCAGGGGTTAAAAGGTGTGAACTTTTCTACTAGGTGATAGTCATTCAGCCTGGAATTTTCAAAGGGCCTTGAAAGTTTGGTTCAATGGGAGTTACTTGCCTAACTCCTTAGGCACCTTTGAAATCCCCAGCCTTTAATGCAGACAATACTAAATAAAGATTAAGGTGCTGAGTACTTCCTATGAGGTGCTGAGAGCCCCCAGCACCTATTGATTTCAGTAAAAATTGAGAGCACTGAGCACCTTGGAAGGTCAGACCTTAATGAAGATGAAATACAGATGAAATGCATCAAATATGCATCAGTTTTATTCTTGTATTTCAGGCCATTTTGGGGGACAATCTCTTAATTGGGATGATCAGCTGCCCACCATCAGAGAGTCCCAGATCAGAGACCTCTGCTACGTCATCATCACTGAATCTAGTGCACATGAACTAGGCTGTAGAATCAAGGTAAACAAGGGCTTTCCAGTTTCACACATAAAGTGAGTGGTGTCAAAGAAAACAAATGCCATTTAAGAATGAAATCTATTTTCACATTTCCACTGTGATTATCAGAACAAATGCAAGTTTAAAAAGCTGTTTTAAAGGCTATAATCCATCACATTGTGTTCTTAAAGCAAACAGAACAGTAACAGCATATTTACAGTAGAGATAATGATTGAAAAAAATAGCAACGCATCTTTAAGGCACACACATTTATATGAATATGCTTGGTTGGATGTGCAAAGAAAAGATGAGCCGAGAGTTACCGCTGTACCTTAGGAAATCCTGCTGTGTGGCTCAAACTTCAGAACACTGACACTGAACATGAACTACAGCAGATTCTAAATAGAGCACTTATGGCATGATCATGCCACTGAACACATTCCAGTGCAAGAACGGGCCAGGCGAACAAAACAAGATTAGACATTGTGAAGAAGCAACAGCAACAAAAACACTTTGCTGTGAAGCAAAACTTTATCTTCTATGATGGGAATACATTATTATTCAATAGGAACTTACCAGCTCCACAGATTGTTGTTCTTACTTTTACGTTCTTAAAAATATGCAGCAAAATAATACCTAGTGTTGTCCTGCTTGGTTACTATGCTCAAAATGTTTGTGGGTTCTTATATTACAGACACACTCAATCCCACAGTTTATCATTACCACCATAAGCATGTCATTATGGATGAAATAAAGGGAGAAGCTACTGTACTCCAAATTTAAGAGTGGTATTAAAAAGAGAAAGTAGAAGCTTACCAGTTGACGCTGCTTCCTTTAGGGGAAAGGCTGCTGTAACTTAAGCAACTGAACAGTGACCCTTTAACTTCCTTCTGTGTCTAAATAAGAAAGCAGCTGATTCACTAGGAGTGGAAAGTGATATGGATATAAGGGGTTCAATTTAGCTTTGCTGTCAGCTGCTATTTTTAGTAGGAATATTAAAACCAGCAGCAGCTACCAAAAAAGAGGATCTGGGGCTTCTATGAAACAGGGTGTCTGCAAACAATCCAAGTGAACCAGAAGAGACAATGCAAAAGTCAGTGGCCCTATTACAATATCTTAGAAAGGCATGTTTATCAAGACCAACGGAAGTTTATTTATTTTAACGCATTTATCCACAGCCACTGTCGAACTCAAAGGTAGTGTCCCAGGTGATAAGTTAACATTTTCAAAATGAATGTAATCTCTCATTCACTGCAATTATCACAACATGAGCCTTTTGACAATGTGATGGTGGAAGAAGTCTGTTTTCAGGAAAGTGTGTGGAAGAGCCAGGCACAAACCTCTGTTTACTGCGCAGAAGGAGGGAGAGGGGAGGTTGTCTGCTAATTTCCCAAACACTTTGTTAACTAAAAAGAACAGGAGTACTTGTGGCACCTTAGAGACTAACAAATTTATTTCAGCATGAGCTTTCGTGAGCTACAGCTCACTTCTTTGTTAACTAGCACAAGACAGCTGGTTAAATGAAAACAATAGATCTCACTTTACTCCAAGTACATTTTCTGAAAATTATCTCTGTAGTCCACCCAGGAATTTATAACACAGTTATTCATTATGTGAAAAGCATGCTGGCAATCTGTGTAAATCTTATTTCAATTGAATGTGCTTTTATTTCAACTAAGATTTAAAAATAAGTAAAGAAGGACTTACCTAGGTGCTTGAATTTGTCTTCTGAAATTATATAGTACCCTCTTTATAAAGTACTCTTGGAATACAAAGGCCAGGCTGAAGCAAGGTACAGTATCAAGCCAAAAAGGCCAAACAAGGAAATAATCTCTGGAGAGCAGAATAATAAGTTAATGAATGCAAGAACACTAACTTAGCACCCTTGTTTTCCATGATCTGCTGGTGAACTGAGAGGCCAGTGTGAGTACAAGAGTTTACATGCAGAAATCAAAGAGCATCTGGAAAGAGCTGATCAAGCAGGTCAAGAGCCTTTGGCCACTGGACTGTGTCAAGACATCTGACAATGGGAATTAATAGGAAAGCAACTAGTAAAAAGATAAAAATATGTTTTATTAATGTGGATGTGTCTCCCATTCCTCCACTGATCCCAGCCCTAAGGAAAGCAAGTTGCAACATAGTATTAAAATGGCTAAAATTAATTGCAAAACAAAAAGCATCTAGAACAGATCTGGTAGTGCTATTTGTTACTTTTCAAATACAAGCTTGTAAACATTTTTTATTACATATTGGGGCATGTTTCTTTAAAAAAAAAAGGACAATACAGGTCTGAGAAAGTCTATACTTAATGTAATATAGTAATGGCTGTGCTTTTTTAAAAGCACTATTAAAGGAAACAAGACTATGCAAGGCATTTTAATTAAACACTCCTCAAGCTATTTTTGCCCATGGATGGCAGGTATTTATGCACTAAGTTTTCTAAGTTTAGTTAGGAATATATATGTTTAATACTTGGATTGTACAACGTTCATTAGCTGGCTGCATCTCTTTAGACTTACACAAATCTGCCATTAGGTAAATTATAATATATCAAGAGGCTTCTTGGCAACAAAATTGTTTCGAAGACATGTTACTCTGTTTAAAAGTATGATAGGCCCTGCCTCGCATGCCTCAATCAGGCAAAGCTCTGTTATATTTAGGGTATATCTACACTGCAGATAAACACCTGAAACTGGCCCATGTCAGGCTGTGGGCCTGTAAAATTGCTGTGTAACCTTTTGGGCTCTGGCTGGAGCCTGAGCTCTGGTACCCTGCAATGGGGGTGAATCCCAGAGCCTGGACTCCAGATATACCCTTACAGTTATTTAAAGGCCTTTCCATGCTGCTGCACTCTGTATTACAAGTGTAAATGGGCCTAAGTGTAACTGAGAAACAGGCCCCCAATCTTGATTTAAAGAACGATTAACTATTATTATTTTTTTAAAAAATTGTGCCTAATTTCCACTTTGAATTTGTCTAACTTTAGCTTGTGGCCACTGGATCTTGTTATGCCTTTGTCTGCTAGGTTAAAGAGCCCTCTATTATCAGATTCTTATTCCTGTGTAGGTACTTTTTGTATATTTATCTGGAAAATATTAAATGCTCATAGCATGAGCCAAATATCCATATAATGAGCCAAATTCTGCCCTCCATTTTGACTCAGTAAAAATGTCTTAAATATTATGCGTACATAGATTTTGCAGTGATTATGATGGGATACTGGCTCTTGGTAGAGACCTGATCCTTTAGTCAATTATTATGCATACATCCAGTCCAGGGGATTTCTGTAAAACTCTGTGCACCTCTGTGCTCTCTGCCAGTTGGCACAAAGAGGTTCTTGAGTCACAGCTGTCTTGAAAATGTAACATTTTAAAAAATAATATTGCTCATGTATTTTAGAGCCTGTGTAACAAAGCCAGCACAGTATAATGTAAGATAGGTGATGGGTTACCTTTTTGTTATATTTTTTGAAAATACTTGGGAGAATAATTTGTATAGCAGGTTTTTAGCTTGGACATTTAGTGTCTTATATTTTTCCTGGCTCTTAAATTAAAAATCCTGAATAACCTGGATGAAGTATTAGGATTTTATTCCCCCTCTTCTTCTTCCTTGGAGCATGCAATCATAATGTTCTAGCGCCAGATAACATTTGGTGACTTTCCTGAATGAAGATCTGAAATCTCTGGTACTAACTAAAACAAACTTCTATTGACGTCTGTGGGTGCTTGCTATGAGATATTGTCGATTCAGTGGGATTGGGATCAAAGGAACAACTTGTTCCTGCACTTTTCATTCAGACCACCACCACCACCACTAATATCCTGGGGAGACAGGCCTTGTCTGCTCAGTTGGGGCTAATCCTGAATGCAGTCGGCACAGCTGCAGGGGTGCTGACCCCAAAGGTAAACAAGGACATATTGATAAATGCAATCCCTGGCTTATTGTTGTCTACACCTTAGAGGTCACCAGTGGTGCAGCTACATCACTTGCACTATAGCTCTGATTCAGCAAATGGACAAGGCCATAGGCACACAAAGAGAGCAATGTGACCTGAGAACTCTTGGCTCCAGGAGCAGAACATAAAGAGAGCCCTCCTGAGCAGTACAAGGAGGAGAATAGAAAATGGGGTAGGGAGGGGCAGTAGTTTTTAATTCAGTCAAGTATTATTCTCTCCCCTCCAAAATCAAATACATATAGCTAAGTGCATTCTTCTGGCATGGGAGAAACGTGTTATATACCGTAACTATTGGTTTATCCATTAAATTCTGCGGACCTATAAATGAATGAGGAAAACATATGTTATGTTCTTAAGGCAAGTAACCAGAAGGTGACACGTCTTGGACAGGTTCCTTTCAAGCAGGAGGTGATAGAAGTTTATTGCTCTGTGATGTGGGCATTGTCTGACTCAGCAGATGCCTGTTTGCATAGTGAGCCAAATACTAACAAAGTGTTTGTGAAATCTTCAAAAGAGGAGATTTACAAGAATAAACAAACTCTAGGAGAGGATCATGCCTTTACAGTAAAGACAATGGATTGTTGGGGTATAGCTGGGGGTTCATGCTCCCCCCGCCAGCTCCTTCACTGAAGCTTTACGTCTTATGAATGGAGGGTCACTGCCAAGCTTGGCTGTCAAACATTGGAGGGACTTTGGGAGAGCATTGCTCTATTAAAACATGAAAGTATCTAGTTAAATAAGTCTACGTTCTAGAATGCATCTTATGATTTTATTTTATATGTAACTGTTTGTTTACAATACTTCTACTTGCTATAACTTGAATCTCTGTACTTTAAAGAAACTTGTAGTTGTTTCACTATAAACCAGGAGTGGGCAAACTTTTTGGCCTGACGGCCACATCTGCATGGGGAAATTGTATGCAGGGCCATGAATGTAGGGCTGGGGCAGAGGATTGGGGTGTGGGAGGGAGTGTGGGTATGGTAGGGGGTGCAGTGTGCAGGAAGGGGCTCAAGGCAAAGGGCTGGGGTGCAGGAGCGGTGTGGGGTGGGGTGCAGCAAGGAGCTCAGGGCAGGAGGTTGGGGTGCAGGAGGGGCGCAGCAGGGGGTTGGGGTGCAGGAGCGGGGTGGGGTGCAGCAAGGAGCTCAGGGCAGGGGGTTGGGGTGTAGGAGGGGCGCAGCAGGGGGTTGGGGAATCAGGGAAGGGGGTTGGGATGCAGGGCCCAGGAGGGGTTTGGGGTGTGGGTTCTGCCCTGGCGCCGCTTACCTCGAGTGGCTGCGGGGTGGCAGTGGCGTGCAGCAGGGCTAAGGCAGGCTCCCTGCCTGCCCTGGCCCTGAGCTGCTCCCAGAAGTGGCCAGCATGACGGCAATGGCTCCTGGGAGTGGGATGGGGTGGGTGGGGTAGGCGGCTCCGCTACATGCTGCCCTCGCCTGTGGGTCCCACCCCCAAAGCTCCCATTGGCCGCGGTTCCACGTTTCCAGCCAAGGGGAGGTGGGGGGGGGGAAGAGTGTGCCTGCAGGCAAAGGCAGTGCACAGAGCCCTCTTCCCCCTCCCTCCCACAGGGGCCGCAGGAAGCCAGATGCTTCCAGGAGTGGCGCGGGGCCAGGAAGCCTGCCTTAGCCCCGCTGCACCACGGGGCTGGAAATCCCGGGGGCCGGACTGAAAGCCCCGTTGGGCCAGATACAGCCCATGGGCCATAGTTTGCCCTCCTTTGCTATAAACATATCTAAGTGCTGTGTGTTAAGGGGAGCAGTGATTTGAGGTGTAACTGGTAAGCTGGGGTGTACAGCTTCTTTGGCAGGAGTGAATCTGTGAACACAGCGGCCCAGGGGCTGGATCCTTCAGGGAGATGATTGGAGGACTTGGGCATTGGAGCATGCCTATTGCTAACTCATAGAGAGAGCAGGACCTGTACAGGCCTAAATGGGAGTGCTTGTGCTGCCTGTGGCCAGGGGTTTGCACCCACAATGCCCCAGGGAAGAAGAATCACCAGCATTAAGCAGAGTTACCACATACCTGTCGCCTGAGGTCCACTTCTCACTGTGCCGAGTCACCTAGTCAGTCCCGGACCCAATTTGCACCGTGAGGAGGCTCCAGACAAGTTGCAAGATATGGTAGAGACCTTTTAAGTCCTCCATATCCCTTACCTGGGACCCGTCTTGGGACGGAGTAAACCCTTTTGGTCATAGTCAGTACAGTTATAGTGTCACCTTTGCCTATTTAATTTACTTACCTCTGTGCTGAATCCTTTATACTATACCCAGTTTACTTACTTTGTTAGTCTAATAAATGTACTGGAGTTTTTCTCCTGCACTTCCTTGTTAGTTTTTATTTTCGGCAATCTTAAACCCCGATGATAGAGGCGGGTAGGGTGACAAATCTCTCGACTGGTCTCCAGCCATTCTAAATCCAGTCAACAGTATAACCTTAATGTTCTCTCATTTTCAACATGCTGAGCAATAGGTGATGCCAGCTGAGAGCTCCTGCCGCAGTTGCGGGACTATCTGCACCTCTGTTCCCTCTCTGAGGGCACCCCCTCGTGTGTCATGCCTTGGGCCTTTACCGCTCCTGGCATTCACAATCCTGCCTCTCTCTGTGCAGCCCCTGGGCTACAGTACCCTGTGTATCAGTCATGCTTACCTAGTAGGTCCAACCGAGTTCAGCACCTGCAATTCTTCCCTTTGGGAGTCTCTGACAGTGGTATCCTGTGACAAAACAGCCTTCTTCAAACCAAAGTATTCTTTATTTTCACAGTTGGAAAAAACATTGAGAGAAAAAAGGACTTCCACACCACACAGAGTTTACACATCTATCTTACCATTAAGGAATGGTAAGTCTTTGGGTAACCTAGACAGGACAGACTTCTTCAGACCCCTCACAATGAGTGCCTGTATCTCAGACTCATTCCTCCAAACAACTGCCCTAACCTTGAGAGGGGTTTCTTTTTACACCTGACAGTTCTCTGCCCATGCTGTTTCCTATCCTGGCATTGTCTCTTAACAATCCTCAAGTGTCTGTGGAGAAATGGCTTATCTTGAGCCATTCTTTCCCCCTTCCTGCTTGTTTTTTCTTATAGGCCCCTATTGAACCAAATCAATATATTCAGACAATAAACATACCAATAACCAGGTCAACATACAGTATTCATACATTTTTTACAGAGCACCTCTAATTCCATCACAGCTCTGGATTTGGTTTATGAGAAAAATCTATTTTACAAACCTCAATTAAAATTATCATTATTTTCAGAGATTGTGGCAGTACTACCCTTGTGCTAGATGCTTTCCAAACTCCTAGGAGCTTTCCCCACAGCCCTCTGTTCTCTTTGTTGTCCTTGAGGCAGACAAGCACTCACCTGAAGAGCTGGTCTTGGTGTTTAAGGGGACGCTTGCAAAACAATTATTTTAAGGGCCTTTATATCCTAGACAACAGATTCCCATTTGCACAAGGCCAGGCCTGGGATTTGGGGAGCATCAGGAAGATGGTTATTTGGATTATTGTTTGGATGGTTAACTGGATTACCAGCTATTTCATCACTGCACAGCTGACAACATGCCCCCAAACTCTTTGCATATTCAATTTTCAGTCAAGAGCTGAAAATTTTGCATTGGTCACTTCTGATGACCCTTAAGTTACCCACCTTCAATTGAAAAGAAACTGACATTTGAAAGAACAGGTCAGCAGCAATAAATGAGTACCTAATTCCCAGTTTGGTATAAGTATAACTTCACAGTAGGACAAGAGCTGTACCTCCATCATCATCATCCTCTCCATGTGTCACATAGTACATCAGACTACTGATTACAAGATCATAGACTCCTAGCTACTCTGTGCAATTCATTTCCTTATATTAAAATATATAGTTAAGAATTAAAAGGGGAAAAAAGTTAAAAAGTTTCCAAGTGGCACACTAGTATACTTTGGCTCTAGAAATGCTGTAGGGTGAAGTTCTTGTCTGTCATGGGGGCCAGGATTAATGCAATTATTTTCCTCTCCACCAAACATGAATGTGTCATCCATATTATCACAGTGAACACTTATATAGTGTTGTAAAAGGTACATTCAGATAAAACAACAAAAATGGAGACTGGTGGAGGTATCACTCCCCTTCTGAGAACAGTCTAGAAGAAAATCAGTCTTTGTTTCAAAAGGAAGGGAAGAAAGGACAAACCTATACCTAACTATGCTAATACTCTTCCTAGGTTTCCCCTTTACCCCTGCTAAAGTTTATTTCTTTCACCGAGACCTAAAAAGATGAAGAAACAAGATATGTAACAATAGTGTGTATAGCTTATTGAAGAACATTGTCATCTGTTATGAATTTAAACTAGCAAAATGAAAATTTCAATCTTGTATTAGTGTACCACAAGAGAACCCAATCCCATAAGCAGATACTGTTTCTACCATATATTTAGCAATGCCCATTCATGAAATGTATTTTATAAAAATCAAGACATCCTGCATCATTTCAGAGGGCAAGACTGAGACAATGAATGGGAAAGAGTTGGGGATGGAAAAATGGAAGCAATATCCAGGCATGCAGGTGACACCTATGGTTACAATATTTCTTTTCTCATTTTACTGTTCCAGTCCACTTCCACTTTACTCACTATCATTTAGCACTGTCTTCAATTTTGCTCTCAAATTTGCAAGCAACATGTCTGGTACAGTCAATTACTGATTTTTCTAGGATATTTGGCACTGCTCATCTCTGCGACTGAAGTGCTGCTGGGCCCTATGACAATTTTATAGTATAGGATGAGCCTAAAGGAAGAGGATTTGCAATTATTTATTGGTACAACAGTCTTGCATTTAAAAAAAGCACATTGTATGGACATTATGTAGGTCTGGCATCACTAGCAAGACTGGCACAGCTCACTATGGCCATATTCCACCAGGTCATCTTCAAATCTATTCTATAAAAAGCACACACACTGGAGCTTCGCACTGTCCCATTATGTGCTGCTGGTGCCCCCGTTAGAACTTTTACATTGGTAACAAGTTTAAATATCTGCACAGAAACAGGGCTGAAATGCAAAATTCCAATTTACTGCAAAAACATTAATTTACCTAGCAAAGTCTGCAAAAGTTTACAGTAAATTATACCTCACATTCTGGTGACTCAGTTCACAAAACAAGTGAAGACAGATACTAAAATATCATTGCCATGTTTAAACACATAGGCAAGCAGTGATGCACAATTTAGACCCTGAACTAGTTTGAAATGGGTCAGTCCCTAGCTCATCCTCCAAGATTTTCAAGTATCAATAATTTGGATTCTTCATTGATTTGGCTTTTATGACAAGGGCAGTAAACTACTAATGCTGATTGTAACCTTCTTGGATGGGGAGGTGGGATTTTCAATTGCAAAATTCTTATTAGTGCCAATGGCATTCAGTGCACAGCATAACTGAACTCAACTTTTTACTGCTGTAAAATGTAGATGGTGTGTATGTGCTGCATCCAAGAAAATTAAAAAGCTATTTATAACCATTCACACTGTATTAATTGTGCTAAAGAGAATTAAAACAAAATCAGATTCCTCCTCTCAGACTTCTCTCTCAACAATGGCCTTCTCTCAAATAAGAAAGGCGGAACACCAAGGGTGTAGTTTGGAGGGAGAGGGGGGGTAGGAAAGGGGCATTGCCCACCAAACTGAAAGCCTCAGGCAAGCACAGAATTCTCCCCCCACCCCCAACCCGTACAGCCCCATTGGCCTGACTGGAGCTGCTCTCTCAGCTATAGAAGTGCTGAACAGCACTATTTTCAGTGCTGATATTTACTCTGTCCAGAGGGGATTGCTACAGATCAGCACACAACACTTTTCCTCCAGGAAGTAAGTACACTAGCTCTGCAGCATTCTTAGTGTTTGTGTGTCAAAGAAGGTCATGTGTGTTTATTGTGTTACTGCTAACCCACCTGGGCAGCATATGCTTGATCATTATACACCACACAAAATCAGTGCTTACC
Source organism: Mauremys mutica (assembly GCF_020497125.1). Classification (NCBI taxonomy): domain Eukaryota; kingdom Metazoa; phylum Chordata; order Testudines; family Geoemydidae; genus Mauremys; species Mauremys mutica. The sequence goes on from NC_059073.1 coordinate 48,687,962, forward strand.
GCAGGTTATGTAGACATTAAAAATGAACTGGAATTAGAAGCTTGAGGAATCAAATGCAACATTCAACATTTCATATGTGATTCTGTGTCAAGCTTGTGGAGGCAAGAGATGAGTTAAGACAGCAACATTCTACCAGATCACATGCTGGTCTGTGGATCCCATCACACTCCCTTTGACTGAAATGGGAGCAGGTGCAGGTCTTGTATCATTAGATTTACCACTACTAACTACTTGAGTGGGGAGAGAAAATTAAAATCTAAATACAGGCATATGGCAGACTTAGTGTTCTTTAGGAAGGAACAAATCTACCCAGAAGGGTAATGTGAAAATAGCTTACAACAGAAATGAACATTGGCAGAACTCTACAGGTTTTGTTGTAGGGTTTTTTCCTTTTATATCAATCCTACCATGACAGTGAGTGAGCAGCATCCCCATCATTTTAAGATAGTTACAACTTAAAGAATATTTATAAATGGAATAACTATGATTATTTAAAATAGAGAATAGGGAACATTTTCTCTTTTTATGTATAAACAAAATACTTTCAAATACTTCATTAGAGTTTATGTCTTTCCAGTTGCTCTTCAAAATGACTAGTCTTAACCTTACAATGTAACTTTAGTTACATCTAATTCTTTCGCTTACCAGACTTATATAAGTGCAATAAAGACCAAAGGAATACATATATAAAGTAACCTTTCAGAAACAGAAACCTACTTGTAAGGAAACATTTACATGGCTTTATACTGATATGATAAATTTAAAGATGCAGTCTTAGAAGCAGATGACAAATCTGGGTAAGGCTGAAGGCCCATCTGTTTATTGTCTTTCAACTTCTGTATTATAACTTTAGCAAACTCCTCTCCTTGGCTGTCAGTAGTATCGAGCAGTTGTCGGACTTTTGATGTCCTCGTAGGTTTGGTGCTAATAAGTTCATAGTCTTCTTTCATGATTAAATCCCTTGATAGGAGGGCATCCAGAGACTGGTTCAGACATGCTTCAGTCATCTGGCTGACAATGTCCTCTCTCCTAATTTGGATCCATTGGTGAGCTACATCCTGTTGCATAGATTCCACAGCAAAACCTAAAATTGAAGAAAGGTTCAGAAATCTAGTGTCAGAGTTACAGTGAATTTATAGTGCTATAAAATGAAGAGTGAGTTGAGAAAGAATGGTCCAAAACTATACCTGTAGTTAAAATGACAGCCTCGTAATACTCTGCCAAAATGTTGCTACATTAATCCAGATTAAATGTTAATTGTTCTAACTGTTAATTAAAATATTTCTTTATTTATTCTAATGCTGGGTCTTTATTTCTTAAGGGAAGTAAAAGTTACGAATACAGCTGCTCTTCCTAAAATGCCACCATTATTCTGAAAGAGAAACTCGATTCTTTCAACCACTCCCACCACCAATGCCTCCCTCTCATACAAACCCACCTCCTCCTGAAACAGCTACAGGGATGGATCACAACAATCTGTGATGATGCCTTTTTTTTCCCCCTGTTAAAAAATGTCATTCCTTTCACCTTTTCTGGCTTTCCTTATTATCCCTTTCTTATGTTTCTTAAAATCAAAGCTGGCTTTGCTTACAATTAACATGGCTATATTAGGATCAAAACTACCACATTACAGACAGAAGAATGATAATTGGTTAAGACCCTGGACTAGGACCCAAGACCAGCGTTCAAACCCTAACTCTACCATAGACTTCCTGTGTAATCTTGGGCAAGACACAACTTCTCACTGCCTCAAGTCCTCATTTGCAGAATAGAAATATAACACTTCCTTTCTCCTACCCTATGTCTGTAGGAGAAAGACAGGATTAGCTATACCTTGACCAACCCTGGTAAGTGTTTGTAATTGTACCATTCTGCATCATAATACCCCTTTAACGAATACCACACTGAAGGAGAACCATCATACACACCTCAGTCACACTGTATGTGCAATCTTCCTTACCCTAAACTGTAAATTCTTTAGAGCTGTATTGCCTGCATATTGTGTTTTGTATTGTTTTGTTAGTGCTTAGTAAATAATAATAGGCCTAGTCTTCCCTTCAGACACATACACACAAATTGGTAGTTGTACATATATCAAGATTGTGAATAAACCTAACAGCAGGCATCTCACTGGCCATTCATTGTTTACCTCTGATATTAGTGGGACTTAAAACTCCATCAGTTTGTGCTGTACCTGAGGTAAGTGCTGATGACTGCAGCATGTGTGTCATAGGATTTGATGTGTCTGAACGATCTGCACCAAATGAGGAAGGGTAGCTGTGGTAGGGCACATACAATTTAGCACTCTGGGCTGGAGAGATATTTTCATCCATGCTAACAAGAGAGCATGGTCCTTCAGAACTGTTGTTTTTACCTTAAATAAAAGATAAAGAATCATATTACTTTTGGGTTCAGGAAAGAAACAAAAACATGTTAGAAATTATTTACAGCACCTTTACAAAAAAATTGTTAGTTGCATGTCTGTTCTCTACAAACAACATTCAGATTTTTCATGAAGCTGAGGTTCACAGAGCTTTTACATTTTTTTCTTATTTTTTGGAGGATTTTTTTTTTGGGGGGCAAAACATGGTTGAGAAAACCAGGTTTGGTCTGTTCCAACTTTAAAAAGCCTTAAGCAGCAGAAAATTCCACAGTGGCTGGACCAAACAGAGCTCTGACTTCCAACTTTCATGTTGTCAATTATTTCTCATCAGATTTATTTTAGTGCCTTTTATTTATTTTAGAACAAGTGCGGAGGGGCTAAACCTTCCTAAAAGAGACTCAAGTAGAATGGTAGCATCTCAAAGACTAATTGTGATCTTTATTGGAAGTCCAATGGAAAATCTGCTTTTTTATCTGTTCTATTAGCAATCTCTTATGAGGATTCCCTATATGCCTTCCTAAAAATGTCATATGAAATCTTCTTATATAATTCATATGGCAATACAGGTTTGAATACTAACTATGTCTAACTTAATTCATGGATAGAAAATTAATTCAACCGGAGAACTGACTGAGTACAAGAACAAATGACATTGTGAAAGAGATGCAGCAGCATGGTAATAGGTTTACCTTAATGCAGGGCCTGATGGACAATAAAATCATAGAATTTATATGGACACATTAACCAGTGTAAGCCTAAAACTGTATGTCACTTAAAGGACCCTTTACGCCAAGTTTGTATCCAGACATATCCAAACAACAGATATGTTTCCATTTTTTAACAAGAGTGTAACTCCAAAATAAACAGTTTTAACACAAACATTCCCTGCAGCATTTGTATTTTATTATCTTTATTACCATAGTGCCTAGGAACTCTAGTTATGGACCAGGGTCTCCTTTTGCTAGGCACTGTTCAAACAGAAAAAAACCCAAATATTTGCAACATTGTGCCAGTGCATGAAAACCCGAGAGTTGAAATTCATCATATACAAAAGGTTAAAACACAATCTGTATTGATTATTCAATCAGGGGAAAGCAGTAAAATAGCTGAATGTTTTATTTGCAACACTTTTAAAAAAAAAACACATTGGTATGAATTACTTGCCTGTGGCAGCCAAGGACTAACAACATCCTTCTGCTGTGCTTCCTAAAATAGGTCAGCCAACATTTAAGGGCAGTTGATGGAAGTCAATTTTTATTTTTGATGTGTTTACAAAATATGTTTGATTGTTTCCCCCTGCCACCTCTACAAATTTCTTGTCTTCTTAGGATTGTCAGATTTTCAGGTCTGACACTGTTCCTACTTCTGTGTTTGCCTGGTACCTAACACAATGGGACTCTGATCCAGACCAGTGCCTCTGGGCACTTTCATAATAAATAATAATTGTTCAAAACTATCTTCTGTGACCTTTCACAAAGAAAGGATCAGAGCCACTTGAGAAATTTCAGACACGCCCCATAGAGAGCACAGGCATGCCAACAATACCTCACAGTCAGCTGTGTGACAGAGTGCTAACAGGGCCAAAAGAATCATTACTGACATTTAATCTTCATACCATGGCTAGATGAAGATCATTGGCCAATGCCAGCAGCAGAGCTTCTGTCCTATAGATGGAAGCCTGAAGTCTGACAGGAGACTCCAGATACCACCACCAATGAACATTCCCCCCAGTGGAGATTCTGTACATGGCAGTACAGTCAATGTCAAGAGGTTTTGAGACACACCAGTGTCTTATCCAATCACATTCATACTCATCCTTCATACTCAGCCTAATTTTCCCCTGTCAGTTTCACCACATACTTCTGGTTAAACTACTTTGTATCACTCTAAACAATCCTTCTCCATCTCTTTTGTTTCTACTCTGAAAGTATTCATAAACGGACTGTCATGGCTCAGTGATCTAGCAGCTACTCCTCATCCTTGCCCATGATCTGGCCATATAGGGGCAATTAGTTGTCCCAATGGGGTGTAATGGAGTTAGAGTGATTTATTCCAGCTGCAGAGGACTACTTAAGTAGAGCTGGTATCTCAGTGTAGGGTGAGTACTCCTGTACAAATGCAGTGTCACAAATAGAGTATAAAGTTGCAGTTCAATAATAACTGAATATCATGAATCAATATTGTGCAGCAAGGTTACATACCCGTTGAGAGGATATTATACTTTGGTATAGACTTGAGTCTTGGTAATTCAGGTGACATGCTCCGGAGGGGGAGTGCACCGCTTTGTAGGAAGGGAGCACACGTTTCCTGAAATGAATTCAGTTATATAGTGAAGATGTACATTTTTGGAATGGTTTAGTAATTTCTAAAGTGCTTTCCTTTTCTTGTCTTCTCCTTGTTATTAAGATGTCCAAGTTACTTCACAATTAAAATATAGTAAGACATTAAAAAGAAGTTGTTAGAAAGCTTATTCCTTCACTCTCCCACTTCCCTGGTCCTTCTCGCATGAACAGAGAGCAACAATACCCAAAGTCCAAAGGTGCAAACAATTCGATGTTTATTGGGTGAACTTTCAGCAAGCTTAAATCCAAGTTCCTTTTTTCTTATTTTCGAATCCCAACTTACTTCCTGTTTGCCCCTAAGTTTATATAGTAATATTCTCAGCTATACCTTAAGCAATCATTCTACTGAAATTTAAAATTAATTATACAGCAGAAACAAACAATCACAGACCCAGACAGAGACCATGCAAATAAACATATCAAAGTGAGAACTATAATGACAAAACAATACAGAAGTGAGGATTTCACAACTACATCTATAAAGACATAAGGGTTTCCCAGCTGTCTCTCTTGATAAGTGAGTTCTTACCAGACAGAAAACGATCAGACTAAATTTCCTTTTACATCTTCTAGGCTCTTCCCTTTCTCTGGAGGTGATAGATGGGATCAACTTTCTAACAGCTCCAGATTGCCTTATTCAATATGACTAGTTTGGAATGTGAGGTTGTGACCATACGCTTCCCAGCTTATGGCTGCCTCTGAAGCTTGGCTAAAGGCATTAGCCTAAAAACAGGGCCTCAGACTGTCACAGTGAAAGAAGGCCCTTATACAGATTCTTTCTTTTATATCTTTATAACTAGTTAAATGATAAACATATACCTAAATTCTTAAAATATAGGCCTTTACAGACAGGCTTGAATATCTATATCCTAACAGAAGTTAAAAACCAAATGCAAATGTTCTTCCACCATCTGACCAAGATTTTACATGCTATTTTAATTATTAGTAGTAAAAATGAAAAGCAGCAGCACTAAGGGACACGATAATTTAAAAACAAATCCACAGTACTTTGCATGAGCAACATCAGTGGAAGTGGGGGATTAAATCCTCTCTTCCTACCCCGAAAGCACCCATTGTGTGGCAAACAACAGGCTGTTGCAGCATCTGTGGTCTGCTACACTCTCTGTACAGGTATGTGTGTGCTCCCTATATTCAGAGGATAATATGGTCATGTCTTCCAGCTCCTTTGGGCCATCCACAACTAACTCCATCCATGCTGTTATGCAAACACTGCACTCTGATGTGCAGAAGATAGAAACAGACTTCCCTGCTGCTGCCTGCCCCACTGACTCTGCTAGTTCATGGTTGTGCAGCTGCAGAAGAGGAGGGGGAGAAAAGCTTTCCTCATACTGAACTAAAAAAACATTTCAAAATGTTTTAGTTACCCCAACACATTTGGGAAAGAACTTGAATTCAAAATTAAGAAGAAAAAGTTTTACCTCCTGTGGACTAAGATTCAGAGGTATATTTACAGATGTCAGCTCCACATCGGCTGTCTTGTGACTGAAGCGAATACAATGAGACTCATATTTTGACTGAAAGAAACATTGGTATTCTTATTAGTTGTGCATTATAAATCTACCAGGCCAGGACAGTACAGACTCAATTATTATGTTAGTTACACTGTGACAAGCACAAGTTGCCATTTCAGTGTATTTTCATATTACATTGTAATAAAAGCTATTTACCTTATCTCTCTTTAAGAGAATTACTGCTTCAAGCATAGATATCTCATCAAATGTTCTCAGCACTGGTTCAAGATCTATTAAGCATTCTAAATAAGAAAAGAATACTCAGTTCAACATTAACTTTTAATAACAGTAATTTTTCTCATGCTCATGAAGAGTGGTAGATTGACATCCCTGGGAGATTAATGCCACCTATTTATCTAGTGATTTTATGTCATTTTAATAATTAGATGACAGGAAGTTCAACTACTCCATCCCAGCATGTGTGTGTTGATGTAAGGCTTACATAGCTGATTTTTAAAACTTCTGGATGACTGTTACTTGTAGGAATGTCTAATTTAAATTGAGCTCAGCTACAAAAAGTGATATATTTAAGCAAACAGAAGGGCATGGGAAACCCCACAACTTCCACTCCCATTTTACAATACACTGCATAATTTTGTAAAGAGAGCTACTAAATACTTGGCATCAGATCCTCAACTGGCATGACTAAGCAAAACCTCATTGACATTGCTGTACTGATTTACACTGATAATCTGGCTCTTTGTCTTTTCTAATTTAGTCTCTATTCTTTTGGTGATACTTGTTGAAAGCTTACAACCAATTTTCCCCTCTAATTATTATGTCTTTTACTTTCCCCCTGGCTTTTCTAGTGGAGACAAAATTTACATTTAAAAAAAAAATTATTTCCTTTTTTGAGCAATGGCATTCTCAAGAATAATGTTCTGCAGTTGACTGCTTCTGAACAGTCACCAGAGGGAGTAAAACATCATGAAGTGCTTTTCTGGTGTAAGGCCAACATAATGTAAATAGTAGCTGGTTTAAACAAAACAACCCTTCACCTCCTTTGCAATAGTGTGGTGAACTCTCTAATCTAGAACAACAAAAGATATTTAGACTTTGGAGATATTCTTTATCAAAAGCTTCAAGGTGGGTCAAATTTTGAGCTTAAATTACTGTATCCCTTCAGGGCAGGTATATATGATATAAAATGTCAAAACTCAGAGTCCATTTGACGGTATTTCAAAACAATTAGAGAACATCAATAGAGATAAATATTTTACAGAAAACTTGCAAAATGATCCATAGTACCATTTAAAGTTAAAATAAGGAAAATAAGCTATTTCTGATCATGCGAACTATGTTTTAAGGCAGGAATTTGTAGAAACAAAGGGATATGTTATTTGATGCACACACAATTCCTATGGACAATAGTGAGCATTACAAGGATGCACTGAGAGGAAAACATACTTGAGTGAACAAAAAAACCATCCCCACATAATACCGATAGATTATGAGCAAAATTGCTTCTCAATTTTCTCTCTTTCAAACTGAAAAGCACTTTCCAGAAACCGAGCACGATACTCTAAAAATGGCGAAGAGGTAGTCAGAGGGAAGGTAGCAGATTTATCTTGGCATCACTACTTCTCCTAATTTACTATCAATGAGTATCACAGAAATATAAAGAGGAAGCAAAAAAGTAGACATTTCAACCCTTACAAGTACCATTGCAAAATGAAGGGAAGTAAAAGTAAACGGAGTAGAAAATTCTGCTTTTACAATAAGAAAGCAGAAAAAGCTTTCCCCTTAAATAAAACCACCTGTTTTCTTCCTTTTATATAAAAAAAAAGTGAGGGTATTTATTGTTGTGAAGTCACATAAGATACATACTACTTTGATTATGTAACCTAGATAAATATAATTAAAAACAATACTTACAGTTCTAACATTGTGCTAACACTACAAACAACATTTTAGCTGATGCAATTCATTACAAAATAAGAATACCCAAGAAGTATAAAAGCACAGAAACATTTTTGTGCTTTTATAAAAGCCTGTGATATGACATGTTCCTTGTTTCGGGTTAAAACAAGAGACAAGGTAAAAAGTTCATAGGCCCCAAACTGGACTCTGTCTTAAAACTGACATTCAATTTCAAAACATCCGCCAATATTAAAAGACTTGTCCATGATCCAAACAAAAGGTTGTAAATCCCAAATACTAGACTGAGTTTCCCATTAAACCAGCCACTAGTATGCTGTGTTGTGTGTTTGGATTAAAGACATCAGTATGCCTCATTTTTCTCTCCTGTCAGCTTCACTGAAGGAACTGAAATTGTCAAAACAGTCTGCTTTCTGAGCTCTTTGGAAAACAACTTTCAAAACACTTTCCAGCTCAAAAGAACAGAACCAGCAACAGTTTTAGAGAAATGAAGCTACTGTGCAACCAAACCACCCTAGAAATTGAGATGTTAAATTTGTTGAAACCCTCAGTTTGAAAGATAAAGGTTTAGTGTTTCATACTGGGGATGTTTTAAAATAGAAAACACTTTTTTTAAAGGGAAACTGCAGGTCTAGGCATATAAACTGTCACAGAGCTTCTAAAATACAGAATTTTGTACCCAGCACAATCTTACCGTCTTCATTTTGCAACACCAATTAGGCGGGGAGAAGAAAAGCACCAAGGCCATTACATTTTGAACTATTAAAGATTGCTACTTTTCTGCTTTTACAAAATAATCTGCCATCTCCCTTGGACATTTAGGATCAGATTTTCCAAAGATGGAAGTTAAAACAGTGCTCTCAGCTTTCACATTCACAAGATGGATAGTCAGTTGATACAAGTACGCATGTAATTACACAACGTGGCTGTAATTAATGTTAGGAATGGGCCAAAAAAAAAAAGTACTCTATGTTGAACTGAGATGGTAATGGATAAAATGGGACCCAGGTATAATTCCCTCTCCTCCCCCGCTCCCCCGGCCACTTTTTTTTGAAAATAGAAGCCTGATAAACAAGGATTTGCAAAATCAAAACCAAACTCCTCCTCCTCCTCGCTTTGTCCCTCTAATATATATAGATTTTTAATGTCATGTTTGCCTTCTGAATTCAGTGTTCCAGGTTGTAGGACTCACTGTAAAAGAGCTAAAAGCATTCATAGTAAAACCTGACAGCATTAAAAGGTGAGAAGTGTAGAAGATATTTATAACTGGAGTGAGTCACCTAGTCAGTATGATAAACATTTAAAATCTGTCAAATGCCACTTTAAGTCTTAAATATACAATTAGTTTCCGATTATCATTGCAACTGGTGATAGGGACCGATCTAGTAAAGACTGCAACATTGTTTACATTATAGTTTCCTATATTTCTCCACACAATATTCACCTTTTAGGCTCATTTGCACTTAGGCTCAGCTCTCTACCTAATGGTGATTTGGAGGGAAAAGTATAAGCAAAATGAGTGAGGGAGGAAAGGGAAACCCAGAAAGCATTGTTCCCAGTGTTTTAAAAATATATAACTCCAGCCACAACTTTTTAAACATTGCTGTAGCAATATGCTGAAAATTGGCATTAGTGTCTTGCATGAAAAGCTAAGACTTTGGGAGTTGTGTACTGAGCCTGCATAATAGACATTTTTAATTCTATGGGTGCACTTAGGGGCAGAGCCAGCTGCCAATTCTACAGCCATGAAATCCCACTGGCAGTGGAACTACTGTGCAATGGAGCTGATGAGCTAGATGTGAAGCAGGCTGAAGGGGCTTGTGCAACAGCAGCCCCTCATTCTGGAAGGTGGGACAGTGTTTTCACACGGCTTCCCCCGAACACAGGTGTGTTCCAGGAACACACACATTTGTTTATGAAAGGGTAAAAGTTTGTTTGTAAAAGGCTGGTTCAGTTTTTTTTAGAGGAATTTATAATCCAGGGTTCACTGTTAGTTCAGCAAGCAAAACACCTCTGACTGCTTACAAGTTCCACTAGCCTTATTTTATCTGTTTTCCTCTAATTATTTTCCTCCTTAAAACTCCCACCCCTTCAAAAACATGCAGTAAATTAAGTGCAAATAAATAAATCATGTTAAAGTTGCACAATTAATCACAAAAAAAAAAAAAGACTGGAAATACAAAATTGAAGATTCCAACTACAATATAAACCTGGCTGCATTGTACATGTTCCATTTTTTATTATTGTTTGACTTCTAGCATGAGTAGCTTAATGTTACTGTATATGCTGTTAAATGTAAAGTGTAAATTATATAAGATATTTGACAAGGCTGAGTTAAAGCTGTTTTGGATGCAGCTGTTTACATTTCCTTTTTGTGACTGCAATTAAGCAATCTCAACATTGTATTAACAATCAGGTATTTTGGGGGATATAGTTTTCCACTTAATCTATACCAAGCAAATAAACTCACTTGAAAAAGAAGGTCTTTCATCTGGATTTTGTGCCCATCCACTTGCCATTAATGTTACTATCAGCACTCGGTGGGGTATGTCCATTGATAAAGTTTCTTCACTAGTGTCTGGTCGCTTTCCTTGTGACACACTATACATAATCTGCAAGGGGTTTATAACTTCTGTCAAAATAGATATCAGGCATTTATTAGAAATATATGTACTATAGATAGTTATTGTTTACTATAGGAGGATAAATTAAAATTGCAGACAATAATTAGGGATGTTGTAATTCTGCCAAAATAATTGTTTTCAGATTACTGTACAGAGGCTTTAGCTAAATGTAAATAAGGCTATAAAAGAAAACTAAAGAACACATCTCACCTTCAAAAGGCTGTTTTCTTGACATCACTTCCCACATAATAATGGCATAGCTGTTAAAGTAAAAATGTGCGTTACTTTAGAACATTTTATTATTTGTGCTGACAATGCACTCAGCATCATACAAAATATTTGATTAAAATAAGCTTGCACAACACCAACTTAAATGGCTGACTATAATAATATCCTCCTTCATACATGTTATGAAAACCAACAACAAGGGTAGTACTGAGTAAAGAACAATGTGCTATAGCTGACTTTATTTATGGTGGCCATATGTGCCTTTGAAAACCTCACTGATTTGACATAAAAAAAATCAGTTTATAAGTAGAGGTTTTTTTCCTAACTGCTAGCCCTTCTCATCCTGGGCTCTCAGTGTTAAGAGGGCTTTCTTTCACAGGCCCGTTCTACACCTCAGAAAAGGTCCACATAAGGCAGCTTACATCAACCTAACTAAGTGTTTATACTACAATGCTCCTCCCCGATTTAACTCATGCGCTAGGCCAGCCTAATAACTCCATCTCCAGGAGAGGCGTAGTGATTAGGTCGATATAGTTAGGTTGATGCAGTGTCCATGTAGACACTGAGTTGCTTACATTGCTTATTGCTGCCTTTGGTAGCTGGAGCCCTGCTGCCCCAGGTGGAGGGGCTCACAGCTTGGGGGGGTCAGCACCGAGGGCGGCGGGACTGGGGCTCCAGCTGTCATTGCCCCACTTAAGTTGTTGCATGCGCTGCTGGCGAGGATGCACACTGACAGAAGGAGCATAGTGTGGACAGGAAGAGCAGATTTAATTACCACAATGGCTGTAGGCTGACCTAACGTAAGTCAACTTAATTTTGTAGCACAGATGTGCCTAAAGCAATATGAGTTCAGCAGGCCACCATCTATCCTTAGTTACACCTGTGCAAAGCCTTTAAACAGTCTGCAAAGGGAAAACAAGTGAAAAAATTTGGTCCTGCAATTGGAACTCAGTTAATAATTCTATTAATTATGGGCTAGTCAAAATAGAATATAGCTCCCTCTCCAGAGCTGTGTTACCTATGCAGTGCTAACAGGAGTGAAAAGTAATTCAATAAATATTTTTGTCCATAAAGTATGCTGTTGGGACTCTGAATATAAACAGTGATCAGTTGGGTTAGGTGTCATACACGCCATATTCATTCTGCAGAGAAGAATCTTCAGAAGACCACCCAGAAATAACTCCAAACTTACTAAGCCTAATCATGTTAATACATAAATCAATGGGACTTTCCCCACTAATCTCCAAGGGAGCAGGAATAGGCTCATAACTACACTTTTAATAAAGGTGGAGCAGAACACTACTTATATGCCGCAACACATTGTTGGTCCCCTGAGTAGTGACTTAAGAGAGAGTTCACTGTCCCTGATATTTGGTAGAAAACAGTGGATTTTAAAGGCAAAAATTCTGCTTTTCAACAAGAGTAACGGAGTCAAACTGGTACAGAAGTCACAAAGACTCATCCTGGACAGGAAGGCCTAAGAGCATTCAGAGAGGTGAATGAACTCTGCCCTCAACATCACTCTCCCATTCAATCTGAGATATGATATAATTAAACATTTTCATCTCTTCTGTGACATTGTATTCTGCAACTTCCTATTTGTTTTCCTTTGGCTCGTGTTCCTCTTTCCCACACCACACCTTTCTCTTTCCTTCCATGGTATAGCTTGATTTGCTTCTGTTCTCTTTTTTAGTATGTAGTGTTGTAGCCGTGTTGGGCCCAGGATATTAGAAACACAAGGCGGGTGAGGTAATATCTTTTATTGGACCAACTTCTGTTGCTGAGAGAGACAAGCATTCAAGCTACACAGAGCTCTTCTTCAGGTCTGGGAAAGGTACTCTGTGCATCATAGTTAAATACAAAGTGGAACAGATTGTTTAACTACTACCCACCTATGCTAAACAATCTGTTCCATCTCGTATTTAGCTGTGACACTCAGAGGATCTTTCCCAGACCCGAAGAAGAGCTCTGTGTAGTTGGAAAGCTTGTCTCTCTCACCAGCAGAAGTTGGTCCAATAAAAGATATTACCTCACCCACCTTGTCTCTCTTCTTCAATGGATGTTCTCCTCCTGTCTTCTTCTCTCTTCCTTTGGTTTGGGTTCTCTCCCTTCTTTCCACCTATGTTCTCAATTTCTTCTTCTTCTCTTTCTGGACAATCTCTCCCCCCTTCCTTGTTCCCTCATTCCAAACCTCTTTTTCAGTCTAGTTTCCCTCTAAACTTACTCTTTCTTTCCCTTTACTCTCCCTCTCTTCTCTCTCTCCTAACCAACCTCTTTAGGCTCTCCCCCACTCTAACCAATACTGTCACATCCTCCTAAAACCATAAGCATAGACAGGGCCTGCTGCAATATTCTCTCCCTCTCCTGCTCCTCCAATGAATTGCCTTGAGCTCCTGATTCTTCTCTCTTGCTCCACCCACCCACACCTCTCAAAAGGTGAGCGTTACAGGGATAGTCTCTCGCCCTGATTTCTTGCTAGGAATGCCAGGTGCTTTCTCTGAATCTCAAGGGGAAGAGCTAATTATGAAAGTTAATGCTCTATCTTCCAGGAAGCCCAGGCTTTGTCTTGGCAGTTAAGTCTCTGAAACTGGTTCATCTCTTATCACTGCATCCACACATCTACATGCAAGAGTCCCAAAGTGTCAGAAGTCCTAGATATTTTTAAAATATACGAAAATTATGGAATCCATGACTCAAGTAGCAAAAATGCAGCCTTAATAGATATTCTTAAAAACTATGCTTGACTGCCATAGGTCATCTGTCAACTGTTAACCATCCACTTCCTCAACTCAATCCCCTCCTTGATTGTTTAGACAGGCTTTGAGGTGTTACCCTTCTGAGATAACTTGTTCAGTATCTCTTACACTTAGAAAGCAACGGCTGTTGTTTCTTTTATAGGTAGCTATTACTCTATATACGCCATTCAAAAGTTTACTGGAGTAGCTCTCCCTGGATTTCTATATGATGTATACTCCTATATGAATTTCTATTAATTGATGTATATTCTGTTTTTGCCTGTCTCTTCTCCTGACCTTTTGTAAGTTAATGCTTTTTCTCTCACCCCGTGTTTGTCTTGCAAATTACATTAATCTCTGCACATAAGCCACAGCGATCTCTTAAGTAGGTCTGCATAGTTTGTTCATCTGGATGCTTGCACTTTCTTTTGCTACTCATTTGCTCTCTCCCCTCATCCATCCTGTTTTCAGCAGGGTAATTCTATTCCCTGCAAACCCTGATTTGTGGGATGTTCAGAAAATTAAACAACATTGGGTTAACTCCAACCAATCCCCTTTTCTAGTTATCCTGGTTTTACCCTAATCTCTAGGGCATTATATTTGTCCTAATGTTTGCTAAGGAAAGAGGTTTTCAAAAATTGTACTTTATCTATTTAGTCTCCCAAAATAACTTGTTCTGCTTCATTATAATCAAGTTCCTTGGACAATTTTTACTTTTCAGTTTGCAGTGCCCACTGTAGGATAACAGGCAGTACCTGTATATATCATGCTTTACACTTGCACGGGTTTTCTGATTGGGATTATAGTCTTCAGGTGGCATGTAGATAATAGTCCCTCCCTCTGGCAGAGATTTGTCACCTCGTGATTGTGATGTGGACACCATGCGCCATTTCGATAAACCAAAATCCGCAATCTGGTAAAAAACAAAAATCTGTCATTCTGAGAGAGCAGCAGGTCCCATCTATGCACTGATGCTAGTGCAAGTTGTCAAAAATAGAACTGAATGAAGAGTTTGTGTAAAAACCTCCATCCCGCTTGAAATGAAAGCAGCTATGGTGTTCTGCTAGCTACAAAACCCACCAACCTTGATTTAGAAAATGTTTCCAAATCAGGGTTCATGTTGTCACCACAATATTATTATTTATTAATGATTTGAATTACCGTAGCACTTAATCACCATAGTTATGGACCAGGACCCCACTGTGCTAGGTGGTGTACAAAATAAATAGAATAAAAAGATGATCCCTCCCATTGCTCCCTGTGGGCAACACCTCCCATGTAGTCCGTGATTTGGCTGTGGAATTCACCCTTGCTAAAAAACTGCATTTCAGAATATCAGCTTTCATTTCCAAAGACCAAACACTTATGTTTCTAGCCCTTATGGTTGGAAAGAAAATCTTGAAAACATCAATCAAGTGTAAAACAATGAAGCACTATCCAAAAACAACTCAGAGAGTGGTGCAGTTCCTATCATCTCAATCAGGCTCCTTGGACCAAGATGCCATAGAATTAATCATTTAGGCTGTGAAATTTGCCATTTTGCTGCAGACAGGAACCCAATATTTTGTTTGCTGTTTCCATGTCTGGCTGGGACATGCTTGAAACCGCTTGTAGGGAAAGATAGAGAACAAGAAGCAAAGAGTTAATTCGTTTGCAATGCATGCACCTGTGGTGGGGTGTCCACCTCACCCCCCCTATTTGCCCTGAAGGGATTAATGGAAGCCAGATGGGCCAATTAACCTTTTAGTCTGAGAGGAAAGTGAACCTGTGTGGGAACAGGCAGGGGTTCTATAAAGCCAGGGAGCTGATAGTAGGAAGGACTGCAGGGAGGGAGTCTGCAGTCACTTTCTGGGAGAAGGGAAGTGTGTTGGGGAGGGGGCTATTGAGACAAGTAGTCCACTATTGCTCCCTGGGAGGAGGGAGTAGAGAGACTGACAAACCCCAGAGAGTGGGGGAGTGCTGGGGTAGGAAGCAGCCCAGGGAACATGCAGCAAGACTGGGGACTGAACTGACTTTGGCTGTATGTTGTAGGGTCTGGAACCCGGAGTAGAGAGTAGGCCCAGGTTCCTCTACCTGACACTGGGAAAGTGGCACTGGCAGGGGAGTGAACTGGAAGACTGCCTTGGCCACTATGGGAGTGACAGAAATTTTGGAAGACTAAACCCCAGAAGGGGGGAATGCTGAGCAACCTGGTCAGAGGCCGAGTCACAGAGAGGACAGCTGTGGCTCCTGAGAGTGAGAAGAGCAGCAGAGGAGAAACTGATGGGGTTTAACCACTAGAATGGGTGTTGCTGTGATTAAGCTAATCCCCAGAGCCGCCAGGAGGTGGCGTCATCCAGCAGTGAGTATAGCAACCTGTCACAGCATCCCACACTGTTCCATTGAACCAGGCAGCAGGGGATCAGGGAGCAAGAGCTGGACTGCAGCTTCCAGCATGGGGGGGAGAGAACCAGAAGTGTAGGCTGTCCAGAGAGGGAAAAAGGGTTCTGAGCAAGGCTGCCTGGACAACATTGCAACAACTAAGATCTATGGATATGAATTTCCTGGAGAATACATGAGGGGAAAAAAAAGTAAAAAATAATTATTGACTGGTGTTATGTCACTGACTGGGCCATAGTTGTGTGTATTTATGTAGGACGGGTGGAAGTGAAGGAAGAATATTTAATTGGAACAGTAAAAATTAAGGTGCTCGTAATGGGCTTGATTTAATTGTGTCAGGGAGTACATGGCCTGTCTACAAGAGCTTTCTACTGACTAGCTTTTGAGGTCATTGGGGGAGGAGGGAATGATTTTAAAACCAATTTGCATAATGCACTTGTGTGTGTCTGGTCTCATTGTAATTCAACAGAAATCTTACTCATTTAGCAGATATCTGATGCAATCAGATGCACTGTGTGACTACATATTTTACATATGTTCAATACTTCCTTTTTTATAATACACAGCAGATGTATCTAATATTACTCCTTCCATTTTCTGCGTTATCAAAATCTTAATTTCACTCCACGCAAAGGCAGCTCAAATAATTAGAGAGCTAGTTAATAAGCAATGAACAATTAACCCCCACATAAAACATCTGTAGAAAAATTCATCTTAAAACATTAATCATCCAAATTTAATGCAAAGCATCTCCCTCAATTACTGTAATACTAAATGTTCCAGATTGTCCATTTCAAATTTTCAAACTGTTGATGAAAGGAAACAAAACTTTATCAAACTTTTTTTATTTCTATTCAAATTATAAAAATGACCAACAGTTTTCTCAACAAATGGATTCTTCATCACCAATACTTCCTTCTCTTTGCCTCTGAATTAAAGGTCCATAATAAACCATTAAAGTTAAGATGGTTGAGAAACAATTTAATGTATGTTTTGTTCTATTTTAAGGTGAATATACAGCCTAACAAGCAACCAAGGCCTTGATCATCCCCTCATCAATTCTCCTTCAGGAAGTATCTGCCAGGTAGGTTTCTCGCTTTCCCATATGATCCAAACCCAGCGTGTGCATATTTGAAGAGATGTTCTAAGGCTACATTAAACACTGCTGAGTGAAGAATGACAATTTGGAAGCAAGACAGTACATCACAGCAATTACACTGCTGCTGGGAATGGGAAACCCACCAGGGCCTACCTGAGCTCTTGACTTCAGAACTTGAGCAGTCCTTCGAAGGAGTTTCTACTCTGAAAGGACCACATTAAGGGTTATCCTCAAGGACTTTCATAAGAAAGTGTTACCACTTCTGAATATTAGCCACTGCTTTTATTTCTTGCACTGCCTAATTACTTCTCTAATTCCTTTCTATTTTGTTAACATGAACTAACATTTTGCTTATCTTAACACTGTCTTATTATAGTACTTCCAACCCCTCTTCTCTGTAACTAAACCTGTGAAATCACGACTACTTTTATGTTAATTTTTCTGAGAATTTGGTTATTTTCCCTAGGTATAATCCCTTCAGATATCCACAGGTTCATCTCAGTTAAATTTCTCATTTACTAACTTTAATTTATTTCATCTGTATGGCATACAGCATAGGCCAACATTATGGAAAGCCAGTGTGCTGCTAAAGGCCAGAAATCTGCAATTGGATTGGTGCAAGTCAACCCGTTTCTGTGTGGAACTTCCCTGAAGATGATGAGGCTCTGCCTTCAAAGACACAACCGCAGGACTGGAGTATAAGTTTGTCTCTTCCTATCCTCATTCCTTGTCTGCAATATTAAACACACTTCAGTTCCATTATGTGTAAGGGGACTGTTGTCCCCTTACTAAAACTCAGTGGAGTGTTTTGGGTGGCTAGCTCCCAGTACTAAAAGTAAGGGGAAGGGTTGATGGGAAATCGGGACCCTGAAACTGACAGCCCCCAGGAACAATGGTGAGAGGCCAATGCTCCAGTGCAGTCTGATTGACAGGGCAGGCAGGCTAATCTGGGAGTTAGGAGGCCAGGGGATCCCGTCCTCCGTGTGAGCTGGAATTGCCTGGATCAGACAGAGTGGGGTTGAGCTAAGGAGAAAGCAGGGGCCCAAGCTGAGCTGGGGAGCAGAGCTGTGCCACTGAGAGGGGCCAGAAAAGCAGCCCAGGAAGCAGGTCAGAGCTGGGAGCAGAGTCACAGATGCAGCCCACAGAGCAGACCTGTGCTGGGAGGAGAGCTGCAGCAACCAGAGTCAGAGAAGCAGCCCAGGGAGCTGGAGGCAGAGCAGCAGCAGCAGCTGTGCTGAGGCAGAGTGGTGGACCTGGAGCTGAGGCAGCAGAGTGGAGCTGTAGCAGTCCAGAGCCGGGTGTGATGAGCAGCTGAGGAGAGTGAGGGGGACCCTGGGCAGCGGGCCCAGCGCAGGGAGACACCCCCAGCCAAGACGCCTAGCAGCCCACATTTGGAGGGGGATTGTAACCCCGAGGGGGCAGGGGTGATGCTGGGAAGAGAAGTCCTGCCACTTAGAGCCTGAGAGTGTGCGGCCACCACCAGAGCAAGTGTCCGACTCGCAGGATCCCTGCAGCACAGCCAGGGCCTGAGGAGGCCTGGGACTTGTGAGGAACAGACTGAACTGCCCTTACATTCCAGAGATGCTGGCTGTGATGTCCCCGTGGCACAGAGTGGGGTGACGGGTTTTCTTTTAATCTTTCCCATTTTTTCCTTATTTTTTCCAATTGTTTGCTGTTTAATAAATTGTATTTTCTTTGAACTGTAGTAATGATCAATGGGTTAGGGAAGCATCCAGTGCAGAGAGAGCACCCTGGAGTGGGGACACCCTAGCCTCTGCCCTAAGTGACCATGACAAGGTTGGGGGTCAAGCCCCCCAGGAATCCGGGGCTCAGCCTTGTTGGGGTTACAAGGACTCTGCCGCACAGGAGAGTGGAAGGGGAGCGCTTGAGGTCAGGCAGGCCTCTGGGTAAAAGAAGTGGGAGCGAGAACTTGGATCCTTTCGCTAGGCCACTTCTCTGGGGTATTGTATAAGCCAGGAAAGTTCCCCACAATACCAGGACCATTCCCCCGCTTACATATGCTCACTGAAGAGGAATATAGGGACTAAAATAACCAGGACCTTACCTTAACATGAAACTCGCTATCCAGTAAAATATTTTGGGTCTTCAAATCATGGTGCAGCAATGGAGGACTCATATTGTGCAGATAATTCACTCCCAAAGCAATTTCATACAGAATACGGAATCGCAGTGACCATGCAATGTCAGGATACGCATTTTTCTACCAAAGAAAAAAGAAAACCAGAAAAATCACAATATGATCATCCATTTAAATATTCTAACAACAATCTTTGAGTTAGAGGAGACATACTTTGAAAAGAGGATCTTTTACATCTTGTATTCACAAATTTAAAAAGTGACAAATCACAGTGATTGGTGTTAATTTATATATGTTTTAACATTATGAACTATTTAATCACTCAATACTATGCTCCCGTTCTTTAGCAATTACACTCTACCAATTCACGATCATTATATATGCTGTTACTAATACACATATTGTATGACCTTGCGATGATAAAGTTCTAGATAAGATTTAGATATAATCATCAATAGACTCAGAGTGCTTTACATAAGTGGGAAAGTATCTTCTTAAACCTCTTTATTCCATTGCAGAACACAGGGTCTTAACCACTGCCTTCTACCTTTGTTGATCTCCTCCTGCAGTCTTAGTTTTCAATTCTGCTTATATTATGTAGTTCAATGTTACTGTTGGTCTACCTCATTGCCTCTTGCCATAGGGGTTCCAATCCAATTCCTGTCTTACGTTATTTAGTTTTCTAACTCTATGTACTAGCTATCTCCATTTTCGTTCCAGAATTTCTTGTCCTAGCAGCTTCTGTTTTATCCTCCTCCAGAATTCTTTATTTGTGACTCTTCTTCCCCCAGCCATCTGATACTGAGGATTATTCTGTCAGCTGTTTATTAAAACTTGGAATTTAGATAGTGAAGTCTTGAATCTCCAAGTTTCAGCACAATATAGTAAGACCAACTTTACAACAGTGTTAAATATTCGAAGTTTTTAGTTTGGAAGCAAGATTTCTGTTTCTCCAGATTGGCTTTGGAGTTACAAAGGCATGTCTGGCTCTTGATACTCTGGTTTTAATGTTTTCATCTGCTCTACTTATTGTGTCACAGATCAGGGCATTTTCCTGTTTCCCCTCAGTGGTCCAGCCAGGGTACCCACTGTCAGGCTTTCAGCTCCCCAGCCAGTGCCTTTCTTGGGTGGAGATCTATATCTCACTTCCTTCTGACTAGGGTATTTCCAGGCTGAGAAGTTCTCGGCTTTCGCTGTGTTATTCCCAGCCCGTGGTTGTAATTTACCACACAGTTCTTTTTAAGCAAGCCTATTTTATTCTTAAGGTAAAAAACATTACTCAGAATATATTAAAAATAATAAAATTACATGCATGCTAATACAATTACCAGAGATCACCCTAACCTTAACATGGGTTCTGGCATTCACTGACCCCCCAAAGGGGTTTCCCTCGTTTCAAGTTCATCATAGCTTCAGCTCAGAACAAGCACACAGTCTTATGGGGCCTCAGTAGGCTAAGTCCTTCCAATCCTTCCTTAAACAATGGACCAGAGATCCTGTCTATTTGCTGGACCAGGAAGAAGGGCCTGGATCAGGATAGTCATCCAAAAGTCTTTTCTTTGTTTATTGGTCCATGGAAAATCCATTTTCAACTAGTATATGCAGACCTCACTAAGGAGTGACTTCAAAGGGGCTCATAACCTGAGGAATTACATTAGCATCCCCCTCCTCCTAGAGGAGTGACCTACAATTCCATAGTAAATATGCACAACTGCATTTTTAATACAATGGACCCCCAAAGTATTAAACATAATTCAATCAAGTTTACAGAATTAAGTTAAACCTTATCCTAATTCCATAAGGTCTGTGCAGGATATTGTCAGTCAGTTGCATGTTGTACTTACAATGCCATCAAGATATGTGAAATATCGGACCTTTTTTGTGTCAGTCCCAGGAAATGTTATTGGTGTTGTGTGTTGATTCTTATGGTTTTAATTTTCTCAGTATTTATTTTCAATCTTATTAATTGTGCGTAAGCCTGGAGATCATTTGTTTTGGCTTGCATGTCTCTATGGGTAAGTGATAACATGTTGATGTCATCCACAACGTCAAGCTGGTCTAACTTCTGTTTGAAAATTCATTGTATGTCCTTTCATTGTTCTGTACTCCCTCTCACTAACCAATCCACTATCAGTAAAAAAAATTCTGGGTCCATAAGACATTCTCGCCTGATGCCCAGAGTGACTTTGAATGGTTTAGTCAGTTTGCTATTATGTAGTACTTGGCATGTCATATTTTCATAGAAGCTCTGAATGAGCCTCACAAATTTTGGAAGGATTCCATAGTGGCGTAGCAATTTCCATAAAACAGTTCTATCCATTATACCAAAAGATTTTTGGAAATCTAAAAAATTCATATAAAGTGGTGACTATCGTACAATCAACAGTTCTATATTGATACATAAGATTATTATTTGATATGTACCTGATTTATCCTGTCTGAACCGTGCCTGTATCTTGAATCTACAGAGGATGTGAGCTTTTTAGGTGACAAATCTGTGGAACTGTCCCAGAAGTCAATAGAGGTGGTTTTGGAATAAGTTGATAAATTAAATAGTAGAGCTGTCAAATAATTTAAAAAAAATCTCAGTTAACCAAGATTTAAAAAAAACTGTGATTAATCGCAGTTTTAATCACACTGTTAAACAATAGAATATCATTTATTTCAATATTTGTGGATGTTTTCTACATTTTCAAATATATTGATTTAAATTACAACACAGACTACAAAGTGTATTGTTGTAGCCAGCATTGCAAGGTATTTGCGTGCCAGCTTTGTTAAACAGTCCTATGCCCCTGCTTCAACTACCATTCCAGAGGACATGTTTCCATGCTGCTGACAGGTTCTGCTTGATAATGATCCAAAGCAGTGCAGACTGACGCACGTTCATTTTCATCATCTGAATCAGATGCCACCAATAGAAGGTTGATTTTTCTTTTTTGGTAGTTCGATTTGGAAACTACAGGAGTGTTGCTCTTTTAAGACTTCCGATAGCATGTTCTACACTTCATCTCTCTCAGATTTTTGGAAGGCATTTCAGATTCTTAAACTTTGGGTTGAGTGCTGTAGTTACCTTTAGAAATCTCATATTGATACCATCTTTGCATTTTGTCAAATCTGCAATGAAAGTGTTCTTAAATCAAACAACTTAGGTTAGGTCATCATCTGAGACTGCCATAACATGAAATATATGGCAGAACGCAGGTAAAATCATGGAGCAGGAGACATACAATTCTCCTCCAAGGAGTTCAGTCACAAATTTAATTAACACATTATTTTTTTAACGAGAGTCATCAGCATGGATGCATGTCCTCTGGAATGGTGGTCAAAACATGAAGGGGCATACAAATGTTTAGCATATCTGACATAAATACCTTGCAACACCAGCTACAAAAGTGCCATGTGAACACCTATTCTCACCTTCAGGTGACATTGTAAATAAAAATCAGGCAGCATTATCTCCCATAAATGTAAACAAACTTGTTTGTCTTAGTGATTGACTGAACAAGAAGCAGGATTGAGTGGACTTGTGGGCTATAAAATTTTAGAGTTTTTGAGTGCAGTTATGTAACAATTCTACATTTGTAAATTGCACATTCATGATAGGGACTGCACTACAGTACTTGTATGAGGTGAATTGAAAAATGCCATTTGTTTCTTTTACAGTGCAAATATTTGTAATCAAATATATAAAATGATCACTGTACACTTTGTATTCTGTGTTGTAACTGAAATCAATATATTTGAAAATGTAGAAAAATATTTATAAAAAAAATTGGCATTTTATTATTGTTTAACAGTGCGATTAATATTTTAATTGAGATAATTTGTTTGGAATTAATTGCTTGAGTTAACTGCGATTAATGGATAGCACTATTAAATAATAAGAAGTCACCAGGACGAGATGGTATTCACCCAAGAATTCTGAAGGAACTGAAACATGAAATTGCAGAACTACTAACTGTGGTATGTAACCTATCATTTAAATCAGTTTCTGTACCAGTTGACAGGAGGATAGTAATGTTACACCAATTTTTAAAAAATGCTCCAGAGGCTATCCTGGCAATTACAGGCCGGTACGCCTAACGTCAGTATCTCACAAATTGAGAGAAACTATAGTAAATAACTGAATTATCAGACACATACATAAATACACTTTGTTGGGGAAGAGTGAACATGACTTTGGTAAAGGGAAGTCATGCCTCACCAATCAATTAGAATTATTTGAGGGGGTCAACAAGCATGTGGACAAGAGGGATCTCGTGGATATAGTGTATTTAGATTTTCAGAAAGCCCTTGACAAGATCCCTCACCAAAGGCTCTTAAGCAAAGTAAGCTGTCATGGGATAAGAGGGAAGGTCCTCTTATGGATCAGTAACTGGCTAAAAGATAGAAAACAAAGGGTAGGAATAAATGGACAGATTTCAGAATGGAGAGAGGTAAATAGAGGTGTCTTCCAGGGATCCAGCGCTGCTCAACATATTCATAAATGATCTGGAAAAGGTGGTAAAATGGTGAGGTGGCAAATTTTGCAGAGGATACAAAATTACTCAAGGTAAGTCCAAAGCAGACTGAAGAGTTACAAAGGGACCTCACAAAACTGGGTGACTGGGCAACAAAATGGCAGATGAAATTCCGCATTGATAAATGCAAAATAATGCACATTGGAAAACAACCCCAAGAATACATACAAAATGGTGGTATCTAAATTAGCTGTTGGACTCAAGAAAGAGATCTTGGAGTCATCATGATTAGTTCTCTGAAAATATCTGCTCAATGGGCAGCCTCAGGCAAAAAACACTAACAGAATGTTAGGGACCATTGCGAAAGGGATAGATAATAAGACACAAAATCATAACACCATTATTTAAATCCATGGTACATCCAGACATTGAATACTGCCTGTAGTTCTGGTCACCCCATCTCAAAAAGATATATTAGAATTGGAAAAGGTACAGAGAAAAGCAACAAAAATGATTAGGGTTATGGAACAGCTTGCATATGAACAGAGCTTAAAAAGACTGGGACTTTTCAGCTTGGAAAAGAGATGACTAAGGGGGGATATGACCAAGGTCTATGAAATCATGACTGTGGAGAGAGTGAATAACGAAATGTTATTTACCCCTTCACATAACACAAGAACCAGCGGTCACCCAATGAAATTGATAAGCAGCAGGTTTAAAGCAAACAAGTACTTCACACAACACAGTGTCAACCTTTGGAACTCCTTGCCAAGGGGTGTTGTGAAGGCTAAAACTATAATGAAGTTCAAAAAAGAACTAGATAAATTCATGGAGGATGGGTCCATCAATGGCTATTAGCCAAGATGGTCAAGGATGCAAGCCCGTGCTCTGGGTATTATTAGCCTCTGATTGCCAGAAGGGGGGAGTGGACGACAGGGGATGAATTATTGCCTGTTCTGTTCATTCCCTCTTAATTATCTGGCATTGGCCATTGTTGGAAAACAGGATATCGGGCTAGATGGATCATTGGTCTAACCCAGTATGACTGTTCTTATGCACTGATTTATTTATTTTACCTAGAATAATACATGTAAATACCTTACCTGTGAGAGACATCCATTCTATGCCCCTCCAGTTTCTACACTGAGGTTTTCTTTCTTTGGCAGCTTCACTATATGACCTCTTTTCCACTGATTTGGTAACTTTTCTTTTTTTCATATATTTTGTAAGAGGCCTATCAAAATGTCTACTGTTTTCCTCAAGTCTGCCTTAAGAACCTCTGTTGGAATGTTACCTGGACCTGGTGCCTTTCCATTTTTAACTGATTGACTGCCCTCTCTACTTCTACGCTGGTGAGAGGTTCTAGTTTGATGTCCAGATCTTCTCCTTCCTCTATATCCGGGAGGAATGCCCACTGGCTCACCATTCAGTAGTTGAATAAAGTACTGCCTCTATACATTGAATTGTTTTGATGTCTTTATCATTATGTTGCCATTGGTTGTCTTGAATTGGTCAGTTGGTATTTGTTTTTCCTCTTGATAACTACTGAATGATATTGTATACTGTCTTCATATCATTTTGTGCTGCAGTGGTCAGTGCATCTGTTGCCACTTTATCTATAAGTTCTCATTTGTCTTTCCTAGCACTCATTTTGGCCCCTGTGCTCTTTCTGGTATATTCCTCCAAGACAGAGAGTGAGAGAGTGTGTATGTATGTGTCTGTTTTCTTGGTCTTGCTTGATTTAGTTTATTTAATTTGGTATCTTTTATTTCCTGTCATATATCCTCAGATAACCATTCACTGTGGTGTTTCTTCCTGAATCCCAGCATTTCTTCAGAAGTTTTAGTGATAGTTTCCTTTACCCATTTCCATTTGCCTTCTACTGTTCCATCATCTTCAAGCACCTGTTAATGGAGTTCTAAACTCTGGTTGCATTGTCATCTGTTTTAGGTTGGTGATGTTATAATGTAGGCATCTCTGTTGTTCAGACATCTTTATTTTTATTCTCAAAATATCTACCACAATTCATGGTCTGTCCCCATATCTGCCCTGTTCCTTCTATGTACATCTTCTAATGTTCTTCTTCATTTGAGCCACATTGTAATGTGATCCATTTGGTTCCCTGTTCAGTGACCTGGTGACCTCCAAGTTACCTTAGTAATACTACAGTGAAGGAAGATATTTCATCCAATGATCAGGCCATTTGTTTCACAAAAATCAGCAAACACTTTGCCACTTTCTTTCCGCTGATGCCTTGTTTCTGTAAAATAGCTTCCCTGACAGTGTTATTGCTCCCTACTTTAGCATTCATGTCTAGGTCAAAGGACAAGAGCCAGACTTAAGCCAGTCCACCGGCCCACTTGCTAGTAAGCCACTACTGTAAGAAACAAAGTTGTTAGAGAAATCTGCGCTACGCCTCAGTTCAATCCAACTCAACCCCATTCAAATAGACTTATGAGAGATGATGGCATGAAATGGCCAAACACACATCTGCTGATGAATTTTCTCTCTCCTAAATTGGTATGCAGAATGTGCGGTGTGAAGGGACGTACCCTTCTACTGGCCGCAAGGAGGCTAACAAGCTTCTCTGGGCCTGTGCTGCTCTAATGAGGTGCACCTGTTCCTGGAGGAGAAGGGGCTTATTAGGAGAAGCCTACCATAGGAAGGGGCAGTGACCAGGAAGAGGCTGTGAGTAACCGAGGCAGGCCGAGTGAGGAACAGACAGTCACAGAACAGAGCCGCTCCGGCTGACAGCCAAGTAACACACCCCAGAAAGAAGGGTGAGGGATATAAACCTTATGTAGACGCAATAAACTTTCAGAAACTGAGCCTGTAAAGACCTATCCAGGGACTGTCTGAGAGGCTGACCACTGTTTCAGCCAGACTCTCCTTTAACAACGGGCGGGGGACAAAGAAGAACCAGCCCTCTGCCAGGGAGCAATTACCCCCAGAAAACTCCCCTAAGGGCAGCCACTGGGGGAGCAGAGAGAGTAAACGAAGGACAGTGGGCCCTGGGGGTGGGGGGAAAATGTGTCTAGGGAGTGCTACCCCTCCTATATGTGGACACTATATAAGCCTAGAAAAGTGGTCCAAATACCAGAAATTGACAGATATAAACTAGATATACTAGGCCTAAGGGAAATGAGACAAATACCTTTTGTCAACTAAATACATCTTACTATATTCTGGGCTTCCAAATGCCAGTGATATACGCAGAGATGGCAAAGGTTTTATATCATCAAAAGAGGGCAACCAAAAGCCTGACAGAATGGGCACAAGTTCTGGAAAGGATTATAACAGTACAATTTACACCAAAAAGTTTCAGAAAGTGCCCATTATTCAATGTTTTGTGCTCCAACAAATCAAGCTAGCCAAGAGGAAAAAGAAAACTTCTACTTGTGGCTACAGAAAATAATACACAATATTCCAAGAAGAGATGTCTTCCGAGTAAAGGCAAGTATAATATCCCCATTTTACAAATGGGAAAGCAGAGGAACAGACAAAATGACATGTCCAAGGTCACCCAGCAGGCCAGTGGTAGTTGCAAAAAGAGACCTGAGATCCTCTAAGTCCCAATCAAATGTCCTGTCCACCAGACAATGCTGCCTCCCAGTGATGCTAGACTACACTAAAACTAAACACAAACACTATCTTTTAAAAATGTTATGATTGAATTTCTCAGCTTTTGTGGGTATGTTTCACAAACTAAATATGAAAGTTCAATCCTTCATTTTAAAAAAGCACAACTGAGTGCCTGAAAGACATGCCAGTTTTAGTTTTGCAATTTCTGATTTACCAGTTTGAGTCATAGTCTTCTTTTAAAAGACTATTCACAGTAAAAAGAAAATGAATGCACATTATTCACATGAATGAATTACTCCTGCCAAAAAAATTAATTAAATTCCACACCAAAAAATTAAACTCTGTCCACAATATTTTAAAATTCTGCAAAATTCTGGATACTTTATTTTGTCAAAATAACACAATATAACCACACCAGTTTCAATTATTTTGGTAATTTATTTCAAAATACCTCTCAGGAAGCATGTATGTAATGATACAGACAACAACAAAAAAATTCAGGAAATGATTTTTTGACAAGTAGATTCTTTACTAGGCATATAAAAACAGAACTTTGAGTAATTCATTTAAACTACACTACAGAAATGTATTTCCCACACTCCTCAGAAGCAGTGCAAAGGCTTAGGGAAGTCGGGGTAATGGAGGAACTGAGAGAGAGGGAAAGAGCCTGGGAGTGAACCTGGAGGGTTGTTGGTGTGGGTGGTAGAAGTATGGAAAGGTTTTTTTGGGGGGAGGGAGGGGGAAGGGAGGATTGTTAAGGAGTTGGGGAGCCTCCCCCATGCAGACCCTGGCTGACTCCTAGCCTCTCCCAATCAGTCAGGCACATCTGCCCCTGTCTCCGTATGTTGCCTATGCCCTGTCCCCATGTGGCCATGCAACCCCCGTGCCCCTGCCTCAAAGCTGTCACTATACTAGCTCCTGAGTCTGCGTCCCAGTCTGTTTCCTACCCCTGCTCCATCAGCCCTTCTGAACCCCAGTCTGTGACCCCCCAGCAACCCTGTGTGCTGTACCCTGTCCCGTCCGTGCCTCCTCACCTGGCGCCGCTGTAAGGAATGCAGCTGCCAGATGACTGCCCTCTCTTCTGGTGCTATAGCAGCCCCGGGCGGCCAAAAGGCGTAACTGCAGAGCCTCTCCAGCAGAATCTATATTCTGCGGAGAAAAAAAATCTGATGGGGGGGAGGGAGGGAAGAGGAGGGCATGAATTCTGCATGTGCGCAGTGGCGCAGGATTCCCCCAGAAGTAATGAATAAATGCATGCATGTATGCACGCACAGGAAAGGCCAGAGATTCTGAAACCAATATAGAAATGAGTACAGCTATGTGAGCTCTCATTGAGTTTCTAATTACTTGCAAATCACAGCTGATTGTTTTTAACTTAGCATTCATTTCCCTGTAATTTCTCTAAAGCCCCAAATACTGCAACTGTCTTAATGGGAGTAGACTGCTGCACCCAGACAAGGCCCCACTGACTTTAAAGGGGCTCTTCATAGATGTAGTCTGCCTGAACAGAGTAAATTGCAGGCTAGAACCCAGTATTTTTTTCCATTAAAAAAATGCTTACTACTTAATTTCCTCACGCATGCAAAACAGACCATTTAACAACAACAACTAGAAGTGACACACAAAAAGCTTTAGAAAAACACCATACACTTACCCCATGTAAAAGTTGGTTTAATGAACCATTTGTCATGTATTCAGTCACTATTCCCAGAAATTCAGGCTCATTGCAAATTCCCAAAATTGGTAGAATGTAACTGAACCTGGCTTTGTGTAAAATCTCCGCTTCTTTTAAGAGATTGGTTCTTTCACTGCAAGAAAATAAATTAAGTGACTAAATCAGTGCTAAGAAACATGCAATTATGATTTAGTTCATTTAAATAAACATAATATACTTTTAAGGTAAGAAAAGAAATACAGAGATGAAAGGTGCTCTGAATTAGTTTTACAAAATTAAGATCTCACTATACGAAAACATTGACAGCACTACAATTTATTTTTTACTGGACAGTTGTATACAATCATCATAAAATGCTTCACAACAGATTACAATCTATAGATACAAATACATGTAAACCAGACGTTTTACTACACAGTAGCACTGATAGATATGCCACAGCAGGAATTAATTTTTTCAGCAAGAATAATTGTGCCTTGCTGTGGCAGGTTGTCTTTCTGGTATTTATACTCTTGGGTGTATTTCTATAATACTTGAAACATGGGTAATACAGTGAGTGCCCTTAACATTTCCAAATTTATCACTCTAGTGACAATTAGTATCTCCTTGTATTTTGGCATATTGTGGTACCACTATAACTACAAATGGGAATTTTCAACTATATTCATTGCTTGTTTAGTATAAAGTGGGGAATTTCCATATTCATCTCATGAGCCAAAGCTAATGGAATTCAAAAGGTTTCTAGCTTCTAGCAGACACCACTGCACTCTAGGAAAATACAAGTTAAGATAAACACATTCCGTGAAAACATAATTATCCAAAGAGGGGAAAAGAGAAATGTTTCAAATTATCTATTCTTGGTTACCAAGAAAATTTTCCAATCTTGCTTATCAAATAAAAAAATATCACCAAAGACTGCTTATGGCCCTGAAAGACATGAAAAGCAACACCACCCACAGGAGATGCTTTTCAGCTGCACGTGAAGATGTGTTGTACAGTTGGAGATATACTGTCTGTGCTGTTTGGAAGAAGGCATTACAGTTTAATATTGGTCTTTAATTCCAGGGAATGATATTAAGAAAACAAAGTTTCTTGCCTTCAAGATTGCAGGGTAAAGCTTGATAATGTGATCTGAGTGAACTACATATTTAAAAAAAAAAAAGAGGTGGAGGGTAAAAACCCCAAAATATGGGAGGAGGTTGTTTTCAATATCATGATATTTAAAACAAATCATTTTTTGGAGGCTGACCTCTTTAAAAAAAGGTATTAAAATATTAAAAATAACTGTGGCAACACTGACTGGGACATAACTTTTACCAATATAAACTGTAGTGTTTACATAGCTTGAGCAATGAAAAGAAACTAAACCCAGACTCTAGGTCAATGGGGCTCTGCACAAGCACAAGGATCTTCCCATGGTATCTGACTGCAGGATTTGGAGCCCTAAAGCAATGGTTCTCAACCAGAGGTACGTGTACCGCTAGGTGTACACAGAGATCTTTCAGGGGATAAATATCTAGATATTTGCCTAGTTTTACAACAGGCTACATAAAAAAGTATTAGCAAAGTTAGTAGAAACTAAATTTCATATAGACAATGACTTGTATACTATATACTGAAATGTAAGTAAAATATTTACATTCCAATTCATTTATTTTATAATTATATGGTAAAAATGAGAAAGTAAGCAATTTTTCAGTAATAGTGTGATGGGACACTTTTGTATTTTTATGTCTGATTTCGTAAGCAACTAGTTTAAGTGTGGTGAAACTTGGGGGTACACAAGACAAATCAGACTCCTGAAAGGGGTACAGTAGTCTGGAAAGGTTGAGAGCCACTGCCCTAAAGGGTAAGAGCCCATTAGGTTCTGGAGGGGAAAGGGAGTGTTTTTGAAACTAAGATTAGATTATTTTATTACAGAGAAGGTTAGAATCTGTAGGCCTGTGAGACAAAATAGGGTATTTAGAAAAGAAGTGTAGCCATCAGATCTTGAAGTTAAATAGGTATAGAGAAGCAGGAGTTGTTCCTGATGTTGCAAGGAGGCAGGATCTTGCTATTAGACACTATAGAAAATGAAAATTAAAAAACAGTTTGAAGTATGGAGAAAAATCCATAAATGACTAAATCTGAGAGAGATATGAGTAGGGGTTTACCCAGCCTAACTCCACAAGGAATATTCATTCTGTACTGGACTCTGATGTAAACAGGAAACCAGTGTAAATTTCTAGAGGGAGGAAGTGATGTATACTTGTTTCTAGGAAAGTTGATAGGATGAGACAGCTCATTTTGGATGATGTGGAATTGAAGGAGACATTAAAAGAAGAGAATTGTAGTGGTCAGGTAGAAAGGATGAAGACATGAATAAGAGGTCTGCCACAAAATTGGTTGAGAATCTGATGCTTCATGGTGGTAAGTTTTCCAAGGCAACAATAAAGCATATTTACACCTGTTTGATGAGAAGCAAAAGAGTTCGAATAACAAGACACTAAACAACTTGTCCTTATATTTTAAAATTTACGATATTACTTAGCAGCATTTGGAGTTCCCTTTTTTGCTAAATTTTGTCTAATTTCAGCAGAATGATTTCTCATATTTTTTAAAGCCTTACACTTACTCTTGGGGATGCCAAGACTAATACCAATAAACACCTTCTCTCAGCAGCTACTACTCTTCAGTAGCTGAAATAGGAAAAACTCAAAAGATCAATATTTTGAATTTGGCAATTCAATTTTAAAAAATAATAAGCCAACTGGCTTTTTTGACATATCTTGGTCAAAGTTTTGTTGTCAAAGATAAAGACAATGATCATTACTCCGATCAACTTCTAATTGAGAGGGCTACACTGAAATATTTGGGGTTGTCACCCTCTGGAATTTGTTTTCCAGTGCTAAAAATCACAACTTCATTGTACATGAAAACACTATCTTAAAAGTTCATGAGGATATACTGTCAGCCAATGAATGCATTTGGAATACAGGGGAGACTAATATGCAAATGAAAATGGATTTGATGACCTCCTATTAGCAAGAAACTGTATCATCATCGGTGATCTTCCAGAAAACACCATCCTGGCCACTATGGATGTAGAAGCTCTCTACACCAACATTCCACACAAAGATGGACTACAAGCCATCAGGAACAGTATCCCCGATAATGTCACGGCAAACCTGGTGGCTGAACTTTGTCCTCACCCACAACTATTTCAGATTTGGGGATAATTTATACCTTCATGTCATTGACACTGCTATGGGTACCCGCATGGCCCCACAGTATGCCAACATTTTTATGGTTGACTTAGAACAACGCTTCCTCAACTCTCGTCCCCTAGCGCCCCTACTCTACTTGCACTACACTGATGACATCTTCATCATCTGGACCTATGGGAAGGAGGCCCTTGAGGCATTCCACCAGAATTTCAACAATTTCCACCCCACCATCAACCTCAGTCTGGACAGTCCACACAAGAGATCCACTTCCTGGACACTGCAGTGCAAATAAGCGATGGTTACATAAACACCACCCTATATTGGACACCTAGTGACCCCTATACTTACCTACATGCCTCCAGCTTTCATCGAGACCGCATCACATGATCCATTGTCTACAGCGAAGCCCTAAGATACAACCGCATTTGCTCCAATCCCTCAGACAGAGACAAACACCTACAGGATCTCTATCAAGCATTCTTAAAACTACAGTACCCACCTGGTGAAGTGAAGAAACAGGTTGACAGAGCCAGAAGGGTACCCAGAAGTCACCTACTACAGGACAGACCCAACAAAGAAAGCAACAGAACACCACTAGCTGTCACCTACAGCCCCCATCTAAAACCTCTCCAGTGCATCATCAAGGATCTACAACCTATCCTGAAGGACGATCCCTCACTCTCACAGACTTTGGGAGACAGGCCAGTCTTCATTTACAGACAACTCCCCAACCTGAAGCAAATACTCACCACCAACTACACACCACACAACAAAAATACTAACCCAGGAAACAATCTCTGCAACAAACCCTGATGCCAACTCTGTCTGCATATCTATTCAAGGCACACCATCACAGGACCTAATCACGTCGGCCACACCATCGGGGGCTCATTCACCTGCACATCTACCAATGTGATATATGCCATCATGTGCTAGCAATGCCCCTCTGCCATGTACATTGGCCAAACTGGACAGTCTCTATGCAAAAGAATAAATGGACACAAATCAGACATCAAGAATTGTAACATTTCAAAACCAGTAAGAGAATACTTCAATCTCCCTGGACGCACAACAACAGACTTAAAAGTGGCAATTCTTCAACAAAAAAACTTCAAAAACAGACTCCAATGAGAAACTGCAGAACTGGAATTAATTTGCAAACTAATATGGCTACCACTCTGAAACCTGTATCATCATAAACTGCACCAAGCAATTCAGTGCAGTCAGCACACTCACTTCTGATTAAACCAGATTGTAAACGATTTGGGGCAGGGCTTTCCTTGCTTCTCACTATGTGTTTGGGCAGTGGCTGGAACAATGGGGAAGATGTGGGCCTCCATGTGCTACTTCTCTATAAATGGTAATTATTAAGAGGAAGTGGAGGGCTGAAATAAGTAGGGGTTCTGTAGGTCACACTGGGCACACTGGCAGGGTCATCTGCTCGCACTATACACACTCCATCTCACCCTGATCCTTGCTCTTGACTTCACTGGGGCCGAAAAGGCACTCAATACCTCACAGCCCTGGGCCCTCGAAAGTAGCCACTAGCTCCCATTACCCTTCATGGGGAACACGGGCAAACAAGCCAGATCTTTGAAGTGGGCCAAAGCCACGGAAAGATTAAGGTAGGATCAGCTCCCAGGGGCGAGTCTGCGAGCAGCCCCCGCTGGTTCCCCGCAGGGAGAAGGATCGGGGCCAGGGGTGGAGGGGGACTGGCGGCCCAGAGGCGCTCCCTGGACCAGACTGGGCGGCAGGGGATCCCTGTGCGGGAGGGAAGGACCCGTTGTGGCGGCTGGAAAAGAGTCAGGAGCCAAACTCCCCGGAGCCGGCCCCGCCCGCGCCCCCCCAGTTACCTGTCTAGCAGCGGCCCCTGCAGGCACTTGACGGCCACCGGGACCCTCCAGTCGGCGTGGCGCGCCGAGGACACGGTGCCGTAGGCGCCCCGGCTGAGGAAGCGCAGGTCGGGCAGCTTGCTGGAGGGGATGGTGGGCAGCGCGCAGTTAATGCTGCGGGGCGAGCCGCCGCCGCCGACCCCGCTGCTCATCCTGGCGCCAGGCCCCGCGGCCGCCGACACGGCCCGGCTGCTTTCCGGCTGACTAGGGCTGGGAGGCGGCTCCGGGAGGCCGCCAGAGGGACTCGCAGGAAGCCGGGTTCCGGGCTGGCTGGCTCCGGCCTCTCCCTACCCCCACGCACCGGCAAAGGGCGCGGGGACGTGCCCAGAGCGCCCCCGGGTCGGCCTCGCCTCTTCCCCCCACACCCACACGCCCCGCGTCGCCAGCCTCGTCAGGGGGTCCCGCTAAAAACCCCGTCTAAGTACCCCCGCCCCCTATTCCCCTCCAGCCACGGGAACCCCCCACGGCCTCCCAGCCCCCTTACCCCTCCCTCCTCCAGCCGCCGGGACCTCCCCACGGCCTCCCAGCTCCCTTACCCCCCCCCTCCAGCCGCTGGGACCTCCCTCCAGCCCCCCCCAGCAACAAAGCGCGGCTGCGGCTTCAGCCGCTTCTCGGCTCCGAGCGTAGCCGCCAGGGGCTAGAACTCGTCCCCCCGCTTCCCCGTCTGCGGGCGCTTCTTCTTGCAGCCAAAAGAGCCCCCCAGAAGCATCATCGCACGCGGGGAGCCGCCTGCCAGCCTGGGCTGAGGGAGGGGGCTAGGCGCGCACCAGCTCGTCGAGGAGCACAAGTAAGGGGAGCCCCACTCGCTGGGGACAGGAGCCTGGGAGAGCGCCGGGGCCCGGGCGCCGCCCCCAGCCGGGGAGCCGCACGCACAGCGACCCTCCAATCTCAGCTGCTCTCGACGGAGACGGCGGCGGCAGCGCTCACCCTTCCCTTCCCGGAAATCGGCGGCTTGTATTCAGGGAAGTCCGAAGCAGAGCGGTGCGTGAAGCCCCGCACGGGCCGGGCGGCTGGGGCTGGGAGCGGGCGCGGGAGGGTGGGCTCGCGGGAGGGCAGGACGCGTGGCTCAGTGTCGGGCGCTGTCTGCTTTCCCACGTCCTTTCTCGGAATACAAGCGCGGCGAGCACTGCAGCTCGAGCGCGTCATTATTGTAGCAACATTTTGGCAACTGTCATAAGTACCCGTGGCCAGGGTGTTACTGTCTTGTGACTGGTTTTGATCACGTGTGAATGCCAAGCAAGGCAGGAGTGCGCTGTTCGGAAGGAAACATTTGAAGCAAAACTTTTAAAGAATCGCAGCTCTTTCCTTAGAACGCTGTTCATAAGGGATGGCAAAGTGAAGGACAGCCGGCGCATAAAGCCTTTGTTCCATTAAATTTATTAAAACGTCGTAATTTGCCGTTTTTCCTTGACAGCCTTTTTTGTTACTCTTGTTGCCTTGCAAGTGGGCTTTAGATCAGGAAAAATCGGGTAAGTGCTTACTTTCAAAGTGACTTTAGAGGTGATGCGTTTGGGAAGTCAGTGGACCCACAAGCGTGAACTCTTCCTTGTCACTTTCAGCGACTTTCTGCATGTTGAGCTGCTGCAAACATAAAGCTCATTAACCTTATTAAGTAACTTGTGCTGAGTGACCTAATACTAAAAGTTCTTCCCTTTGCCCCCTTCAGTTGCTGAGGCATGGTAATGGGTGTGGTATAAGAAATCAACAGAATAAAATCTTCATTTCCACTATGCAAATACCGAGAAATGAAAGCCAGTAATTGAAAGCTGTGGGTTGCTGGGTTTTTCTGAATCTCACTTCCACTTATATTTTCTCTCTGACATAAAGTACTAGGGTAGATGGACCAGATTAAAATGATAATTGCCAATATGGCAGCTCTTGTATTATTTAGATTTGTTTCTTAGCGATTTTTCTATGTATTGCTATTTTAAAAGTAGAAAATAGTTAACTCCCCGTGGCCCCAATTCTGCAAAAATTTATCTACCTGATTCACTTTATACAGATGCTTAATTTGACTCGTGTGTCCATCGTTGCAGGATCAGGACCAGTATTTGCATATTTACCAGTTATAGTTCTTCTATTGTAATGAAGAAGTTTAAAGTAAAAAATATAATTTTTCAAACAGAATTGACAGATACTCAATTAAGTCATGATGGTAGGCCTACCTGTCACATGTTGAAACTGAAGGCCATATGCGACACCATCTGGGGAGTATGGCAGTAGCCTACAATTTAATTCATTTCTCTTGCTGTGGTTTTATTGCCATTAAAGGACCATTATATTTCAATTTTATTTTTAAAAGATCCCTACATAGTGTTGCCAGATGTTCAGTTTTTTACCAGAACACCCAGTCAAAAAGGGACCCAGGAGGCACCAATCAGCAGCGCTGACCAGGCCGTTAAAAGTCCAATTGGCAGTGCAGTGGGGCTGGCAGGCTCCCTGACTGGCTCCGCACAGCTCCCAGGAAGTGGCTGGCATGTGCCTCTGGCTCCTAGGTGGAGGAGCAGCCACAGGGGCTCAGTGTGCTGCCCCCACCCTGAGCGCCAGCTGGGAACTGCGGCCAATGGGAGCTACAGGGATGGTGCCTATGGGCGGGGGCAATGTGCGGAGACCCCTGGCTGCCTCTCTGCCTAGGAACTGGAGGGACATGTCACCACTTCCCAGGAGCCGCCTGAGGTCAGTGCTCCCTGGAGCCTGCACCCCGTATCCCCTTCTGTACCCCCACCCCTGCCCCAGCTTGGCTCCCCTTCCACACCCAAACTCCGGGAGCCTGCACCCCACACCCAAACCCCCTCTCTCAGCCCGGAGTCCCCTCCTGTACTCCAAGCCCCTCATTCCTGGCCCCACCCCAGAGCCCTCACCCGCCCCAGCCTGGAGTGCCCTTCCACACTCTGAACCCCCCAGCTCCGCTTACACGCCAACCCCCCCATCCCTGGCCCCAACCCAGAGCCATCACCCCATCCCGTGCCCCAACCCCCCGCCCCAGTCTGGTGAAAGTGAGGGAGGGTGGGGGAGAGCGAGTGATGGAGGGAGGGGGTATGGAGTGAGCAAGGGCAGGGCCTCGGAGAAGGGGTGGGGTAGGGGGCGGGGCAAGGGTGTTTGGTTTTCTGCAATTAGAAAGTTGGCAACTTATCCCTAAAACTTCAAGAAGCTGGGAAGTTGAGGTAAAGGAAGAGGAGAGAGATTCTAAGTGTCTTCCTATGAAAAGTGGTTTCTAATAAATGGAGGATAAAAAAAGTGCTGTTTCTAATATCTGCTAAATATTTTTCAATTCCCCCCACCCCTGCTCCTCTATTGATCCATTGGATTATTTGTATCTCTTTGTTGTGTTTTTGTGCCCCAAGAAGCTTGGTTGCCCTTTCAGTCACAGTTTGTAATAATTGCTTTCATTTTCTATTAAAAGAAGTAAAGTTGGAATATTTAATAGTCCCCACTATAGTCTTTGAAACAGAAAGTGAGCTAAAAGGGGCTCTAGAGCTACAAACTGCCACTGAAAAGGCAGCGTGTCACTTTGGAGGGAGAGAATCAGTTTAAAAACTATTGCTTTCTTTTCCAGTCCTACAGCCTCAGGTACCTTGCTTCCCTCCCTCCCTCTGGTCTTGTCCACACTACAGAGTTTTGTTGACTAATGATATGTCAACACTAAAAAAAAAGTGCTATAATAAAAATCGGTATTTCATTTTCACACTATGCTCCCTCTGGTGGCAGAGCCCATCCACATTTGGAGCACTAACATTGACAGTGTGAGCAGTGTACAGTCCCACAGTCCAGCTCAACACCTACTGCCACTAGGTCTTGCAGGAAGGTAGAGCAGATTGCAGCACATCTTGGGACTGGATTCAAAGTCCCATGAGGCATTGTTTTCTATCCTAGGATTCCACGGGCTTACAGCTTTCTTTTGTGGCATTTTTCCATTGGTTTGCTGTGCTCCCCGGCATTTCTATGTGAAGGGATGGATCCCTCACTGCTCTCCCATGCTCTGATTATTGTCATTAACACATTGTGAATGGCAGTTCAGTTAATTATGAAGTTGCTAACTGAACAGGACTCCCAGTTGCCTGACCTGCTGTGATATGGATAGAAGCAACTTTAGAATTTCTTTGACATTCAAGGAACAGCTGCACAAGGTTGAACATCGCTTTTGGGCTCAGGAAACAAGCACTGAGTGGTGAGATTGTATTGTCATGCAGGTCTTGGATGACGGGCAGTGGCTACAGAACTTTCGGATGCGGAAAGCCACCTTTCAGGAACTATGTTTGGAGCTCGCCGCAGCAGTGCAGTGCAAGGACACCAAAATGAGAACTACTCTATCGGTAGAGAAATGCATGGTGATCACAGTGTGGAAGTTGGCAACTCCAGACTACTACCGGTCGGTTGTGAATCAGTTTGGAGTTGGGAAGTCAACTGTTGGGACTGCATTAATGCAAGTGTGCAGGGCCATTAATCGCATTCTGCTATGAAGGACCAAGACTCTGGGAAATGTGCGTGAAATAGTGGACAGCTTTGCAGAAATGGGTTTCCCTAAATGTGACGGTGTGATAGATGGCACACACATTCCAATTTTGGTACCAGAGCACCTTGTGACAGAATATATCAATAGGAATGGGTACTTCTTCATTGTGCACAGACAATCCAGGAAGTTTCTGGAAAGTGTAGGGGACAATTTCCTGGTGCAAGTACTGGAGGAACCAACTAGGGGAAAAGCTCTTCTTGACCTGCTGCTCACAAACAGGGAAGAAATAGTAGAGGAAGCAATAGTGGATGGGAACCTGGGAGGCAGTGACCATGAGATGGTCGAGTTCAGGATCCTGACATAAGGAAGAAAGGAGAGCAGTAGAACAGAGACCCTGGACTTCAGAAAAGCAGACTTCGACTCCCTCAGGGAACTGATGGGCAAGGTCCCCTGGGAGAATAACATGACGGGGAAAGGAGTCGAGGAAAGCTGGCTGTATTTTAAAGAATCCTTATTGAGGTTGCAGGAAAAAACTGTAGAAAGAAAAGTAAATGTGGCAGGCAACCAGCTTGGCTTAACAGTAAAATCCTTGCTCGTCTTAAACACAAAAAAACAGCTTACAAGAAGTGGAAGATTGGACAAATAACCAGGGAGGAGTATAAAAGTATTGCTCAGGCATGCAGGAGTGAAATTAGGAAGGCCAAATCACACTTGGAGTTGCAGCTAGCCAGAGATGTTAGGAGTAACAAGAAGGGTTTCTTCAGGTATGTTAGCAACAAGAAGAAAGTCAAGGAAAGTGTGGGCCCCTTGCTGAATGAGGGAGGGAACCTAGTGACAGAGGATGTGGAGAAAGCTAGTGTACTCAATGCTTTTTTTGCCTCTATCTTCACAGACAAGGTCAGCTCCCAGACAGCTGCACTCTGCAGCACGGTATGGGGAGGAGGTGACCAGCTCTCTGTGGAGAAAGAAGTAGTTCGGGACTATTTAGAAAAGCTGGACGAGCACAAGTCCATGGGGCCGGATGCACTGCATCCGAGGGTGCTAAAGGAGTTGGTCGATGAGATTGCAGAGCCATTAGCCATTATCTTTGAAAAATCATGGCAATTGGGGGAGGTCCCGGATGACTGGAAAAAAGCTAATGTAGTGCCCATCTTTAAAAAAGGGAAGAAGGAAGATCCAGGGAACTACAGGCCAGTCAGTCTCACCTCAGTCCCTGGAAAAATCATGAAACAGGTCCTCAAGGAATCAATTCTGAACCACTTAAAGGAGGGGAAAGTGATCAGGAACAGTCAGCATGGATTCACCAAGGGCAAGTCATGCCTGACTAACCTAATTGCCTTCTATGATGAGATAACAGGCTCTGTGGATGAGGGGAAAGCAGTGGATGTGCTATTTCTGGACTTTAGCAAAGCTTTTGATATAGTCTCCCACAGTATTCTTGCCAGCAAGTTAAAGAAGCATGGGCTGGATGAATGGACGGTAAGGTGGATAGAAAACTGGCTAGATGGTCAGGCTCAATGGGTAGTGATCAATGGTTCCATGTCTAGTTGGCAGCCGGTATCAAGTGGAGTGCCCCAAGGGTCGTGCTGGGGCTGGTTTTGTTCAATATCTTCTTTAACGATCTGGAGGATGGTGTGGACTGCACCCTTAGCAAGTTTGCAGATGACACTAAACTGGGAGGAGTGGTTGATACGCTGGAGGCTAGGGATAGGATACAGAGGGACCTAGACAAATTAGAGGATTGGGCCAAAAGAAATATGATGAGGTTCAACAAGGACAAGTGCAGAGTCCTGCACTTAGGATGGAAAAATCCCATGCACTGCTACAGGCTAGGGACCGAATGGCTGGGCAGCAGTTCTGCAGAAAAGGTCCTAGGGGTTACGGTGGACGAAAAGCTGAATATGAGTCAAACAGTGTGTGCCCTTGTTGCCAAGAAGGCTAATTGGCATTTTGGGTTTGTATAAGTAGGGGCCATTTCCAGCAGATCGAGGATGTGATCATTACCCCTCTATTCAGCACTGGTGAGGCCTCATTTGGAGTACTGTGTCCAGTTTTGGGCCCCACACTACAAGAAGGA
Source organism: Mauremys mutica (assembly GCF_020497125.1). Classification (NCBI taxonomy): domain Eukaryota; kingdom Metazoa; phylum Chordata; order Testudines; family Geoemydidae; genus Mauremys; species Mauremys mutica. The sequence goes on from NC_059073.1 coordinate 48,728,608, forward strand.
TGTGGATAAATTGGAGAGAGTCCAGCGGAGGGCAACAAAAATGATTAGGGGGCTGGAGCACATGACTTATGAGGAGAGGCTGAGGGAACTGAGATTGTTTAGCCTGCAGAAGAGAAGAATGGGGGGGGGATTTGATAGCTGCTTTCAACTACCTGAAAGGGGGTTCCAAAGAGGATGGATCTCAACTGTTCTCAGTGGTAGAAGATGACAGAACAAGGAGTAATGGTCTCAAGTTGCAGAGGGGGAGGTTTAGGTTGGACATTAGGGAAAACTTTTTCACTAGTAGGGTGGTGAAGAACTGGAATGGGTTACCTAGGGAAGTGGTGGAATCTCTTTCCTTAGAGGTTTTTAAGGTCAGGCTTGACAAAGCCCTGGCTGGGATGATTTAGTTGGGTTTGGTCCTGCTTTGAGCAGGGGATTGGACTAGATGACCTCCTGAGGTCCCTTCCAACCCTGAGATTCTATGATTCTATGTTGCAGGCATTTGTGGATCACCATGGGGTGGTTCCAGAAGATTCATGGTGCATGCATCTTCAGGAACTGCAGCCTGTACAGAAAGCTGCAAGTGGGGATTTTCTTTCCAGACCAGATGATTACAGTGAGGATTGTTGAAATGCCTATAGTGATCCTGGGAGACTCAGCTTACCGCTTACAGCCATGGCTCATGAAACCTTGCACGAGAAACCTTGATAGCAGTAAGGAGCGGTTCAACAACAGGCTGAGCAGATATCAGATGACTGTGGAATGTGCCTTTGGAAGATTAAAGGTGCGCTGATGCTGCTTTTATGGCAGGTTAGACCTCAATAAGGATAATATTTCCATGGTCATAGCCGTGTGTTGTACATTGCATGATATTTGTAAAGCTAAGGGTGAAAGGTTTGCTCGGGGTGGAATGCTGAGGCAAACTGCCTGGTTGCTGATTTTGCGCAGCCAAATACCTGGGTTATCAGAGGGGGGCAGTTTGAATCACAGAGGCTTTGAGGCAACACTTTGAAAATGAGAACCAGTAATGTATATCCCTGCGCTTGGTACTGCAATGTTATGTTACTTTTAGTTATCCTAGGAAGCAATTGTGTATTTTGGGACCTTAAATTCCAGTAAACAAATGATTAAAGTGCGTGTGTGTGTCTGGGTAGTTCCTGCTATCTCAATATGTAGGACACAGATAAAGATTACTTATTGTGCAAAAACTTTGCTCTTATTGCACAAAAAAGAACACACAAACACGCTTGATGGGAAAGGAGGTACCAGGGAAGGGCAGACTTTCAGAGCTGTGTGTAGGTCCAGCAATAATTTTGAAAGTTGTCCGAGGGGGTGGAGTGAATGGGAAACCGAGAAGTCCCCAAAAGTGGAAAGGAATGTCTGGGTGGAGTTTGGGGTTGGGCACGGAAAAGAGTTATGAATGTGCTGCAGGAGACGGTGGGAATGTATCTGCAGCATTATTAAGGACTTCAGCATTTGCATTTGCTCCTCCATGACTTTAATTATCTGCACATTAGCATCCTTAATGAACTCTTGATTTTCTTTTCTGTCCTGCCTTTCAGCTTCCCTCCACTCTCTGTATTCCTTTTCTCTGCATTGGAGCACTGCAGTACCCCCTGAAACAAGTCATCTTTGCTCCATCCTGGGTGCTTTCTTATCTGTCAGACACGCTCTGCCGGTGTGTAGCGGGTGCCCCTGAAGGCCACATCTGTGAAAGCACAATAAACAATACACAGAAGCATGATCGTTAAGTTCACTCACAGCATTGAAACATTTCAGTAAAATATATCTCTGGTAACATAACAAATCACTTTCTCACTGACCTTTGGCAAGCACAAATCTTGGCGAACACCCCAAGCATGGTGAGTGTTGGCTGGGGCAGGGGTGCTCTACCTGGGGAATAGAGCACTCTGGAAGGGTTACAGTGCAGCCAACTATGGACAAAATTCTAAATCTCCCACACTTTTCCACAGGTGGGGGTCATTGTAGCAGATATCTCACTGCAGAGGGAAGCAAGGGTACATCTACTACATCCTTGTGGCTTCCGCCCCGGTCCGTACGCTGCTCGCCTCTTTGATCCCTGCACAAGTGATTGCCACGTGGCATGGGAAAGTTTCCTATGATGGGAGAAGGAATAAATCGGCTCTGCCCAGGAACCTTCGGTGGGGGATTGCCAAGTACCTCCAAGAAAGTTTTCTACAGATCTTGGTGTGCATCAACACCCTGTTCCACCATACTGATTAGGTGCACAGGGAAGTGTCCAGTGCACAGAAACACAGCAAGCCTTGTATATTTCTATACCCTGAACCCAGCTCTGCACTACACAAACCCCTTTCCCGGTGTCTCCTCTCCTGCTTCTTGTTCGCTAGAGAGCAACTGCTGAGACTGGCTAGTCTCCTCTGGAGTGGTGAACAGTTCCTGGCTGCCTTCCCCACTGGATGACCCGCCATGGGCTCAAAATCATTGTCTAACTCCACCTCTTCATTAACAATTTTGTCTTCTGGGTTAGGTCCTCTTTCTGCTGCCGCCTCCAGGCTCGCCGAAGTATCCATGGGATTCTTAGTGGTGGAGGTGGGGTCATCGCCGAGGAAAGCATCCAGCTGCTTATAAAACTGGCAGGTCTTGGGTGCCGCACCAGAGCCACGGTTTTCCTCCCTCACTGCCTGGTACACCTGCCTCAGTTTCTTTATCTTCACTCTGTACTGCACTGTGTGTTGGTCATACCACTTTTTGCACAAATCTCGAGAAATCTGCCTGTAGATATAGAAATTCCTATGGCTGAAGCGCAGCTGGGACTGCACAGCCTCCTCTCCACAAATACTGAGCAGAGCCAACAGCTCCACAGTGGTCCAAGTGAGAGTGTTTGGTGCGTGAGGCTGCCATGGTCACCCAGGAAGATGCGATGAGACTTCTCCATGCCAAGCAAACAGGAAATGGAAATTCAAAAATTCCTGGGGCTTTAAAGCGGGAGGGACGGGTGGTTGTTTACCTGGCTGCAGGGCAGCAGAGTTCAAACTGCTGACCAGAGCGGTCAGGATGGGCATTGTGGGACACTTCCTGGGGGCCAATTAAAGTGGTAAAATCAAGCACAAAGTCTACACTGGCATTTGTTGACAAAACTTTTGTGCATAAAGCCTTATGTTTCTCATTGGGGTGGTTTTATTTTGTCGTCAAAACAGGGCATTTTTGATGCCAAAAGTCACATTGTAGTGTATATTCATCCACTGTTTTGTCGACAAAACTCTGTAGTGTAGATGAGGCCTCCATTTGTACTATCTTTCTTCCCTGGTTAACACTTACTTAACAGATAAAAAGATTTCTTTGTTCTTCAGTAATACCCCAATACTGCACCATTGGGACTTATACAGTTGTAACAGATTCAGAAAGGCTCAACTTGCCAATTAGAATTTGGTTTGAGCAAGTCAGCTTTCACAGATGCTCTTGCTCCTGAGCCCCTTAAGTGCTTTTTTTCCCCAGTCATACTATATTAACCTCATGATCTAGAAAGAATGAACTACTCTATATTTCAGGACAGAAAATCTAGAAGTAGATGGGGACATTGGAGTAAGACTAAAATATCCAGATCAATGATGCTTGACCTGTGGTTCTTATGAATGCAACTCTTCAAAGCTGTACATGTAATTCTTCAGTGCATTCTGTGTCCCACTAGCTCTACTTCATCCTGAACAAAGCAAGTAAACTGGTGTTTGCAAGACTTCATGCAAGTTAATCAAAAAGTGGAGGGCTAAGCAAATGGACATTGTGAATAAAAAAAATGCCTACCCTTCTTTCATGAATGGAGCCTATGGCCAGGAGAAAATAAGGAATGTGGATATCCCTTCTGTCCATCCCTTTACTTCCAGCAGCCAGTGGAGGTCAGAAGATAAGATGAGGATGCTAAATTTTCAGATGCTGACATTGCATCTATACTTGATGATAAATTGCAATAAAATTATACTATTCACTGTTGCAACGTGGTGATGAATGACAATTGTTAGAGGGCTTATTCCTTCACCCTCTCACTTCCCTGGTCCTTCTCGCATGACCAGAGAGCATCAATACCTGAAGTCCAAAGGTGCAAACAATTCAATGTTTATTAGGATGTACTTCCAGTAAGCATGATTCCAGTTTCCTTCCTTAGTGTCCCCCTTCCCAGCTCTGACACCACAGAGCCTTGCCTGTGTCCCTGTTCCTATTCCCTGTTCACATACCCCCCTGAGCAAAACATGATCCCAATTCCCCCAGTCCCTGTTCCCATTCCCCACTTACTTCCTGATTGACTGCAGACTATATAGTAAAACTTGAGTTCTGCTTAGCTATACCTTAACCAATCATTTTACTGAAATTTAACTAACCAATCCTAACATACTGTAACATGGTTAATTAACCAATTATATCCCACCACCTTAATTGGTTCACACCCAACAAAATTAATTATACAGCAGACAGAAACAAGCACAAAACCAGACAGAGATTATACAGACAAACAATAGGGAAGTGGAGACTACAGGGATAGAACAATACAGAAATGAGGATTTCACATCCCAGCTATTGATAAGTGAGTTCTTGCCAGACGGATGCTATCAAACTAAGTTTCCTTTCACGTGTTCTAGGCTCTTCCCTTTCTCTGGAGGTGATAGGAATACAATCCTGTCCTGATATTCCTAACAGCCCAATAGCACCTTATTTCAGTGTGACTAGTTTGGAATGTAAGGATGTGACCTTACGCTTCCCAGCTTATGGCTGCCTCTGCTGCTTAGCTGACGGTCTTAGCCTAAGAACCAGGCCTCAGACTGTCACAGTAAGAGAAGGCCCTTATACCGGCAGACAGTGATTTTGATTCTTTCTTTTATACCTCTATAACTAGCTAAGTGATAAGAATACACCTACATTCTTAAAGTATAGGCTTGTGCAGACAGGCCTGAATAGCTATAGCCTAACAGTAGTTATTTGCACCTCTCTGTTTAGATGCCATCTTAGCGCTATCTCTGTTTACTCTCTGCATTTGCCACCTGCAACCTCTCTGTTCTTGAGTTTCAGAGGGTTCACTTCCTGTGTTTCAATATTATATTGTACATAGTAAACTGTGGAAGTAATAGGGGAAGCTCAGAATTACTCTAATTTCAGCTTTCACTTTCATCTGTCGTTTAAGAACATGGTGGTTTTCCCAGAAGGATGCAATCTGCCATAGGGTGTGCATGTTTTTGCATATACATTCCTCCTTATTTGCATGTTAGTACTGCTGTGCTATTCAAACTTTTTTTTTTTTTTTTTTTAATATTGTTGCCCCTTTACAACCTGACTGGCTAGTCAAAGTTCAGGGCCCTTAGAGTGTTCCAGTTAGAAGGAGAAATTGGGGATAGTCAGGTATTTCCTTAATGCAATCTTGTTTATTTACAAGGAATGTACAAAGTTCTGTGTGTCTGAACACAGAAGAAAAAAAAATCAAGTAGCAGTAAACAGTTTCTATTGCTCACACTACCAGGCACACTCTTTTCATCCTGCGCCCTGACGGAAAAACCTCTCCCTTAATTTTTTTTTTCAGGGTCAGACACCATGCTTTCAGCTGCTCCTTCTGGCTGTTTGTATTTCTCTCTGGTCCTCTGTGTTCTGTCTGTCTTCTCTCTCTCTCTCTCTGCCAGCTAGGGCAGGTTCACATACTCCTTTTGTTCTAGGTGGGCAGTTATCCTTACAGTTATGTTAATTGAAGGGTGTGTTTACGCATCAGTTTTAACTCAACCCATAACAAAGTTTCACCTGGCTCATAACAATATTAACATTTTAATAATGAAAATATAGTGGGAACTATTAAAAATGTGCCTTTACTACACTGCAGTTTTATTGTTATCCTGGTATTTGTTATACTTGTTATACTTAGAATGTGAACTAATTCAAATACTGTGATAAATTTAACCACACTAAGTAGTAAATGTAGTTTTAATGGCACCCATTCTAACTGTTCATCACAAATTATAAATATCACTATTGAAGATTCAAGGAGTCCATACAAAAAAGTATATTATGTATCTTGGTATCTTTTGTCCATTTTTATATTGATATTTTGTGTTATGTAAAATGTAAACTTGCAAAAAGATAGAGATTAAAAGTGGTGAAAGAGCATTACATTTTAAAACAAAACAAAGAAACAGAAGAGTAACAGAAAAATATTTTCACAATGGCTCAGTACTTACTGTACAATATCACTATGATCTGAAGTCTGTTGTTATAGATTATTTTCACAGTTTGTAAAGCTGTGTAAAACATGCTCCACACCTGTTTTATTAACCAGAGATGAAATCTTGGCCAAGTTGAAGCCGATGAGAGTTTTATCCTGGGTATCAAACTCCTATTGACTTCAAAGGAGCCAGGATTTTACTCCAAGAGTACAGTAAATTACACTTAGACCCTGATCCAAAATCCACTGAAGTCAATGATGGCCTTCCCAACTTCTGCCTGTTGGGTGTGAGCAGAATTCGCCCCACTTTGGGGACAATAAATAAAAGGAAAACAAATGGTTGATAGGAAGCAGTAGCCAGTTGCTGCTGACTACACTTTTTTTTTTTTTTAAAGAATGACAACTCAGGGGCTTGAACTGAATAGCACTTCTGCTTGTTAAAATATAAGACAGAAGGAAAGCAGAGTTTTTCCATCTGATTCAAATTCTGTGGCAGTAGCTATATTAATTTATATAGCTATATATTTTATTTGATGAACCGAAACCAACAGTTCAATTCATATTTAAATGTATTTTAAAAAGGAAAAAAAAAGTTTTGTAATCTAGTGGGAATTCCCCAGGCAGGAGTGAGTACATGGATTGTTTAGAAGAATCTACAACTGATACTGGAAAATCCTATTCTTTGGTATTTTATTTGGCATCCTACCAAGTAATTTGAAAGGCTTTGGGTTTCACATCACTGTAAATTTAAGATGTGTGGCATTAACTGCTGCTAGAAAACAAAGTGATAGTTTTGCATCTCAAAAGTTGCAGAATGCTGCAAACTGAAATTTTAAAATATTTTGTTTCAATACACAGTTAATGCTGACATCTATTTTTGCAAAGTCTAATCAGCAAAGATTGAGGATATTTTCTGGGTGGACTGTGATATTAAAAAGACATTGTCAATTTTGTGAGAATCACGATTCAATATAATAGGTGAAATCTTGGCCTCATTAAAATCAATGAGTTTTGCTATTAGCATCAATGGATCCAGGATTTCACCAATTATGCATGAATGTGGCACACTGCTAAATTCTGACTGCAGTTATGCTCATGGAACCCATTCAAATTCAGTAGAATTGCAAAAGTGTATAACAGGACATGTGTCCACCCTAGCATTGTTCCTCAAAATTTTCTAGCACTGCACTACTTGTGATAAAAATAGAGGTAGCACCAGCGTAGACAGTCCCATGTGTTAGCCACCATCCTGTCTAATGCTGCTCAAAGAGGTCTAGACTGTCTGATGATTTCAGCAACTACCGTCAGCCTGCCTTCACTGGTTCTCCCACTATTGCTATCACTGGCTGCACAGGTGACAGTGACTAGAAATGATCTGTTCTTTTGGAATTTTAAAGGCGGAAGAACACCTGCAAAATTGGGTATTCCTGTCCAAAAGTTTGCATGCAAGAATCCATACTTCTGTGATTTTGTTGAACAGCAGCAGTGCAGTCTTTGTTTTCAAACTTGGGTCACACTGTATGGGAATATAAATACCGTATGAGTGGATGATAGTAGACATTAGACTTCCAAAGTTAATGGCTCTAATCAGAAGTGCAAAGTAACCAGCCTGGATTACAAGAGCAAGTGAGTGCTTGAGGTGATAGCTAGTCAAATTCCCATCCCTGGGGTAACTTTGTGCCTATGTGACATTGCTAATAAGAAATTTTGCTTTCCTAGTTAAAACTTATTTGTGTTTCAAGGAACTGGAATTTCCTAATTTTAGGAAACTGTTTTCAGACATCAAAGTGAAGAGTTAAAGTTGCAGGAGGTCTTAAAGCTGCAGATCTAGTAGATACTCACCAGATTACTATGGGGTCTCCAAGTGCACTCTCAGGCAGCAGATCCTCTAACACCCCTTCCTGCGAGCTTAGATCCTATGTGTAGCATCACCTCCTGAGAGCTTAAACTGTGTGGTCCAACTGCCTAGCCTTTGAGACTAGTGCTGACCCCTCAAACTCTCCTGTAGATTAAACACAGCCTCTGGGTTTACATCATGTTCCTGAAGAGGAAACTGTAACACACAAGACACACAAACTTTGCACAGAAATACCCAGCTCTAGACAAAAATAATAAAACCTTACACACATTTATCTACCTCAGTTTTCTCACTGCTTCAGAGAATTCTTTGAACAGGGGTCAGAGACCTCTGGGGGCATCCAGGACCCATCTCCTGCAGCTCATGGCTTGTCTTCTGAACTAGGTTAGCTGGTTTTAAACGTGGTTAGTCTCACAGCTAAACTAGCCCTCTCCCCCGGCTACGAAAGCAAGGTCATTTCTTTCCTCTCTTGTCCAAAGCTTCCTGTTTCTCCTAAAACCTTCCCCATGAGTCCTTTTCAAATACCTGCTTTGTTACTTCTGTCTATATCCTGTGTGAGAATTTTATACTCCCTTCACTCCAACGGTGCCCTGCAGAGACACTTGGTCACATTGGTTTCCCATCCCAGTTATCCTCCTTAGCATACCCATTGTTTGGTGCAGAGCACAGTTGCCAAGTTTAATGACTCTCGGTTGTCCCTAGTCTGATGGGTACATGCTACAGGTCTTGTCAGCAAATCGTGGATTCCACATTCACATAGAAGCATTAAAAATGCAGTATTTCATAACTTCATAAACATCATCCAGAATTCATAAATTGGACAGTTTCCCCAAACCATCACAGAAACAAACTATTCTGAGAAGCACTTTCACCTATGCTGACCACCTGCCTCTTCTGTGATTATTTATAATAAGAACAACTGCCATGAAAACAATGTATAGCGCTGTTCCCACTTATGTCTTAAGCTTGTGAGGTCATACAGGACAGCTATTATATTCTCAGTATGTCATGGTCAACATTCAAAATGGAGTGCACACGTTATGTCTCTCTCTACATGATCATTGATAAATATAACAACAACTAGGGTTTTCAGAAGTTTCCCATTACTGCAGTCACATAAAGTAAGAATTCAGGTCAGTGTCACTCCTGACATCCTTCCCTGTGAGCAATGTGAACTTCAAAGACCTGTTAGGTTTCCCATTTAATTAAGTAACTAACTTATATGGTAAAAAGAGGGCACACAATATGGAAATGTGTAATGTCCTTTTCTGAGCACCTTGCAGTCAGAGACTGATTACACACATGCTTTCAGTCCACTGGTGGCCACTGTATGCTTAGGCATCCACTGACACTTATAGTTTGCCACACTGACATACATATTTCTGGTGATAGCAAGCCTGTCATTTTCTTTTAGTAATTCATGATAAAAGCGTTGCTGATCCATACTTTACTAATAAGCCCACAGAACTGGCAACCTTACTCCTACTCTCAGCAAAAATTTAGTAACTGCAAACTTAAGGTGGTCACATACAAGATTTTATTAATTTTACAGAACACAAGATTGATATTTTTCTATAAAATACACTCTAGTTTCATCAGAAGGTGTGAGCTGCATGAAGTAATCACTTACTGAAGTTTTATGGCCTATGTTATGCAAGAGGTCAAAGCAGATGCTCATAAAGGTCCCTTCTAACCTTAAAAATCTATGAATCTACAAAGATATTATAAATAATTAAAACTAAACTAGAATTATCAAAATAATGAGCAAAATTAGGCTCTCAATACTTTGGCTTTGTCCTGACTCCTCCCACATTTCTTTGAACCACACCTTCTTTTGTGGAGTTTGCAGATGTTTTGGAAGTATTCTGAGTGGAATCATTTTTGTGCTGGACTTTGGTATGACAGTACAATAACTAAGAATTTTTTAGCTTGTGTGTAGAATTTTGTGGCAGACTGTATAGTAAACTGCTACCGTTTTGGCATATAATTCAGTAACTTCATGACTCAGTGATGAAAATCAAATGGTAAAGGTGGTTGTGTTTTGTCAAAATAGTTTACTGCTAAATAAACTTTATATTAAATATGTAAACTCTAGTAATCATTATCACAATTTACTACTTATGACTAACATAAGAATAAACAAATGTTAATCTTAAATGCAGCTAATCTAGCTCACCTAGATAAGACTATTTACAAGAGCATATGAGGCAACACCAAAGCATGTCAAGAACTCAGAACAGAGCCCTCTTCTGTATTAAGCTGCTGATGCTTACTGGTAGATATCTGGAAGACCGACCTGACTCTTATCTATTAAATCTGAAAATATGCCAAGTTCCTGTTAACATTTACACATTTCCATATTCTGTGGCCCTTGCTGCCATACGTGTAGTCAGGGATAGAACAGAGAAAATAGTGTTTTAATAAATAAATTTTGATTTGACCATGACTGCAATTCTTTTGTGTTTGCTCTAAGTGAATTTCTGAGCTTAACTAACACATATCAATGGAAAGAGAATGTTAAGTTAAAGTGTTCAAAGATTTGTGATAAGCAAATTTCAATTTGTATCTTCAGTTATAATCAAAATTCATGTTCTGTTAGATAATTATCCAATCATAGAACATACTTTATATAGCTAATTAACGCAGCATGAATTTCTTCAAGGTTTGAATATTTGCAATGAACTGTTTGCAAGATTATCATATAGGCAAAATGTTAATAAAATTGAAGAATTTCACAATCTGCCTGTTAAGGGAACAGAAAAAGATATGAAATTCAACTAGTTATTGGTCATGTTATGAACTATATGCTCAGTTCCAGAGCAGTCCTCTATATCTTCTCCAACACATCGTCTAAAAGGTTTTCTTTAAAATTTCTTCAGTGGGTGTTTTTAGTCACACCCACTGATTGTTACATTTTGTTCTCATGACTGTATCACATGATACAGATGCAGCTGTTCTCTGCAATATAATTTTGGGGCTCTTTGCCCTTGCTGTATTTTTTTACTACAAAGAGGACCATGTGGCTTTTTGTTTGCTATTCAATTACTTACCTATATGGGGTGGAGTTGGGATTAGACAGCAAGTGAAAGACAAGAACAAGCTTTGTGTGTGCATATACTTCCTCTAGTTTTTATACCACTTCTGCTGGTGTAGGGAATTCCCAGGATTTATACAAACCTCAGATCAGATGAAGTAGCCAGACTGGTTTGGTGAAATGTACATACTGGCATACTCATCTAGATATTATCAGGTTACATCTGAATGAAGGAGAGGTTTGCATTTTGATTTGCAAGACTGTTTAGCTTCATATATTGAATTTTCTAGAGGTAAGACTTGTTTTTCTGTTAAGTTTAAAGTATGAAAGTTTTTTTCTGTTAAATTGAAGGAAGAATATTTGGGAAATCATGATGCCCCCACCCTAAATGTACACTGTGATAAATTAAGGGGGGGGGTAACTCCCTTTTATGGACACTCAGCCAGCCAGCAGCTATAAAATCCCTTTTAGTAGCTTTTCTCTAATTGCTCTACCTGTAAAGGGTTAAAAAGTCTCACTGTTATGCATAGGTAAAAGGAGGTAAGTGGGCACCTGGTCAAAAAAGCCAGTGGGAAGGCTAGAACTTTTTAAAATTGAGAAAAGACTCCCTTTTGTCTGTCTGTTCTTCTGGGGAGAGGCAGACAGGGCAACAGCTATGCTGTAAGAAGCTTGGATCAGATATAAAATAATCATGGTAGTAAAGGTGGGATCATTTTGAACCAGAGGCACAGACCTCAGGATTTTAGAAGGACACATTTTTCCTTTTGGCAGTCTGCAAAGCCAGGGAGGGTTTTTCCCCTCCTTTTTTTTTCTTTGCTGCCTGAGGGGGAACAGGCATGCAAAGGGTTCAGCCTGCAAAGCCAGGGAGTCCAACAAGCAGTTTATTTTTTTTTTGCTAACTTTGTGGCAACGAAATAGCTAGGCTAGAGTAGGGCAGTCCTGTGCATGAGGTTGCAGTCGGGCACTGAAACCCTAGAGCAACCAGTCTTCCCAAAGTGGCACGCCACGGAGAAGATAGACCCAGATCAAGCCCAGACATCCAGCTCCATGACAGAAATGCAGGGAGGGGATGGGGGACCGGAGATTTCCCCAGAGGGAATGGTCAGCCCTTCCCAACCCTGAGATCCAGGTTCCAAGATGGAGGGATGCCCTTAACCCAGACCGAGTTCTAACTGTGGAAGACAGGACTTTCTTCCTACAAATGAAGCGCTTGGAAGCAGAAGCAAAGGAGAAGCACTTGGAGGTGGAAATGGAGCTGAAGCACTTAGAACTGGAAATGATTAAGCTGGATCAACCAGGTAGCCCTAACAGTCCTCCTCCAGGTACTGCTCCCCATTCCAAGAAATTCCCCACATACAAGGTAAGCGATGATACAAAGGCCTTCTTAGAAAATTTTGAAAGGGTCTGCCTTGGGTACAACATCCCTACAGACCAGTATATGGTGGAGCTGAGGCCACTACTCAGTGGACCCTTAGCAGAGGGGGCATCTGAAATGCCTAAAGAACACATGAACAGGTACAAACTTTTTAAACAAAAGGCCAGAATTAGGATGGGGCTAGCACAGGTGTCAGCTATCCACCAATCCCTGGTGGACCCCACAGTCATCAACCCAGAGGTTCAAGTGACAGTGCAACCCTTTAAGGCCAACTCCTTGAACTTGCCTACAGCCAAGTTGCCTGTCCAGTACAAGGGCTGGTCAGGAATATGGACTTTTGCAGTCTATAACAATTATCCCATTCCCATGCTGCTGGGAGAAGACTTAGCCAGCCATGTGAGACTAACAAAAAGGATGGGGATGGTCACCCACAGCCAGGCCTCCACATCTAATTCCATTCCTGAGCCTCCTACAAGGATCCAGTCTGTGTCCCCTGAAACCACAGGCCCGGGGACCCAGCCAGAGGTGGTGGAACCAGACCCCAGACCAGAGTCAATGGCAGCAGTTGTAGATCCAGTTCCTGGGACCCAGCCAGAACCAACCCAAGAATCAGAACTGGCAGAGCAGTCAGCAGCAGAGTCCATGCCTGCAACCCCACCAGTGTCAGAACCACTGGAGAGGCCCATGCACTCTCAGGGGGCAGATTACATCCATCTGTAACATGTCCTTGATCTCCCTTTCTTTCATGGTTTTGGCTTGAGGAGCCATCTGGTAGGGTTGGGCTCTAATTGGGCGAGCATCACCTGTGTCAATCGAGTGGTATGCCCATTCTGTCCGTCCTGGAGTGGCTGAAAACATTGGGCTGAAGCTGGTGCACAGCTCCTGGATTTGCTGTCGCTGCTTACGCCCCAGAGTTATAGAAAGGCTCTCATCTTCTACACCACCGTTGCTTTTCCCTTCATAGTATACTCCTTCAGGCCACTCAGTGTTGTCTCTCTCCTGGGCTGTAAACTGGAGAACCTTGATTTTTCAGGAATAAAAGGGCTTTAGAGAATTAACCTGGTATACTTTAGATTTTAGGGTAGGGTTTGGGAACGCTATGAGGTAATTAACAGCTCCCAGGTGCTCTCGGACCATAAATGACCCCTCCCACGATGCTTCCATCTTATTGGTTTGGAGCGCTTTCAGGACCATGACTTTGTCAGCTACTCTGAAGGAACGCTCTCTGGCATGTTTATCATACCAGGCCTTTTGCTCTTGTTGAGTATTCTGTAGGTTTTCTTGAGCAAGGGCTAGAGAGTTTTTGAGGGTGTTTTGCAGGTTGGTTACAAAGTCCAAAATGTTAGTTTCTGGAGAAAATGTAACCCTCTCCCATTGCTGCTTCACCAACTGTAGTGGCCCCTTAACTACATGGCCATAAATGAGTCCAAAGGGTGAACACCCCAAACTGGGATGTGGTACAGCCCTGTAGGCAACGAGCAACTGCTACAACACTAGGTCCCAATCATTGGAATGCTCATTCACGAATTTACATATCATGGCCCCCAAAGTCCCATTAAACTTCTCCACTAGTCCATTCATTTGATGGTAGTAAGGGGTGGCAATCAAGTGGTTCACCCCATGATCTCCCCAATGACGTTTCATGGTCCCTGCCAGGAAGATAGTTCCCAAATTCATAAGGATGTTGGAGGGACAATCTACTCTGGCAAAAATGTCTGCCAATGCCTGGCTCATGCTTTTAGCCCTGCTTTTCCTTAGAGCTACTGCTTCCGGCCATCAGCTGGCAAAATCCATGACATCCTCTGGGTGTCGTCTTAGGGAAAGGACACAATATCCACAGCTACATGCTGAAATGGAACCTCACTTATGGGGAGTGGCTTGACCTGGTCTTGGGGCTCTCTCATCCTCTGGCACACCTCACAGATATAAACGTCCTTGCCCATTCCCTCCCAATGGAATGACTTCCTCAAATGGTCTTTGGTCCTGTTCACCCCAGCATGGCCACTAGGGTGATCGTGGGCTAAGCTCAAGAGCTTTTCCCTATACTTAGTTGGAACTACCAACTCTGAGAATGCCAGGATGCCTCCTTGTGCCCAACAGAAAGGGTTTCCTTGTATAAGAGTCCTCCTTCTACAACAAACCTGGACCTATTAGAAGAGCTGAGAGGTGGTGGGTCAATCCAAGCTTCCTTGAGGCTCAAATGCACTTTCTGCTCTGCCTGGAACTTCTCCCTTGATGTGGAAACATTAGTTCCTCGCTGGGTTGTGCTGACTTGGCTTGGTCCCACTGGAAGCGATGCAGGTGATGGGAGTGTCTCCGTCGACTGTGAACCACTCTCCACTGGTGCACGAGGTTGTATTTTAGGCTCTGGTTGAGCTTCTTGCGCCGGTTTAGCTGCTGCTGCACATGCAGGTTCTATGGCGCCCGGTGGAGGTTAGCTCTTCAAAACTTTAATTTTGAGATACAACACATTTCAGAAGCCTCTAACAAAGTGGCTGATGCACTCTCCCGGGAAGGTTTCCCAGAATCAGCTGGGTAAAAATGTCCCTGTATTCTAAGTCATTGTAGTCCTTAAAATGTGGAAAATACTGTTTAGTTCTTCATGTACTTAGTAGTAAAATTAAAGGTGCATGTAACTTATTAACTCTGTTTTCCTAAACCTCCAGGAAGAAATCCCACCCGGTGTGGACCCAACCTGAACCAGACTGGCCAACACCATTTGTGATTTGGGGGGCATGTGATATATGAAGGGTGGGAGGTAGCTCCCTTTTATGGACACCCATCCAGCCAGTAGCTATAAAATCCTGTTTAGTAGCTGTTCTCTAATTTCTCTACCTGTAAAGGGTTAAAAAGTCTCAATACTATGCATAGGCAAAAGGAAGTGAGTGAGCACCTGGCCAAAAAAGCCAATGGGAAGGCTAGAACTTTTTAAAATTGAGAAAAGACTCCCTTTTATCTGTCTGTTGTTGTTCTCCCAGGGGGAGGTGGACAGGGCAACAGCCATGCTGTAAGAAGCTTGGTCAGGTATAAATATCATCAGTATCATACCTGGAAACTACTCATTTAAAACCCCAGATATGTAAGTAAATCAGGAACTGTCTAGTAAGACATGGTTAGGTTTATCCCTTTTATTTCTTTATGGCTTGTGGATTCCTCTGTGCTAACCCCAGGTGCTTTTGTTTTGCTTGTAACCTTTAAGCTGGACCTGAATAAAGCTATTTTTGGTGCTTAATCCTTGTTGTTGAGCTTTTAAAATCTAGCAGTAGCCCGAGTTCCCAGATGTCTTTTAAATAAAATTTACCTTTTTTAAGAACAGAATTGCATTTTTATGTCTTAAAAGGTTTGTGCGCGTGTTGTTTAATGATCTGGTGGCAACAGGTAATTTCCTTTTTTCCCCTGTCTCAGCTCTTCCCTGGTGGAGTGGTGGTGAAAGGGCATGAGGGTACCCCACAGGAAGGAATTCCCAAGTGCTCCTTCTTGGGCTATCAGAGGGGTTTTGCACTTGGGTGGTGACAGCATCTACCAATCCAAGGGCAGAGAAAAGCTGTAACCTTGGGAATAATACAAGCCTGAAGTGGCCAGTATTAATTTTTAAAGTCCTTGCGGTCCCCCACCTTCTGCACTCAAACGGCCAGTGTGGGGAATCAGCCTTAACATACACACACCAGCATCATAATCTAGTTCTAATCAGCTCTGGAACAAGCTCCCCAGTCCAACTCCATAGTCCAAAATAGCCCTGTTGACCTGCAGGGCACACTGCGAGGTATAGGGTCACAACAGATAATCCTATTATTTTTTATCATGAATTATTCCAGATATTATTTTTTCAAAACTTTACATCACAAGTACCAACTCTGGTGATTGGTTCTGTAAAGTCTCTTTTGCTTAGGGTACGTCTACACTACCCGCCGGATCAGCGGGTAGTGATTGATCTATTGAGGATCGACTTATCATGTCTAGTGTAACGCGATAAAATCGATCCCCAATCGCTCTGCCATCGACTCCTGAACTCCACCGCGGTGAGAGGCAGAAGCGGAGTCGTCGGGGGAGCGGCAGCAGTTGACTCGCCACCATCCTCACGGCCAGGTAAATCGACCTAAAATACGCCGACCTCAGCTACGCTATTCGCTTAGCTGAAGTTGTGTATCTTAGGTTGCTGCCCGCCCCTCCCTAGTGTAGACCTAGCCTTAGATAATCAAGTTAGCATCAAAGAGAAATTGTCCCCAAATCCTGCTTCATGGAGCAGCTGGTACTGGAACCCACAAGGGGAGAGGCGACTCTAGATTTAATCCTGAGTGGAGCGCAGGAGCTGGTCCAAGAGGTAACTATAGCGGGACCGCTTGGAAATAGTGACCATAATACAATAGCATTCAACATCCCTGTGGTGGGAAGAACATCTCAACTGCCCAACACTGTGGCCTTTAATTTCAAAAGGGGGAACTATACAAAAATGAGGGGGTTAGTTAGACAAAAGTTAAAAGGTACAGTGACTAAAGTGAAATCCCTGCAAGTTGCGTGGGCCCTCTTTAAAGACACCATAATAGAGGCCCAACTTCAATGTATACCCCAAATTAAGAAAAACAGTAAAAGAACTAAAAAAGAGCCACCGTGGCTTAACAACCATGTAAAAGAAGCAGTGAGAGATAAAAAGACTTCCTTTAAAAAGTGGAAGTCAAATCCTAGTGAGGCAAATAGAAAGGAGCACAAACACTGCCAACTTAAGTGCAAGAGTGTAATAAGAAAAGCCAAAGAGGAGTTTGAAGAACGGCTAGCCAAAAACTCCAAAGGTAATAACAAAATGTTTTTTAAGTACATCAGAAGCAGGAAGCCTGCTAAACAACCAGTGGGGCCCCTTGATGATCAAAATTCAAAAGGAGCGCTTAAAGATGATAAAGTCATTGCGGAGAAACTAAATGGATTCTTTGCTTCAGTCTTCACGGCTGAGGATGTTAGGGAGATTCCCAAACCTGAGCTGGCTTTTGTAGGTGACAAATCTGAGGAACTGTCACAGATTGAAGTATCACTAGAGGAGATTTTGGAATTAATTGATAAACTCAACATTAACAAGTCACCGGGAGCAGATGGCATTCACCCAAGAGTTCTGAAAGAACTCAAATGTGAAGTTGCGGAACTATTAACTAAGGTTTGTAACCTGTCCTTTAAATCGGCTTCGGTACCCAATGACTGGAAGTTAGCTAATGTAACGCCAATATTTAAAAAGGGCTCTAGGGGTGATCCCGGCAATTACAGACCGGTAAGTCTAACATCGGTACCGGGCAAATTAGTTGAAACAATAGTAAAGAATAAAATTGTCAGACACATAGAAAAACATAAACTCTTGAGCAATAGTCAACATGGTTTCTGTAAAGGGAAATCGTGTCTTACTAATCTATTAGAGTTCTTTGAAGGGGTCAACAAACATGTGGACAAGGGGGATCCGGTGGACATAGTGTACTTAGATTTCCAGAAAGCCTTTGACAAGGTCCCTCACCAAAGGCTCTTACGTAAATTAAGCTGTCATGGGATAAAAGGAAAGGTCCTTTCATGGATTGAGAACTGGTTAAAGGACAGGGAACAAAGGGTAGGAATTAATGGTAAATTCTCAGAATGGAGAGAGGTAACTAGTGGTGTTCCCCAAGGGTCAGTCCTAGGACCAATCCTATTCAATTTATTCATAAATGATCTGGAGAAAGGGGTAAACAGTGAGGTGGCAAAGTTTGCAGATGATACTAAACTACTCAAGATAGTTAAGACCAAAGCAGATTGTGAAGAACTTCAAAAAGATCTCACAAAACTAAGTGATTGGGCAACAAAATGGCAAATGAAATTTAATGTGGATAAATGTAAAGTAATGCACATTGGAAAAAATAACCCCAACTATACATACAACATGATGGGGGCTAATTTAGCTACAACGAGTCAGGAAAAAGATCTTAGAGTTATCGTGGATAGTTCTCTGAAGATGTCCACGCAGTGTGCAGAGGCGGTCAAAAAAGCAAACAGGATGTTAGGAATCATTAAAAAGGGGATAGAGAATAAGACTGAGAAGATATTATTACCCTTATATAAATCCATGGTACGCCCACATCTCGAATACTGTGTACAGATGTGGTCTCCTCACCTCAAAAAAGATATTCTAGCACTAGAAAAGGTTCAGAAAAGAGCAACTAAAATGATTAGGGGTTTGGAGAGGGTCCCATATGAGGAAAGATTAAAGAGGCTAGGACTCTTCAGTTTGGAAAAGAGAAGACTAAGGGGGGACATGATAGAGGTATATAAAATCATGAGTGATGTTGAGAAAGTGGATAAGGAAAAGTTATTTACTTATTCCCATAATACAAGAACTAGGGGTCACCAAATGAAATTAATAGGCAGCAGGTTTAAAACAAATAAAAGGAAGTTCTTCTTCACGCAGCGCACAGTCAACTTGTGGAACTCCTTACCTGAGGAGGTGGTGAAGGCTAGGACTATAACAATGTTTAAAAGGGGACTGGATAAATTCATGGTGGCTGAGTCCATAAATGGCTATTAGCCAGAATGGGTAAGAATGGTGTCCCTAGCCTCTGTTCGTCAGAGGATGGAGATGGATAGCAGGAGAGAGGTCACTTGATCATTGCCTGTTAGGTTCACTCCCTCAGGGGCACCTGGCATTGGCCACTGTCGGTAGACAGATACTGGGCTAGATGGACCTTTGGTCTGACCCGGTACGGCCTTTCTTATGTTCTTATGCTTTGTTATACCTTTTTTCTTAGGTATTTCTTTATTTTTTTCTATTATTAGCACAAGTTTATGCTCTGAGGGGGTTCCCTGTCCCCTTTTCTTGTTTGCCCATTTTGGACCCTCAGAGTTTTTTTTTCCTTGGGCCTCATCCACAGCATCAAGTGCAGGTTATGCCCAAGATCCTGGGCTTCAAACCCTGCCAGACCTGCCACAGGTCCTTTCCTCTCAGCAACAGACATTCACACTGCCTCCGCTGCTTAGAAGAAACCCATACTCCTTCTAGATGCAAGATCTACTTAGGATTTGAAAGAAGAACTAAAAATCTGAGTTGAACTCCTACTTGTGGAGTGTGCTCTGAGGCCCTTTGGTTCTGCTGACCACCTCTGCTCCCATGGTAAGCAAAGACCCTGGAGGCTCTGAGGTACTCTCCAGCCCCTACAAGAAGAAGAGACCCCATTCTCTGGAATGAGAAAAGAAAAAGGGAAAGTCATCTCCTTGATCTGGGTCTCCGGAGACCTTATGTCCTAATATGGGTACTGCTGAGGGCTCCCATTCCTTTTGGTACCATAACCATGGTACCAACTAAGACGACCATGTTGTGCATGGAGAAGCCAAGTAGAGCCATTTCCATTGCCCCAAGAATCTTTATCTAAAGTTTGGTGAACCACAGCAGTCTATCTTTGCCAGATTGGCATTATCATCTTTCCCTACTTGGATGACTTGCTCCTGCAAGGCTGCTCCCTTCTGAAGCACAACCAGCAAGGCCCTGTCTTTGTTTCACTCTCTGGATCTCCACATCAGTGTGGAGAAGTCTACCCTAAAATGCACACAATGTATAGACTTCATTGGCACCACTCTGGTATTTCTCTTCTGCCACAGCACAGGGACAAATTCACCACAACATCCAGCGCTGTTACAACCACCCAACAGAGTCCACAAACCACTGTAAGGGCTTGCCTACAACATCTGGGCCATATGGCAGCCTGTACGTTAGCGACTTCCTTAGCAAGACTTCACTCTTGGATATCTTCAGAAGGAGAAATCACTCCTCAAAGTGCATGGGAATGGGATAATTGTTCCGTTTGTACATCCTCTTCCCACATCTACCACCACAGATGCCTTTCTAATAGGTTGGGGTGCATGCTTTCAAAACATCATAGCTCAGGGGAAAATGGACACCTTCAGGAGAC
This sequence comes from Mauremys mutica, assembly GCF_020497125.1. NCBI lineage: Eukaryota > Metazoa > Chordata > Testudines > Geoemydidae > Mauremys > Mauremys mutica. The sequence goes on from NC_059073.1 coordinate 48,748,942, forward strand.
AACCTTTATATCAACATATTGGAGCTCAGAGCAGACCACTACACTTGCCCACATTTCCTACCACACATCAAGAACTATAAGGATAAGGCCTTTGTCTGCAGACATATTGTAAGGCCTAAAGCCTAAGGCCTTCTCCTGCAGCCAGATTTAAAGAGCAGCCAAGCAGTAGCCATTAGCTGAGAAGCAGGAAGTCACATCCTCACATTCCATCTAAATTACATTAAAACAATGTAATATCAGGCTGTTAAGAAGGAGACCCCATCCTAATGGCACCCACTATGACCAGATAAAGAAACAGATCTTAGTTTGATAGCATTCTGTCAAGAAATCACTTATAAATAATTGTGGTTGTGAAATCCTCATTTTTCATTGTTTTGTCATTATGGTCCCCACTTCCCTATTGTTTATCTATATGGTCTCTGTCTGGTTCTTTAATTGTTTCTGTTACATAATTATTTTTGCTAGGTGTAAATTAATTAAGGTGGTGGGGTAGGATTGGTTAAAGAATTTTGTTACACTATGTTAGGATTGGTTAGTAAAATTTTAGTATAATGATTGGTTAAGGTATAACTAAAAAGGACTCAAATTTCACTGTATAAACTGGGGTCCAAAAAAAGTTATTTGGGAACCCCTCCAGGACACAGCCCCAAAGATCAGACCGGCCAAATCTCAACACTCTGCCACTGTGCAGAAACTGGAGTCCCCCAGATGGACCTGATCCTGACTGGCCATCAAGAAAAGTTAATCTGTCTTATTGGGAGTGGTGAGCACTGTATGTGTAGTGTGTGCATTCTGTTTTTGGTGCTTGTTAATAAATAGAGGTTATGTAGTATATTACTGTGTAACGCTCTTTCACTGGTAAAAGACCCGGTAAACCCACAAAAGATTAAGCCCTGAGTCCACAGGGAAAGGGTATTTGCCCAAAGCCCATGGAGGTGTACAGCCCGGAGCCCACTGAGGGATAAGTTAGGTGCTTTTTGCCTGGAGCCCTAGGAAATGGGAAAGGGTGGGGGTGCCTAAATTAAGAGGGTTACGCCTTGAGCCCTAGGAACCGGGTAAAGGTGGGTGCCCTTGAGTGTGTGAGTAACAGAGAATTTTGTGTGGGTAACAGAACCACTCAATCAAAATAATTCTGGATAACAGAGCAACAATGTATTACATCAATCCGCAAGGAGGCGCAAGATCTTGATCCTTATGAGCTGAAGCCATGAAACTATGGTACTGATGCATATCACACCACATACAGATCTCAGTGGTTTATCTACTTGGACTACAGAACACAGTGGCAGATTCCTTCAGCAGACATTCAGCATTGACCATGAGTGAGAATTGAACAACAAAGTGTTCTAAGAGATATATCTTACCTGGAGCCAGGCACAAGTAGATCTCTTTACAACTCCATCCAGTGCAAAGTACAAGTTTAGGCATGAAATTAGATCAAGGTTTCTAACCATCAGAGTGAAGTTCTGGAACAACTTTCCAAGAGGAGGAGAGGGAGCAAAACCTAACTTGTTTCAAGACTGAGCTTGATAAGTTTATGGAGAGGATGGTATGAGGAGACTGCCTACCATGGCATGTGGCCCATCTGTGACTGCTAGTAGCAAAAATCCCCAACGGCTGTAGATGGGGAACTAGATATGGAGGGCTGAGAATTACCACAGAGAATTATTTCCCAGTGTCTGGCTGGTGGTTCTTGCTGACATGCTTAGAGTTCAGCCAACTACCATATTTGGGTTCAGAAAGGAATTTTCCTCCAGGTCAGATTGGCAGAGAACCTGTTTGGGTTTTTTTCTGCCTTCCTCTGTAGTATGGGCCATGGGTCACTTGCAGGTTTAAACTAGTGTAAATGATGGAATCTCTGTAAGCTGAAGTCTTTAAATCATGATTTTAGGACTTCAGTAACTCAGCCAGAGGCTATGGGTCTATTACAGGAGACAGGGGCGGCTCTAGGAATTTTGCCGCCCCAAGCATGTCAGGCAGGCTGCCTTCCGCGGCTTGCCTGCGGATGGTCCGCTGGTCCCGTGGCTTTGGCGGACCCTCCGAAGGCACGCCTGCGGGAGGTCCGCCAAAGCCGCAGGACCAGCGGATCCTCCCCAGGCACGCCTGCGGGAGGTCCGCCGAAGCCACGGGACCAGCGGACCCTCCGCAGGCAAGCCACCGAGGGCAGCCTGCCTGCTGCCCTTGCAGCACCGGCAGAGCGCCCCCCCGCGGCTTGCCGCCCCAAGCACGCACTTGACGTGCTGGGGCCTGGAGCCGCCCCTGACAGGAGAGGGTGGGTAAGGTTCTATGGTCTGTGATGTGCAGGAAGTCAGACTACATCAGGGATCGGCAGCCTTTGGCACGCAGCCCATCAGGGAAATCCACTTGTGGGCTGGGATGGTTTATTTACTTGCAGTGTCTGCAGGTTCGGCCGATCGCAGCTCCCACTGGCTGCGGTTTGCTGTTCCAGGCCAAAGGGGGCTGCAGGAAGCAGTGTTGGCCGAGGGATATCCTAGCCGCCGCTTCCCGCAGCCCCCATTGGCCTGGAACAGCAGACCGCGGCCAGTGGGAGCTGCATTCGGCTGAACCTGCGGACCCTGTAGGTAAACAAACCGTCCCGGCCCACCAGTGGATTTCCCTGATGGGCCGCATGCCAAAGGTTGCCCGTCCCTGGACTAGATGATCACAACGTTCCCTTCTGGCCTTAAAGTCTGACACTATACATCCACATCCTAAAGTATCTTCTGAATTCCACATTAATCAGGAGAGTCACCTACCAGTATTTTACCCCAAGCCTCCCTTTTCTACAGTAGAAGTGTGAGGCAAACCCACAACCATACCAGGGCTGCTCACTTAGCTGCCATGACTCATCCCCCCCAGCAAAGCCTGCAGTGACTCATCACTCAAACATGCTGCAGCAACTCAGCTGTACTGTACTGAGTGATGAGCCTGCAGTGACTCACTACTCAGTCATGCTGCAGCAGCCTATCCCTGAGCAGGGGCTGCATCAGATTACCCCCAGGTACAGGTATTTCACTGACCCTTCAAGAGTTGCAAATTAGTCTGAGCAACAGCACTGCTTGGCCAGAAACACCCCTTCTGCCCAGGGCCAGATTCAGACCTTTAGAGGCCCTAAGCACTGAAAAGATTATGGTGCCCCCCACCCCATATGTAATTCAAAATAAAAACAATACTATACCGTAAAATAAAATTTAATTTTTTGAAATGACACAAAACTTACATGTATACGGAAATTAAAATAGCTTCTTTCTAGATTTTCTGACTGCAAAATTCTGGATAAGTTCATCGAAGCTGACTCGATGAAGCATGTCTGCTTCCATACACAATAGGGAAAGTGAATCAAGTCTGTCCTGACACATTGTTGTTCTCTGAGGGTTTTTTATTCTTTTCAGCTGAGAAAAAGCGTGTTCTGTGGAGCAGTTGTTAATCATCAATGTTAGAAAAATACATAGTGCGAGCTCTACATTTGGAAATACACATTGTATTCTGTCTTTCAATATGGTGTCGTGAAGATCAATGTGACTACATTTCATTTTTCCTGTTTCACTAAACTTTGCGTGCATATAACAGTGGAACTGCTGAACTTCTCCACCGAGATTCATGTTCAAGTCAACAAGGTATGAGTCAACTAGCTTTTGGGAACCTTGTGAATACTGTTCATCAGATAAGTCCATATCATTTAGAAAAGAAAATCTACTTGATACTTCTTTGTACACTTCACCTTTCCTCTTCATATAAGCTTCAAGTATATCAATTATACCGTAGTAAGTAGATACGCGAAATTTGTCTCTAGGATTCAATGCTGTTTCTGTTGCACTGCTATCATTTGCTTGCAGGACTGAGCTTCTTTGTAGTTAGTATCAGGCAAGATATCTTTTGATATGTCTTCAAATCTTTCAAAATCATTCCTCAAAGTAAGTGGTCTGCTCAGGGCCGGCTCCAGGCACCAGCATTCCAAGCTGGTGCTTGGGGCGGCATTCTGCAAGGGGCGGCAGTCCCTATTGTTTTGCCCCCAAGCAGCGCGCTGAATTGCCGCCGCGGGAGGCGGGGGCAGTCCGTGTGCCCTTAGGGCGGCACGCGCATTTCCACGGTGGCGGCAATTCAGAAGCAGCAACTTCTATGTTTAGCTGTCCAGGGCGGCTTCAGCTAAACATAGAAGCTGCCGCCAAATTGCCGCCGCCGCGGAAACGCGCCTGCCGCCCTAAGGGCACACGGACTGCCCCCGCCGCCCGCGGCGGCAATTCAGTGCGCTGCTTGGGGCGGCGAAAACTGTAGAGCTGGCCCTGGGTCTGCTAATGATTCACAGAGGTCTGCACATGTTTTCAAATCCAATTCTTTTTCTTGGAGAGCTTGACTTGTGTGATAAAAGTGTTGTAAAATTTCATTCCACATGGTCAACATGAATACAAACTCTAGTTCTTGCATCTTGTTTGCAATGTTTTCTGCCTCTCGTATAGTTTCTCCTTTTTGTGATTGGTCTTCAGCTATACTTTCTAATGCATCTACAATCTTTGAGCACTCCAAAATTGCACTTGTTGCCACTGCATGTGCCTCCCAGTGAGTATTAGAAAGAGATTTCCAACACACAATCATTGCCCAAATATGTTTTAAGAACTGCCCATCGGTGTGTTGAGACAGAGAAAAATGTATAAAGTAATTGGACTGTTGAGAAAAACCTTACTGCCACTGGACAACAATCAACAAGACTGAGAGTGTGTGTAGCACATGGTATGAATATGGCATATTTGTTCTGTTCTAAAAGCTTCTTCTGCATTCCTTGATAACACCTGACATGTTGGCAGCGTTGTCATAAGATTGACCTCTGCACTTTGAGAAATCTATTTTGCAAACTTGGCACAGATAATGCAGTACCTGATTTGCCATTTCTTCACCAGTGTGGCTTTTCAAATTGAGGAATGTTATAAATCGTTCAAATGGTTTTCCATCTGTGGGAGACACATATCTTAGTACAATACTCTACCTGATCTTTCACGTATTGATCAATTGAGTCGACAGATAAACGGAAGTACCGAGCAGTACTTATTTCAACCACATGTTCTGGAATGGTGTTTGTTTCACCAATAGAAGAAGGGTCAGTCTCTGAAACACCTACAGGTTTTGGAACGATGTCTGTGCTACTGAGAGAAGATATTGCTTCTGATGGATTGATTTGAAAAATGATGTCAGCTTTGGAAGATTTTGGAAAATTTCACTAATTTTTTGTTTCTTTTCTCCTGCCAGTTCACGTTTCTGTGCTCCACTCAGTTGGTTCGGTTTCATCCTGCCCCTTATCTTAGTTATCTGAACTTAATCCCCCCCAAATTACACAATGTACCCTATTTTTATGTATATATAAGAAATGGGGAAAAAAACGAATCAAGTATGTATAACTGGGAAGAATATATCAATAATAAAACAAATTTATTGCAATACATGACAGGATCTGATTTCCTCGTATTATTTTGATCTACATTAGTAGGACGCCCCCCTGGTTTAGGTGGGGATAAATAATAAAAAGAGAACAGAAAAATGGGGGAAGAGTGTGTAGTGGAGTGTAAGGAAGTCTAATAAAGTTCTGATTTTTCCCATGATGACTACTTCGATGCTTTTCTTGAAATATCAAATATCAATTTTTTTTTAATCTCATTTTTTTGGTTCCCCCTGCTTTGCTGGTGCCCTAAGCACGTGCTTAGCCTGCCTATTGGGTAATCCAGCCCTGCTTCTGCCTCATGGTGTCAGACTCCCTAGGCTTCCAGCCGGCCCTTGATCCATTTCCTGTCCCTGCCCCAGCCTTGCCCAAGCTTGGTTCCAGCCCAATTCAGCCTTGTCTTTGCCCTACCCGGATCCTGCTCTAGCCCTGTTCCTGACCCTCTCTAACTTTGCACCCACCTCTTGACCCCCATGCCTTTGGACTTACGCCAACCCAGCTTTGACCTGATTCTGAATACAATCCTGATTTGGCTTGTCCATGGAGTCTAACCCTGGTTCTGAAATGTAGCCTATCCCTAGACCCCTGGTTTCAGCACTGCCCCCATCTCGACCCAGTCCAACCCTATGTCTGGCTTTGACCACTGATCCAACCACCAGGCCTGACCATCTAGAACCCAGAGCCTGACAGCTAGCCTCAATGTACTGCATATTAAGAGAGCTCTTGATTTTTACCTCAACAGGAGTTTAGGCCATTTGGGGTTTCCCCTAGACTCTTCGTCTCTATTGCAAAACAAATGAAGGGACATCCAATCTCCCACAGACTGTCCAAATGGATTGCAGGTTGTGTCCTGCCATGCTTTGAAGCCTCAGGGCAGGGGTTCAATCCCCTCCAAGAGTTATTGCTTATTCCACCAGGGCTCATATCTCAGTAACACTTCTCAAAAATGTACCCATCTCAAACATCTGCAGGGTAGGCACCTGGTTTTGCTGCACAGGTTTTACCAGCATGATGCTTTCATACTTGCTTCCAGGAGATGCTGTCCTACAATCTGTACTGAATCCACCTCCTGGGCACCCTCTTCTGTAATGGAGGTACTTCTTGGGCATCTCCTAATATGGATCACCCATAGAGTTGCAATGCAAAGAAGGACAGTAACTGGAGTTCTCCAAGGTGTGTCCCCCCATGGGTCCTCCATTACTCACCTTCCTCTCCTCTGCCTCAGAGTCTCTTTCATGGGACTTTTGAGATTGAGAAGGAACTGGAGTGGCAGTGGGTCCGCCCCTCTCTTTATACCGGATATGAAGGTCACAAGGGTGTCTAGGGCACAGGTGCAGACCCATGTGCACTGCTGACAAAAATCTTTGATCAAGATTGCTCAAGTGAGTGCATATCCTGCTCAGGTGGAGCACTTATAGAGGGACTTATCTTGAAGAACTCAAGTTACTGTACAAGGTGAGTAACCTCTCCATGTTTGCCCCATGCATCCCCTGGCTTAAACCCTGGTTCTGTCTACTTCAGCAGTTGTATCATAAGGAAACACACACACAAATCTGGTTGACAATGGCAGCTACAGCAGTGGAATCCGGTGGAAATTGGAACCCTAAGAGGCTGCCTCATTACCCTGTATGCATAAAGTACTCCTTGGTACAGCCTCTTTTTTAATTAGCATGAGATACATAGGAGAAGACTATACTTGTCTCAAATCACTTCATGGGTTTTAAAGACCTAAAATCTTTTAGGAATTACCTGAAGTCTTCATAATGTTTTGGTGAGTGTTTTTTTACATTTGGAACATAGTTAGCAGACATGAGTGAATATATACGTATTCAACTATTGCAACACACTGGCACCACAGAAAGTGCTGCATAAACAAGCCAAAGTTGCCAGGCTCCTATCCAGCAGTGATGAAGTAAGAGGAGGAGAAGGTCATGTGTTTAGCAGACTCTGAGTGATATAATATTCTCAGTACTCATCCTAACATTGGGTTACATTGTTTTACACTGTGATGATGCTAAGTTCTGATGATACATCATAATACAAATATCACAATATAATATCAGGGTAAGGTAGTTGGGCTAGTTGGTGGCTCTCTGAAACTCCAGTAATTGTGTCTGATCACCTGTGATAGTTCATAACAAAGCCATCCTGTGTTTTCATCATTTTGATATCTATGGGCCAGATTGGCCCCCCTTAGATATGTGCACAGAGGCATCCTTCATGCATGGATCTCTCCTCCTTTTGCACACAGGCGGCTCACACACCTGTGTGGTGCCAGTCATCTTCCAACCCCCACCACAAGGACCCAATGGAGCCATCTCCACTGAACTAGTGTAGGGGGCAGGGACTGGGCAGGATTGGATGGAAAGAGGTGTGGACGGGCTGGGGAGAGGGTGTTGGAAAACCTTACCTGGAAAAGACAACACATACGTATGCTGCGTTTCCTCTTTTTCCTCAATCTGCTGCCAGGGAACCTGCGAGGACACATGGCCTACCAAGAGATGGCCCTGGTCCGATGAGCCCCAGCCCTCTGCTAGGTTTAGGGTCAGGCCCCACCCCCTTTTCTGCTTGGGACAATTTCTACATTCCCTGAATGGAAGAAATTGGGGGAATGTCCCCCTCCCAGTGTTCAACCTGGGGTGGGTAATGTGACCCTGTATATTTTAAATCTCTAAAATGCCATTGCTTTTGTAGCACCACATCTGAAGAGGCTGATAAATTGATTTTAATTTAAGCCTGTATTAGCCTGGACAGAAAAATTCCCTTTAGGTATGCGCTAAAACATCTTCATTCTTATAATTTATAATGTCATCAGAAACTAGAGTTTAGTTACCAAAACTTATAGGTCTATGTATCATGAAGTTAAACTCCAATATGACCTACATCTAAATTAACAAGTATGAACTGCAGGGGTAAGTCTACTAGGAACTGATCCTGTGAGGCACTCAATACCCTCAATGCTTGTTGGCTTCTGTGGGAGTTGGAGATACTTAGCACCTTGCAGGACTGAGCTCCGATGAGACTGTGGGTCTCACAAGGGAACTTTGGATTTGTACCCCTTCAAACTTCAAGGAAGTGCAGATCTTCTGGAGTCCAAACTGTGCAACTCAGGGCCATCTCCACCAGAAACTCTCTTATATAGTGGGATATCATTTACTCAATTGCTGCATTATATAAAATAAGGTTTGTGTGTCAAAATTAACTTTTTTAAACATAACTATACCAGTGTTTGCTGTCAACCCCATGCATTAACATATTTTTGATAACCCTGCCTTTCACAATCTCATTAGCAAATTTATCTTTTTACTGTCGTTCATCCTCATTAATTTAGATGTACGTTATTTTGGACTTTAATAATATGTAATAAATCTAAGAATTTTAGCAATTAGCACTTCTCTTTAATGTTAAGGAATTTGCAGTCAACTGACATTGAGCAACCATGTTAATTGTTTTTTTGGTTTTCAAAAGACAAGCATGGTTATCTCTTCTTGTCATCATGGGCGGCAGGTTATATATTTGTGTGGGGCCCGGGCCCCAGCAATATTCAGGGCTGGGCGCCCTGCTCCAGCAATAGTTGGAGCTGGGTCTCTTCCCGCCCCCCCCACCCCCGTCCTGCCTGGATCGGCCCCGGCCACCGCAGGTCTCCCCCCGCCGCCGCGACCCTGCCTGGAGCAGGTCCCAGCCCCCGCCTGCCACCCCCCCTCCGCGTGTTCCCCCCCCTCCGCCGCGTTGTGTTGCGTCCCTGCCTGACAGAACGCAGCGCGCCTCTCCCCTGCCTGCTGCCCGGAGGGCTCCCAGCAGATTTGCTGTCTGCTGCCGCAGGGTCCTAGTGCCTGCCCTCTGCCAGTACTGGCAAGGCAGGCTGCCCTTACCCTGAGCCTCTCCAACCCCAAACCCTCAGCCCCAGCCAGAGCCCTGATTCCCCCCGCACCCTAATTCTCAGCCCCAGCCCTGAGCACCCCCACATCATGAACCCCTCATCCCCCTGCACCCTAATCCTCAGCCCCAGCCAGAGCCCTCATCCCCCTGCACCCTAATCCTCAGCCCCAGCCAGAGCCCTCATCCCCCCGCACCCTAATCCTCTGCCCCAGCCCTGAGCGCCCCCGCATCATGAACCCCTCATCCCCCGCACCCTAATCCTCTGCCCCAGCCCTGAGCGCCCCCACATCATGAACCCCTCATCCACAGCCCTCACCCCACACTCCAAACCTCTGCCCTAGCCCTGAGCCCCCTCCTGCATCATGTACCCCTCATCCTCAGCCCCACAGTCCTCACCCTGCACTCCCTCCTATCCCCAAACTCCCTCCCCCTTCCCACACACCCCTTCCCAACCCCAAACTCCATCCCAAAGCCTGCACCCTTCACCTCCTCCTGCACACCCACCCCCTGCCCCAGCCCAGAGCCTGCACCCAGCACCCTTCCTGCACCCTAATCCCCAGCCCAGGATCTGCACCCCAGACCTCCCCCGCCGAGCCCCCTCCCAGAGCCTTAGGCAGGTGGGGGCGGAGTTGGGGGGGGCGGAGTTGGGGGCGGGTTCTGGGCCCCACCAAAATTTTTACAAACTTGCCACCCATGCTTGTCATATGCAAGTATCATTAATGCCTTGTCATCTGTAGATGATGTTAGGCTTATTTTCAGCATTTACAGCATAACTATTTTGATTAGGGTACATTCAATAAAAGATCCTTGAGAAAAACCAAGTAGAAATGGGTATATTTTTGGTGAATAGTATTGCAGGAAATAGACATAAACCAAGGGACTATCTATATGAGGTTAGATATTTTTTGGACAAGTGGACCCCAACTGGGTCCCAGATTCAGAACATTTGAATAATGCTGCTTTCAGAGATTTAAAGCCCCTGGCCACACATTTTCTACTGTTACCCCAGACCTCTCGCACAACTCAGCGGTGAGATGTCGTAAGGTCTGTGATGGGTATACAAACCCCACGGTACCCAAAGGGGTAAGGGGGCAATACTTGGCCCAGATAGCTCCGCCCATCTGGGCCTGCCAATCATGCTTTGACTGGAGGAGCTGATTAAAGGGGGGCTCAGAAGCCCAGGCAAAGGATGTTGGACAGGTTGCAGCAGAGAGGAAGCCTTCTCCAGGAAGCCAGACAGGAGGCTGATGCCTGAAAGGGGACCACAGGGTGGGTATGCTCTTGGACAGTACCTTCTCTAGCCACCCCACCCCCCTCCTTTGAGAACCTGCAGCACGCTGCTCCTTTGGACTCCCTTTGTTGTTGTTGAGTGACTGTTTGGACTATAGGGACCATGCCCCAAACAGAAAAGATAGGAAGTAGCCCAGAGAAACAAACTTAGATTTGCTGCAGGAAAAACCCTGCCAGTGTTCTTTCCCACAGGTCCCTGGGCTGGGACCTGATGGAGAGGGATGGTCCAGGTCCCCAACAATACCCCCTTGAAGGCGAAGGCCTAGATGCAATTAGAAAGCCAAAGATTCCTGGCCTATGGTCAGGAGTAGGCACCTCTACTACCCTGACAGAAAGCCAAAAGCCTGGAAGTTGTGTGTATTAACCACTAGGCCACCAGCTCCCCAAACCTCCTGTCATAGGGTCATTGAATACTTCATAAAAATAGAGCTCAGCTGTAAGTTAAGCATTCCTGTAACCACCTTCAAATGAAAAAATGCAGAAATATTCAAACTCGCTTTCTCCATGTGTTGTGGTCTTCAGCATGAGTGGGTTCAGGCCTCAGATGCTAGGCAACAACAATCTTGGTAGTCCATCGATCCGATGATGACAAATCTGAGCAAATCATCTATTGTTGGTCTCATGGTGTGCCCTCTGATGGCTATACAAGCCAATTCTAGAGGTGCACATTTGGCTGCAGATGGTGCATGGGAAGTTTGCAGTCAGTGGGTTGTGTGCCGCTGGTGCTCTGACACGTCATTCGCCTGCCTCTTGTAGACGCCAGCAGCGATCTTCCTCAAAAGCGATGCAGGTGTTTCTGACTGTTGCACGCCACAGTGTTCTGTCGCTGGCAGCGTCCTCAAGGTCCCTGGGTTTGATACTGCTATACTGCAGATTGGCTTTGATGGTGTCCTTGTAACGTTTTCATGGACGACCTATATGCCGGATGCCCTGGGAGAGCTGACCATAGAGAAGCTGGCGGGGGATTCTGTTGGCATCCATGCGGCTGACATGACCAGTCCAACGTAGCTGTGACTTCATGATCATCATTTTGATGCTTGTCATCTGGGATCTCTTGAGGACCTCAAGATTGGGCACTTTGTCTTGCCAGTGGATCTTCATGATGTTGCGGAGGCAACGCATATGGAATGCTTCGAGTTGCTTGACGTGATGCCTATATAGTGTCCATGTTTCACACCCGTACAAAAGAGATGAAAGAACAACAGCTCTGTACACAAGCAGTTTTGTTGACATCCAGATGTTGTGGTGGTTTAAAACTTTGACACACAGATAGCCAAGTGCCTGGCTTGCTTTGGATATTCGTGCATTGATCTCATTATCCAGTGATCCATCAGTGGATCTGACACTACCCAGGTATTTAAAGTTCTCCACGACTTTAAGCTGAGTGCCATCAATGGAGATACTTGGGACAGAAGCATTTGATCCAGGTACAGGTTGATGGAGAACTTCTGTCTTTCCGAGGCTGATAGTTAGTCCGAAGAGTTGCGAGGCCTCGGCAAACTTGCTGACAATGAGCTGAAGATCATTATCAGTGTGAGCCATGAGGGCACAGTCGTCGGCAAAGAGTGCCTCAAGAAGGAGTTTCTGCACTGTCTTAGTCTTTGCATTCAGGCAACGGAGGTCAAAAATGGAACCATCGTGCCGGTATTTCAAATATATACCTCGATCCAGATCTTTCATTGCATGGTTGAGGATGCATGCAAAGAACAGGTTAAATAAGACAGGAGCAAGAACACATCCTTGTTTCATGCCGTTGGTGATGTTGAAGGGAGCAGATGTGACTCCATCAGACAATACTTCGCCTGTCATGCTGTCATGAAAAAGGCGTATAATCTGGACAAATTTTCTTGGGCAGCCAAGCCGTGTTAGAATAATCCAAAGGGCTTCCCTGTTGATGGTATCAAACGCCTTTGTCAGATCTATGAAGACAGCATACAGGTGCATGTTCTGTTCAATGCACTTTTCTTGTATTTGTCTGACAGCAAACACCATGTCGACTGTGCTCCGGCCAGGTCGAAAACCACGTAGACTTTCAGGTATTTCTGAGGTAGATTTGCCTCGGAAATACTGGCTATTAGGCGGTTCAAGATGATGCAGGCGATGAATTTCCCTCCAATGGAGAGGAGGGATATGCCTCTATAATTTCCACATTCTGCTTTGCTGCCTTTGTTCTTGAAAAGGGAGACAATAGTAGCGTCGCAGAAGTCCTGTGGTATGTTTTCATCCTCCCAGATGCTGGATGATCATGCTGTGTAACATTGCTAGTGCTGCTGGACCTGCTGCTTTGTATATCTCTGCTGGTATCCCATCTTTTCCAGGAGCTTTTCCTGAACTCATCTGGCTAACAGCTTTCTTAATCTCATCTATAGTGGGCAGAGAGTCAAGTTCTGTCAGAGCAGGTTGTTGTGGAATTTCATTGAGGATGTTATTATTCACGGTTGATGGTCTATTGAGAAGGTTGCTAAAGTGTTCTCGCCATCTTTCGTCGATGCCTTCTTTATCTTTAAACAGCATCGTGTTGTCTGATGAGAGCAGTGGGGTAGTCCTTAGTTTAGAAGGTCCATAGACAGTCTTAACAGCACTGAAGAAAATCTTTGAGTTGTGGGTCTCAGCATAGTGCTCAATTTCTTTGGCTTTGCTCTCCCACCAGTTGTCTTGTATCTGACGGAGGTCTTTCTGTGTTTTGCTCTGAAGGTACTTGAAATGATCCCGTTTGGAGACTGAGGAGGGATCATTCTGCCATTCGATAAAGGCAACAACAATACACACCTGTCATATCACCTACAGTTGTATGAAAAAGAGGAATACTTTAGCTTTAATTTAAAAAGTTTACCCTGGAGATTAGTAGTTTAAACTAAATTGGAGGGTCACCCATCACAGGTGCATATATCATGCAGAGTGAGGCAGCTAAAATTGTTTTTGTTCTGTGGGCCATACAGGAGAAATTTTCTGAGATTTCGATTGACTGTTCTGAACACCATCTATCTGAATAGAACAAATCGCTGTGGCTGGGTTAGAATATGCAAAGAAACATTTTTTATTAAAAGGAAACTTTTAAAAGTTCTAAGTTTGCCACAGGGATTTCCACTACATTCAAACAGCTGCTGTAGAAGCTTGGTTTTTGTTTGAAACAGTTTCTCTGTGTATCTTTTAAAACTTCTGATCTAACTATGGTGATTAAGTGAGTGAGAATATAAAACCATGCTAAGAGGTATCCAGTTCATTTTATTCTTTGTCTTGTTTGAGAAACTAGGACTGGAATAGGCTGACACTCCCAAGATACTTTGATTGACATACTTAGACTCAATATTACAAAATTCTTTAAACTTCCAGTCACTGTAGAGGAAGTACATACCATCGACTATTTCTACTGTGTTCTTCCTGTTAAGTATTTCTATATGTATTGCATGCCACCTTGTGGTTATTATCTAAAATGAGACACATTCCATTTATCAGACTCCGCATACAGGAAAGATTATGCAATAAAAATTACGTCTAGGGACATATGAAATGTGAAAAACTTAAGCATGGTCAGATTTCAGCAAGCTTCTTAAAACCTTAGATGTTTTCCATATCAGATCAGGATTAGTTTATACCTGCAATCTATTCTTATGATACAACATATATTATAGCAATCCCTGTGCTGTTAAAGAAAGGCAAAACATGAAAGGAATAGCACAGGGATCGGCAACCTTTGGCATGCGGCTCGCCAGGGTAAGCACCCTGGTGGGCTGGGCTGGTTTGTTTACCTGCCGCGTCCACAGGTTTGGCCGATTGCAGCTCCCACTGGCTGCAGTTCGCCGCTCCAGGCCAATGGGGGCTGTGGGAAGCAGCAGCCAGCACATCTCTCGGCCCGTGCTGCTTCCCGCAGCCCCCATTGGCCTGGAACAGCGAACCATGGCCAGTGGGAGCGGCAATCGGCCGAACCTGTGGACACAGCAGGTAAACAAACCGGCCCGGCCCACCAGGGTGCTTACCCTGGTGAGCCGCATGCCAAAGGTTGCCGATCCCTGGAATAGCAGATACAATCTGCAGGTATAAATCCCCCCAAATTTAAAAAAAAAAACAACAACAACAAAAAATTCCCTACGACCTGTTTGATCTGGAATAGAATTAAATCCATTGTTCAGATTCAAGGTCAATGGCTTTGATTCAGTGACAATGAAATTCTGTGAGCTGGTCTCATGAGATGTTAGCTTCAAATGATAGATCTTGAAAGACTGCTGATTTCATCATTCATCTTGGAACGATGGAAATCTTATAAAATCAGAAATTCTCATGAGACTTTTTTTGGCAACCTGGGACCCTTTCTGAACTAGAACCAGAAAACAGTTAGCATGTTGACCAAAACCTTAGGAGGCAGATTCAGATCAGACATTTGAAGCTAGCCTCTGCCCTGAAATCTTGGGGTGGGGGGGGGGACTTCAGATTCTATGTTTGTTTTGGTCTCTCTCTACAGCTAATAGTTTTGAAATGTTTCTAAACACTTATTATTCGTAGCATTCAAAGGCTCCAGTTGGACTTACGGACTGATGTACTCAACACAGTACAAAAAACACAGAGAAAGATATGCTCCCTTCCCTCAAGTGCTCTCAGTCTAATTTAAGACAAGAGAGTGACAAAGAATAGGAACAAAAGGAGGAACAAAAGATAAAGGTAACAGCAACATCATGTGCTAGCTCTACGTGCAATTTGATAGTTCAAAACCTTTCTAAAATTCTGTAGCGCTTAGCAAAATGCTGCCTATGCTGATGAGAGAGCTTATTCAGCATAGCTACCACCTCTCGGGGAGGTGGAGTACCTATGTCGATGGGAAAAGCCAGCAACCCCCCCCCACACCCTTGTCGACATAGCTCTGTCTATACCGGGAGTTAGGTCCACACCTCTGAGCAACGCAGCTATACCAGCGTAAGTTTGTAGTGTAGACCAGGGCTGAATCTGCTTGACAGTTCAAGAAGCTATATAAACCTCCCTGATAGTCAGGGATGTGGTACTCATAGGAGTACAGTTCTCACACACATTATATAAAAGTGATTCTTTTCTACATTTTAGAGCAAATTTTACTTTTTTTTATTTTCAAATAAATGTTTCTTAGTAAGTTTCAGCCTATGAGGAGGTAGGGTGCTGTTCTGATGTCCCACAAGGCATAGAAGACCATGAATGGTAGCTACAGAACAGACTAGTTTTTATACAGGGGAATGGCCAGACTCTTAGGAAAACCAAAAAGGAAAGAGCAACAGAACTAAGTAAGAGAAAGGTGCAATACAGGTTTTGGGGTGGTGTTCTTTTACAAGACTGGGCAAATTCTGTGACCCCACTTATGTGGAAGTGCAAGCGTGGTATTTTTGAAATCCTCTTACTGTCATAGAATATCAGGATTGGAAGGGATCTCAGAAGTTCATCTATTCCAACCCCCTGCTCAAAGCAGGACCAATCCCCAGACAGATTTTTACCCCAGTTGTCTAAATGGCCCCCTGAAGGATTGAACTCACAATCCTGGGTTAAGCAGGCCAATGCTCAAAACACTGAGCTATTCCTTCCCTGCAATGTATCAGTCATCCCAGTCAGAGCTCCTTGCAGGTGATACTCCAATTCCACTTCAGATCTATGTAATTAACTAATGTGTTATTAGCATACAGAGCTAGTCTCTATAAAAAAACCCACCAACATTTCTCAGAACAAGCTATTTGGTGGAAGAAACATGGGGAAGGATGTGTAGGCCCTGATTCTGCAGTCTAATTTCTGCAGGTGTAACACTTCCCTTCCCTTCTTTTCTTTAAAGAAAAAAAACAACTTTGAAATTATTTTTTTAATTGAAGAACTTCAGTGAATATTGAGTTCACCAATGCAATACAAAAAACCATGCATGTACTATAACTTAACAGAACAAAACCTTTACATTCCCCAAATGGCACTTCCAACGTGTATTACAGGCTGCTAGCAAAATGCTTTGACAGCTCTCCCTTAGCTGTGTTGGCTGTGCAGTGCTGGCAGGAGCAAAATGCAGTTAAAAACTGACTTTCAGCACTAACGTAAGGAGATATGACTGAATCCACAAGATGTAGGTTGAAGACAATGGCAAGACTCCTATTGACTTCAGTTCAGACAGAATTTCAACCCTGTTGAGAAAGAAGGCACCAAATTTACATATTCAGTTTGCAGAATAGAACCACACTGTCAATATAAGCCATTGTTCCCATGGCCTATGGGCCTCACAATACATATTAACATATATTCCTGTTGTCAGACTATCTTGTGACAACTACATTATTAATGCATCTCACTGCTGTAAAAATGCTGAATAGGCTGTGTTTGTATCAATGTCTTTTAGCTGTTAGTATCATGCACACAATATTCCACACCTATCAGGCAGAAGAGACAGAACTAAATTACTGACAGAATACTCATGCAGGCAACTGTTTCTAAATTATTTATTATGGTATTACATTTTCTGTACTGAGATGCTTTATATGTGTGTAAAAGTTGTTTAAATTATGTAATGCTACTGCTGGATGAGCATCAGAATATCTGTTTGGAGGCCAATTTTTAAAACTAGATTTCCAATTTTTCTGCACATTGCTGTTATGTTGACACACTGTGTTTCCTGAATACCAGCCTAGGAATTAGTAATATGATGAATATCTACTTAACATTTTGGGTGCCATAAACCAGTCTTGACAATGCCAGGCAATACATAGTAACACAGGTGAGGGCTTTTTGTTGTTATAATTACTTGTCTGTAGTGGGCACTGCCATTTTAAATTATGTTGTGAGTGTCACTCTTCTGCCAGAGGGAGCCGGCAGCAACAAGATCTGAGGTCAATATCTAAGGGTTCCTCTGAATAATATAAAACAGAATTGGCTCGAGCCCTCACCCAGTAATCTGGGAAAACTTAACACCTAGGTGCCCTTAAGAGTCAATGCTTCCCTAGGTGCCCTTAAGAGTCAATGCTTCCCTTCTTGCAAACACGGAGTCTGTGCATAGCAAAAGAACTTTTATTAAAAGTAAAGGGAACCAAGCATTAGTTTGGGAGATCACCACAACCACATTCAAAAGCATGTGACCATAAGCTAACCTGACCCCAGTTTGTTGGGCAGTATCCGTTGTGGTGGGAAAATCCAACAAAAGAATGTCCCTTTAACACATCACTCCCCTCTCCCTCTGTTCCACCCCATGCACAGTTGGCTGTTCTTGGTTAATGAATACCCAGAGTTCAGAGGTGGGTTTACTGAGGTCCACTTCCCACCACAGAAAGAACTGGATGTGGGGAGGTGTCAAACAATGTCTCCTTGGTTACTGTGGGTCTCTGCAGCTGGCTATTTGCTGATTCCTCCACTGCTTTTCTCGGTTACTGGTGGTTACTTGCTGCCACTGCGTTACTCTGCTGCTGGATTCTCACTGCCACTTCTGCAATGCCATGTTGAGAGGTTCCAGCCAGGTTGTTAGTGATTTCAGTTCTTAATGATTTCACCAGGTAGCTGGGAGCCTCACTGCCTATACAGCCTCTGCATTATCTTTCATTTCACACCGTCCCTACAGCAGGTCTAGACCTAGACCTGCTCATCACTAATTCAGTTTTGGTAATCACTGAACTGAAACAATGACTCTCAATTGAGTCTAATTAGCTCTGTCTTTAAACACTAGAGAGGGAAGGCCAAATAGTGTCTAGTAGCTTGTCTACACATACAGCGCTGTAGCTATGCCGCTGCAGCACATCTGGTGAAGACATTCTATGCTGACAGGAAGACCTCTCTCGTCGACTTAATAAAAGCACCTCCGTGAGTGGCGGTAGCTATATTGGCTGGAGAAGCGGGTGCTTATATCAGTGTAACTTATGTTGCTCAGGGGGATGGTTTATTCACATCCCTGAGTGACATACGTTATGCCGACATACACTAATAGCCTAAGACTCTTTAGGCAGAGCAACCACCACCAAGTAGGAGCACCTGTGCACTCTCATATCCACTCTCTCTTTTACTGGGATTTGACATCCCTACCCCCCCTGCTTAGTGAGTGAGGTTCAATTTAGGGTCAGCCTTTCAAGCAGGGTAGGCTAAGTATAGTTCTGCTGCCCTTTACTCATACAATAAGGATAAAAACATTTCATTGCCTCTGCTCTCAACACTACAGTGATTTGTAACTCAACATCTGTCAAAAGTGCTCATTTTGGCAAAGCAGTTCTATAATTCTGTGCACCTAGGCAGAGTAGGCACATCTATGCAAACACAGTCTGTGCCTGAAGTCTTTTCCTCCAGCTCATCACTAGGTGAGAATCCTCCCCCTAGGTGAGAATTTGTTGTTCTGGCAAATCGCACACCATATTATACCAAGTCCACTAGTCATCCCCAAAGGGTCTGAGGAAGCCTACTATGCCATAAGTCTGTGATCTAAGTGTACTGGTTCTTCACTGACCACCTCAGGTGCATCATAAGTTAACCTGCTTACTGCCTTATAACTTTGTCATACTGACTGAAAGTGGATGTTGCAGGGGGAGGAAGAACTTACTGGGCTAGGGATGGTGAGGGTTTTTCCTTGAGGGTCCCTCAGCTATTTTCATAGGCCGCCACATCTCTTGTTCTAGTACTGGAGTGTCTCAGGCACCAGGGACACCTTCCACCTGTATGTCCCCACTGTCCAACAACCTAAGTGTGTCATCACAGATTTGTCTTCTTCAAAGAGGCCTGGGAATGCTAGTGGGACAGACTCTTTGTCCCAGGCTGGTTTCATAGGTGTGCCAGTAATGAGCCTAGATGCTTCTACCATGAGGTTTAGGGCCCAAGAAGTGGCGCTCTCATTGTGTCCCGCTGATCGAGGCCACAATCTGACCTCTATTCCAAGATACACTGTGGGAGTGTCCTCCTCTTCACACTCACTCTCAGATTTGCTGAGTAGGGGGTAAGTTAGCCCCAGGTCTGCATCCTTTTACCACCTAGGTGTACCATGTCATAGTCCATTTCATAAGGGGCACCAACTAATTCCCCCACAGGTAATAAGAGGTTTCTATGTCTTGTTTTTATTTTTTCCCTGGCCCTATTTCACATTTAATCTTGTAGACCTGCTGATCTCCCAGCTCTTCCACCACCAGGTAAGTTATTGCCTTCCATCTGTTGGCTATCTTGTGTTAGCCAGCAACATCCAGATTTCACAACAGAACTCTGTCCCCTGGCTGGAGCTCCTGCAAACGAACTCTAGCATCATACCGGTGCTTGTTACTATCTGAGTTGCCCTAGCTGTTCAACACACAAGCTTCCATACCATCAGCTGCACCCTAACCTGAGATCTTAGCACAATAGCCGACTATTTCCAATGCTGGAAATTTAGGCCTAACCCGCTTTCAATCTGAACAATAAACTGGCTAATACCAAACTCGATGTGCAGTTCTGTGGTGAGAGAATCAGCCATAAGGCTAATCCAAAACATCTCAGCATTACACTGGACTGGAGTTTGATATTTCGACAACACTTTGAGAACACCCATGATAAGGTCAGGTCTTGGGTCGCGCTTATCGGGAAATTGGATGGAACATCATGGGGCTCTAATCCATGGATCTTATGAACTGCAGCAAATGCCTTGGTATATTCTGAGGCTGAAGACTATGCGCCAGTGTGGTCTCACAGCAGTCACACTCCTTAATACTCAATAACACCATATGCATAATGTCAGGGACACTCAAATCGACTCCATTCGAGTGGCTCCCAGTTCTATCACACATCCAGCCTCCACAGATCAGAAGAGCTGCCCAGACATTTCACTTTCTCAAACACGAGGATCCCAGTGCACAACGACCTGCAGAATCCGCCAAAGACAACATTAGAATCCCACAGCCCTCTGTTGAACCACATCAAGACCCTTAAACTCAACTTCAACACCAAGGCTCAATGGAGAGCCACATGGAGTGTTTTGATCACTCAAAATAAACAGCTCATCATTGACCCTGCCCAGGAACCACTAGATTTTGATTCATGTCAGAAAGACTGGTTCAGATTGAATTGCATTAGGACATTTCATGGGAGATGTGGACAAACCCTTCTTAAATGGAAAATGAAGCAAACACAGTATGTGACAGTGGGCACCAGGAACAAACGATGGAGCACACCGTATCTGAGTATCCCTTTTGTTCTTTCACTGAGGGCCTGAAGGACATTCAGCAGCTCACTGCTGCAGCAATGTGGTGGCTATCAAATCTAGATATAAATTTGTAATTGTTGCTGCCTACCCAAGCCATATGAAAGAAGAAAATGACTGAGTTCTTGCGGGCTGCATCCCCCAGCTTTTATCTTAATTGGGAGATATATTGCTGATGCATCTCATAGCTATCTCCACCCTCTGATACATCAAAGCACAAGTCTATGGGTAATCTTGGTTCTTGTCCAAACACCAGGAGATCTGGGGTGACTCTCATAGCATCGTTCTTCATGGCATTGTAGTCATACTTCAAAATCACAACATGCTGGATCCAGATTGCCTTCTGTTTTGGACGTAAAGTCCTGAGCTTATTCAACAGAGTTTGATTAAACTGCTCTGGCTGATTGTCACCTTGTGGCTCATAAAACATTGTCCTGGACTTTCTAGTTTCTGCCATCATCAGCACCTCCTTCAGAAGGTGACTCTCAAAGTATCATCCCTGGTTGGAGTGTGTCAGAACTGGGAATCCATACACTGAAAAACATTTCTCCCACAACACTTGAGCAACAGTGGTGGCCTTCTGATCATGTGTGGGATATGCTTGTGTATACTGTGTAAAATGGTCAGTCAGTACTAAAATGTTCCCAACATTCCTTCTGTCCACTTCTAAAGACAAGAAATCAATGCTTACCAGCCCAAAAGATTTTCTGCTAGTGGTATTCTCCAGATACACAACTCTGAAGGGCAGAGTTTTTCTTTGAAGACACCGAGTGCACATCTTGCATTTGCCGCAAATATTGTCAGCTATCCAGGGCCAATAGAACCTACTATGAATAAGTTTCACGGTTCTCTCCATTCCCAAATATCTAAAGTCTTCATGCAGGGCCCTCATGGCCAAGGCTCAGTACTTATTTGGTAGCACTAATTATTTGTGATTATGTAAAGGATCTGCTGTGATTTGGTGCACCACTCCCTCAGTTTTAGTGTGCTCCATTCTCTCATTAGTAGTTTATCCTCAGGTAGAAGGAATAATTGCAGCTGAGTTTCACCGCTCCCTTTTAGCGAGCAGTATGTCACAAATATCAGTATCATGCAGCTGGGCTTTTTGCCAGTCAGCAGCATTGAGCATGGGCAATGGAGAGTGGTTCAACACAATATATCACTGAGGCAGATGACACACTTTCAGGGGACAGGCCCAGAGGTTTTGCTATGCAACCATAAAGACTGTCCTGGGCCTCTGACTATTGATGACTCATACTGCAAATAGCTTTCACTCCATCCATAGGCATCACAGCAATTTCTGATGCCTGTGGACACCAACACAATGTATCTGCATCTATATTACTTCTCCCTGATCGGTACTGAATGCTGAACTCATAACTAGCCAAGGCAGCCTTCCATCTCTGCCCTGTAGCATCCAAAATCACTTATAACTAACTCTTGTTCCAGGGCCTGCCGGGAATGTTAGTTGGTGTCTCCTCCATGGAGTCATGAGCACAGGTGTGTAACCTGCCATTGTTCATGAACTTTTCAAACACCTGTCCCTTTTATAGTGAGAGGGAGACCCTGGGGCAAATCTCTGTAGGGTGCATCAGCTTGCAGCCCCTCTGCTGGCTCCTCTAGAACCTCTTACTGAGGATCTGGCTGCACTTTTCCCCACACCTCCTCCTGACTATTGCCATCCATCACTCCAGGAGGAGAAAGCTGGATGAGGGGGAGGTACTCTGTGACTGTGGTCCCTAGTCTTCACACATCTCCAGGCAGAGTTCCTCTGGATGGTGTCCACTGACTCCTTAGGCACCTCTGAGGAGCAGTGGGCAGTGTTCAGGGTTCTCTGCTCAGTGTCTTCCTCTGGATCCCCAATTTTCAACTTTTCCCCTCACTTCTTTCCCTGCTTTTTCCTTCGTTGTCCCTTGTAGCCTGGGTTTAGTTGTTCCTCCCCCTTTAGTTGAGGGCCCCAGCATTTAGTTTTGGGCAGTCCTAGTCCTGCCTCTACCAGATCTGCAAATAGCACACACCTTCCAAGTTCTGCAATAAATGAGGCAAGGGCCCTATAGACAGTTTCATTCACTATGGAACCATGATTCCTCCCCAATTACATCATCATATCATACTTTTCCCACAGAATTCCCAGTCCATGGCTCCTTGCCCAACTAGCCCCAGTCTCATCTGGCTCCTAGTCCCAGTTTCTTTCTTCTCCTCTATGTTTCATTTCCCAATTTAGTCCTTTCTGTCACCTCAGTCAGCTATTGCCCCCTCTGCATTTGAGTTAGGCATTCTCTCCTCCATGCTGCCAGCAGGGAGGTCATTAAGAACATAGTCTCTCTGCTCTCAGTTCGTGTGTCCAGCCCCACCCAGGTAGGTGTCCAACCTGATCTTAAAAATCTCCAATGATGGAGATTCCACAACCTTCCCTTGGAAGCCTATTCTGGAGCTTAACTACCCACAGTTAGAAAGTTTTTCCTAATATCTAACCTAAATGTCCCTTGCTGCAGATAAAGCCCTTTACTTCTTGTCCTACCTTCAGTGGACATGGAGAACAATCAATCACAGTCCTTTTTATAATAGCTGTGAACATATTTGAAGATTTATCAGGTCCCCTTTCAGTCTTCTTCTCTCAAGACTAAACATGCCCAGGTTTTCTAACCTTTTTATAATTTGTGTTGGTCTCCTCTAATTTGTCCACATCTTCCTAAAGTGTGGCACCCAGAATTGGACACAGTACTCCAGCTGAGGCCTCACCTGTGCCAAGTAGAGAGGGACAATTACTTCCCGTATCTTACAGATGACACTCCTGTTAATATGCCACAAAATGCTATTAGCCTTTTTTGCAACTGCATCACATTGTTGACTCATTCACTTTGTCATCCACCCAGATTCTTTTCAGCATTACTACTGCCTAGCCAGTTATTCCCTATTTTGTAGCTGTGCATTTGATTTTTCTTCCCTAAGTGAAGTACTTTGCACTGCTCTTTATTGAATTTCATCTTTTTTAATTCAGGTCAATTCTCCAGTTGCTCAAGGTAATTTTGAATACTAATCCTGTCCTCCATAGTGCTTGCAACCACTCCCAGCTTGGTGCCATATGAAAAATTTTATAAGCACACTCTCCACTCCATTATCCAAATCATTAATGAAAATATTGACTAATGATCTTGAGGTTTATTAAACAAAACACTGAATGAGAAAGGAATACATTTTTTTTTAAAAAACAGAGCACAACCATGGTAAACTGCTGAACACAGCTATCCTTTGTTCTCCACTCCCCTGCTTCCAGGGCATATCTGAGAATTCCTAATTTCATGATACTATCTCTTGTGAGGGAGCCTTTCTACATTATAATCTTTCACAAACATTTATTTACCTCTTCTCTCCTAAAAAAGATCATGTAACAAGTATCTAATAACATATATATTAAATTCTCAACTCAACTAGTAAGTTTCCATAAACTAGAATCAATATACCCGTCAACTACCTAGAAAGGAAAGATTACCAGAAGATCATTCTGGAGTGAGTCTTTATCACTCACTCCTTCTCCAGGCAGATTAGCAAGTCACTATTAGTTTATCAGGCTGTTTGATCTCCCTTTATGAACTTCTCAGTATGAGCCTTTCATTAGTGTCTGAATTGCTCTCTCGTTCCTTGCCAGTTTCTCCTTTGCCTGTTGATGATAAATGATCAGTTGGTTGATAAATGCCAGAGTCCACATCCACTATCAACGTTTTGACATTTATGGGATTACTCTGAGCTCTCTTCGATTACACCAAAATGTGTCCCCTTGGTCTGCCTGGGCTACACAAGGTCTTGGATGCAGCAGTTCTTTATGGTACTCCTTTGGCTGACATATTAGCAGTGTGATCCATCATGCACATTCTATCACCTGGGTGAATAGATGGGAAATCATCCGTCCTTTTGTCAGTGTTTAGTAAATTAGATCTGATTCTTCTTCCCATTAACAGCTTAGCTGGAGAAAAGCTATTCTCCAGAGGTGTACTTTGATAAACTAATAAAGCTTTATGCAGAACACCCCCACTGTTTAAAGTTTTTTCATAAAGTTCTTTAGTGTCTGTATAGACCTTTACACATGTCCATTCAACTGGGGGTAATTTGGATTTGATATTTTGTGACAAAATCCCAATTATGGCAAATTGCTTAATCTGTGCTGGAAAACTGTGACTAAATTATGCTAAAGACTTGATCTGGAATTCCATGTCTGGAAAATATTCCCTTAATGCCAGTTGTCACTGACTTACTACTAGTACTCTGAACTATGCAAATTTCTGGTGCCGAGAATAATAATCTGTGACTATTAAATAATCCCCTGATTGCCAGGTAAATGTCAGTTCCTACCCTCTCATAAATCCTGTGTGGACCTGGGTGAGATCTCAACGGCTGATTGTTGAAATGGCTTGTATTTCAAGGCTGAGAAGCAGTTTCCTATCACATTAGTAATGTTGTGATTGATCTGTGGTCAATACATCATCTCTCATGCTTATTGTTTGCACTTCTCAATTCCTAAATGACCCTTGTGGGTCTGCTGTAGCATTTCTTTTCAGAGGCTCATTGGTATTACGACCTTGCTACCCTTGAAAATCACCCCATCTATCAAAGTAAGTTCATGTCTGCAATTCCAATAGTCTCTTAGACTTGGATAGCAACTGCTTATTTCTTCAGGCCACCTTGTAATGACCACTTCTTTAAGGATCCCCAATGATTCATCATTCTCCATTTCCCATCGTATTTGTTGAAGTTTTTGGCTAGTGAGGGCAATTGATTTTACAATCAGATTTACATATGCTTGCATCTCTTTCTCTGAGGCCTTTTCTGGTTTCATAGTGGGAGTCACCACTCGGGAAAGTGCATCCTCACTCAGTAAATGTGAATTTACTGGGCATGTAGGTCACAACCAAATCTTATTTTTGCAGCTTTATCATCATTCTTTGAATCCTAAAGATACAGTCATTTAGCAATTTGCTAAATAATGCTCTCAAGTGGTCCATTTCAACATTCACTTTCTGACCGTAAATATGCTGATTGAATCAGTCACAGGCAAACAGTATTCCTAAAAGCTCCTCCTCAATTTGTGCATATCTGGTTTCTGCATCAGTCAGTGAGCTGGATGCGTACTCCACTAGTTGCTAACAATCATTGTGTTTCTGTAAAATCACTGCACCTAACCCAGACTGTGAAGCATCACCTGACATTTTAATACGCATGCCTGGTGTGTAGAAGTTCAACACTGGCTCTTGCATCAATTGTTGTTTCAAACCTTCCCATGATTCCTCCTGTTTTTATTTTCTAGGAGTTTCCTCAAAGCTTCTGCTTTTATAAATAGATTAGGTATGAACTTTCTAAGATCATTAACATTTCCAGGAACCATTGGAGATCTTTCTTTGGCAGGGAATCGAGCATCATTTCAATGGCCGAAACCTTATTCTTATTTTACATTTTCAAAGGAAATAATATCTCCAACAAAAATCAATTTTGTAACCTCTAAAACACATTCCTCCTGATTTAGTTGCAGGTCTAACTGAATCTCAAACTTCCCAAAGTCTACAATTATGCTTCTCTTTAGTTGAGCCCCAGATGATGATATCATCCATTGAGGTGTCGACACAGTTAATATGTTCATATATCATATGTATGGTTTTGTGGTACACTGCTGGTGCATAAGCGATGCCAAAGGGTAGGCATAAGTATCTGTAGCTTACAAATTGGGTATTAAATGTGCATAGTTTTGAGCTTTCTTCAGTTAATTTTAGCTGCCAAAATCCTGAAGATGTCCAGTTTACTGAAATATTATGCATTCACAAATTGAGCCATAATCTCTTCTCTAGTTGGCAATTTGACATGTTCTCTTTTTATAGCCTTGTTGAGGTCTCTCAAATCTAAGCATATATGTGTACCTGGCTTTTATTTTTCTCCACAATGACTAAGAAGCTCACCCATTCTGTTGGCTTCTCAGAGCAGGTCTACACTAAGGGCGGGGGTCGAATTAGGGTACGCAAATTCAGCTACGTGAATAGCGTAGCTGAATTCGAAGTACCCTAATTCGAACAACTCACCCGTCCAGACGCAGCGGGGTCGAACTCCGCGGCTCCCCCGTCGACTCCGCCAACTCCTTTTGCCGAGGTGGAGTACCGGAGTCGACCGCGGCACTTCCGGAGTTCGAACTATCGCGTCTAGATCAGACGCGATAGTTCGAACTCCGAAAAGTCGAACTCTCCGCGTCGAACCGGCAGGTAAGTGTAGACGTACCCTCAATTTTTTGCATTACTTGCATTGTTTCCATCCTTGTGAGCTCAGCATTGAGTTTAACACGGAGTGCATATGCCACCTTTCTACATGGATGGACAACTGGAGGGACCTGCTTGTTTATCTGGATTGTATGTTTACTCTGCAAGCAACCCAACCCTTGAAATAGTCTTTATTCCAATGTATGGGATGATCACATAGGCCAAGTGGCACTAATAAGGATCAGGTAGACTACAGATTTTCTGCAACTTCTTCTGCAACCTTTAACTTCTATATAGCCATGTGCTAGTGGCAAATGTAATAGCACTGACATGAATAGACTTGCTTTGCAAAGCTCTTCCACCCTACACTATGAAATGGTTCCATTTTACTACCTGCTACATCTTTCCCTGTTAAATTCTTTCTAGAGAAATCACTCAGCTAAGTTGTCTGTAGTAACCTGGCATAATCAAAAGTAGTGGAGTTAGTCTCTGGAGTACACAGTCACATATTTGGTCAAGCCCCATCCAGAATTATTAAACAGATATGTTCAGTGACTTCCATGCAAAAATGGAAGCAGAGAGGTTGCAGGGATTTAATTGGGATATTATGGGATTTTAGGTAACTCCTGTTAAATTTCAAAGGGAAACTTACAGGATGAGTAGAAACTGCATAGGTTTCTCCACATCTACCAATGTATGCTTCACAGATGGCCCTACATATTTAATTAACTTTATGCCAAATGCTTCCTGCTATATAGGACTATTGTATACATACATTAGATATACCTTTTGATATATCACTTATAAAAATAAAGCTATTAAGATGTTTTATGTACAATTATATTAAAATATTTTTACATTATCATTTAGTAAAATATTCTACTGTAAAATTGAAAAAGGGAACACAACTAAAATATGAGTTAAAATATATTACCTACTGTAGCATAATAATATACTCCAAAATAGACATTTATTATTAGAAGATAAAGCAATACCAATATATAAACTCAAAAATCCTTATGGAAGATGGTATGTTCTTAATCAACATATTAATATATGCACACATACAAGTCAGAGGAAAAGATTTCAGGTGGAATTACTGAAGGGCCTAACCCTCATCATAATTAACAGGTACCAGGCAAGAGAGCAGATAATTACTTCTTTAGGCCACAATCTTGCAATAGGACTGCTAGTGCTGACTTCTGCACCTACATGGAACCCCAATGGCTTCAATAAGACTCCACAGTTGCAGGGCTCCAAGCAAGTAGATTCAGCACAGGATTGGGATTTTAATAGCCACTTGAGAAATCTATGGATTATTAAAATGGAAAAATGCCTCATGCTGCCTGTTCTGGTTTTTTTTCATTTTAACTTGCTTTCTTAGATTACACTGTCTTCAACGTTGATTTAAAATACTAACATCTTCTATACTAAAATATTGACCAACGTTGACTTTATGCATATCTTTCAGATTTTATATAAAATATTTTGAACCCCATCACAAATATAATTTTCCTAGCCTTTATAGGTTTTAATTTGTTTTAGCTTAGTATAATACTTCATACCACAGTTTTAACATTAACCCTGCTGATCTTCTCCTTACCTTTCCAAATGCTGCAATTAATTACAGAGTTTTATTATTGCACAGTAAATTCCTCTAATTTATATTCTGTGGGTTTAGCTTTGTATTTTGTGTTTGAGTCAGCTCTTTCAATCGTTTCTCTGACATGTGGCCATAGTTTGAGAGTAGGTCACATTTCCTTTAATTATTTCAGTGTCCTTTTCAAAGCCTTTGCACTTTAGTTTAAATACATTAGTTTGTTCTTAATTATTTTGTCCAATGTGTTTTTTCATTTGTAAATATAACATTTCATTTGCCAAAGGTCAGCACAGGTGACATGCATCCAAAACCTTTTTCAGCAGTACATGTTACTTGCTCAGGTGTGTCATAAGTAGACTGAAAGTTGTGTTAGGGTAACATGGTGGATTGAGGTTTGCTTTAGTATACAACTGCAGTCATCCAAACAAACATTAATACATCCCTTATTCCGTTCCCCTGCCTATTACGAATAGTGACTGTCTATGGTACTCTCTTTAAATAACTATATTAAGTAAGAAACACTTCCAAGGATGAGGAGGGTTGTTGTTGTCCCTGCCAGCAGGTAGGGGATCTTGGGGGACAATTACTGCACTGGTGGGGTGCAAAATAAACTTTATTAAGAAAATGCAAAAACAGGGAAAATTCAATAGTGAGGGGTATGGGGGTTGTTAAGGTAGACAATTGGGGAGGGGTTTCTTTTGGTGAACAGTAAGGGGGTTTCAATAGTGGGGTACAATACAGTAGGATACAATACAGTGGGTAACCAATTAACCACTGAAGTATAAAAGTAACAGGTAGCTAACAATTTTTGGTGAACAGTAAGGGGGTTTCAATAGTGGGGTACAATACAGTAGGATACAATACAGTGGGTAACCAATTAACCACTGAAGTATAAAAGTAACAGGTAGCTAACAATTTCTATGTAAAAAGGTATGTCACAGCAGCATATAACCAACTAACAGTTATGGAAAATATGTTAAATAACAAACAATTTTAGGTAAAAATGTGTCACAGTGGTGTAAATGTAGAATGTGAGGTGTATCCGATAGGAAAAAGTAACCAATGGGGTTTTGTGCTAGACTTCAGCAATACAATTGAGGTTTGGCAGTAGGAGCACAGAGACTCAGACACACAGAGAACAAGCAGGCTAGGAAGACACAGAGAACAAACAGGCTGTAAGTTTAAGCAGCAAGGGGTCTGGGAAGTTCAGAGGGTGATGCAGACGTGGGGGAAAAAGCAGCAAGGGGTTGACAACCGGGAGACATGGAGAAGTACACAGAGGGGGAGATTGGAGCAGCAAAAAACCTTATCTATCTTCTAACTTAATCAAACTTATATAAAATGACAAGCAGCTTATACAAAGTAACAAAACAGATACAGAATACAACCAGGCAATGGCTTTTTAAATCTATCGTAACCAACGACTAGGCAAAACAACAAATATCACAATTCTAAGCAAACTATAACAAGCAGCTATATGGAGCAACAAAACAACGAACTATAGCAAGGCAGGTGAGACTTACAAGCTTTACAATCTTAACAAACTATGACTTATCAAACTAAGAAAGAAAAAACAAAACCTATGGTGCACCTTATGCTATGGGGAAGTTACAGAGGGCAGAGTGGTATGTGCCCAGAATACAGCTCCCAAGGCAGCCCCCAAGGAAGCTAAGGGATGGTGGCTGCAGCAGTGGATACAGCTGAAAGCAGTGAGCCCGAGGCAAAGCCCACAGGAGCAGAGCTTAGCAGCGGCACAAACTTATTTTTTAGAGTTTAAGAGAGGTTTTAAGTCACAGACCAAGGTTTAGCTTGGGTCTGTGTGCTGGGGAGACAGAGTCAGCAGCTAAAATAATAATATAAAAGTATAGTTTCACAGAGGGATTCTTACCAGCCCCCAGGACAGCAGCAAAGGCAGAAGCAGGCACAGCAGCAGCATCAGAGGACGCAGAGAGGACTCAATTTGTTCACAATCAGGAGATCTCCAGGCAAAATTCGTTGTTCGTGGAAGGGGAGTTTAAAAACGGGGGTACGCTCAAAAATAAAATGAGAGCGGAGAAAGGAACCCCCAGAACCCCTGGCTGATCAGACCAGGCAGCAATGCAGGAATCTTTCTGCAGTTTGATCAGAAAATGTCTGGTTATAAAGACAGACTCAGGCAGCTTCCCGCCAGTAACTCTGATTGGTTCCCCTTCTTACAGGCAGGGAAAAAACTGCAGGTAACCACAGAGGCAAGTCTGGGCAGAGTCCTGTGCAATAGGTGACTCAAAAGCACATGAGGTCTATGACTCATGCCCCGGATCTTAAAAAACACAATAGGTCTTGCAGCTCTGGACATTGCCTACCCTACACCAAGCCCAGGTTTAACAAGCTGATAACAGGACTAACCCTTTGAACAGGGCAGTGGTCCCACTTAGCACAAGTGGCCATCCCTTTGAGAAGGGCAATGGCTCTTTGTTAAACAACTTAAGGGGCCCTCCCTTTGAGAAGGGCAGAGGCCCTGGTAAACAACTTAACAGCCAGGGAGGGGCGGCCACAGGAGGAGAACTAAAACAAAATGGAGTAAGGGGACAGCTGTAAGAAACAAAATGGAGCTGTAACAGACAGTTGTTAGAAATTCTTTAACATAACATAAAAATGGCCATACTGGGTCAGACCAAAAGTCCATCTAGCCCAGTATCCTGTCTTCCAACAGTGGCAAATGCCAGATGCCCCAGAGGGAATGAACAGAACAGGTAATCATCAAGTGATCCGCCTGTCACCCACTCCCAGCTTCTGGCATACAGAGGCTAGGGACACCATCCCAGCCCATCCTGGCTAATAGCCATTGGTGGACCTATCCTCCATGAACTTATCTAGTTCTTTTTTGAACCCTGTTATAGTCTTGGCCTTCACAACATCCTCTTGCAAGGAGTTCCATAGACTGTGCATTGTGTGAAAAAAATACTTCCTTTTGTTTGTTTTAAACCTGCTGCCTATTAATTTCATTTGGTGACCCCTAGTTCTTGTGTTATGAGGAGTAAATAACACTTCCTTATTTACTTTCTCCACATCAGTCATGATTTTATAGATTTCAATCATACCACCCCCAGTCATCTCTTTTGCAAGCTGAAAAGTCCCAATCTTTTTAATCTCTCCTCATATGGAAGCCATTCCATACCCCTAATCATTTTTGTTGCCCTTTTATGAACGTTTTCCACTTCCAATACATCTTTTTTGAGATACATCTGCATGCAGTATTCAAGATGTGGGCATACCATGAATTTATATGGAGGCAAATGATATTTTTTGCCCTATTATTTATCCCTTTCTTAATGATACCCAACATTCTGTTTGCTTTTTTGACTGCCACTGCACACTGACTGGATGTTTTCAGATAACTATCCACAATCTCTTTCTTGAGTGGTAACAGCTCATTTAGACCCCATCACTTAATATGCATAGTTGGGATTATGTTTTCCAATGTGCATTATTTTGCATGTATTAACATTGAATGTCATCTGCCATTTTGTTGCCCAGTCATCCAGTTTTGTGGGATCCTTTTGTAGCTCTTCGTAGTCTGCCTGGGACTGGACTATCTTGAGTAGTTTTGTATCATCTGCAAATTTTGCCACCTCACTGTTTACCCCCTTTCCAGATCATTTATGAATATGTTGAATAGAACTGGTCCCAGTACAGACCCCTGGGGGACACCACTATTTACCTATCTCCATTCTGAAAACTGTCCATTTATTCCTACCCTTTGTTTCCTATCTTTTAACCAGTTACTGATCCATGAGACCTTCCCTTTTATCCCATGCTTAAGAGCCTTTGGTGAGAGACTTTGTCAAAGGTTTTCTGAAAATCTAAGTACACTATATTCACTGGATCCCCCTTGTCCACATGCTTGTTGACCCCCTCAAAGAATTCTAGTAGACTGGTGAGGCATGATTTCCCTTTACAAAAAACATGTTGACTCTTTCCCAAACAATTTATGTTCATCTAGGTGTCTGACAATTTTATTCTTTACTATAGTTTCAACCAGTTTGTCCGGTACTGAAGTCAGGCTTACCACCTGTTGGTGTCACTAGGCCTAAGTAAACCAAAGTTGTGACTGCAGGCTGAGTGAACCAAAGGTCTTCCATGCTGTGAACTTTAACCAGCCTAAGATGCTAAGAGACAGCAAGCAAAATGTGTAATTGTCAGCTGTCTCAGCTTGCAGATGCAGGAGTTTGAAACAGCAAAAGCGGCGGGGAGGAGGGGGAGAAAAGTCTACATGCGCCTGGGCCGACAAGGCCAAAGATAAGCATGCGAATGGGAACTTTTCTAACACGCTGAGATGTAATGTTTAAAGTAACTGCTGTTGGGAAGGGAGGGGTGAGGGGGAAAACCAAACAAAAGGCTTACATAAACAAGGGGGGTATAAATGCTGGGACCCCGCCTGCGCGCGGGTGTGCAGGATTTGAGAATGATTTTTCTCCCTGGCACCTTATTTGGGCTCAAATAACGTGGTTTGCTTCTCCACCCTGGTGTGTTAATTAGTGCGACGCACACCGGGCAACAAACCCTGCTGTTGCTCCGCCTCGGGCCCTTTGAGCTGGCAACAGTTTTGGCGTCCCTGGGTGGGCCCGAGGCAAAATTGTGCCTTGCCCGGACTCCTCCAATGGCCGGTGGACGATGGTCACAGCCGACGCCCAGCGCGCACCGGTGCCTTTACCGGGGGCCTCGGCAGAGATGCGTCAGGCCGACCTTGAAGGACACAACGGTGCAACGCACTCAGATAGTGGAGAAGCTGTTGCAGGCGACGGTGAGGAACCGGTCCTGTGGATAAGGTAGGAACAGTCCAGTGCTGTGAACCTTTTTTTTCCTGTTAAGACCTGGGGATGCCCAGTGTCTCCCTAGAGTATGGGGCAGGGACAGAGTATAGGCAGGGCATGGTGTACACCCTTAGAATGC
Organism: Mauremys mutica; assembly: GCF_020497125.1. Lineage (NCBI taxonomy): Eukaryota > Metazoa > Chordata > Testudines > Geoemydidae > Mauremys > Mauremys mutica. The sequence goes on from NC_059073.1 coordinate 48,782,433, forward strand.
ATTCTGACGAATTGGAAAGTGTTTGAATCAGATCCATTGGCTAAAAGTAAACTGAAAAGATTCTGTACAGTAGACTGGCCTCAGTATCAGTTAGAGGACCAGGAAAGGTGGCCACCAGAAGGATCACTTAATTACAACACGATCCTTCAATTACTTCTGTTTTGTCAGCAAATGGGTAGCTTCTGAAGCTGTTTGTATAGAGAGCTCTTGTAAAAAATCCCCCATCATATGCCCCAGAGCTGCACTGGGAGGAGGACTGTCCGTGGGAATGTCTGTCTCTGTTGGGCTCATGCCATCTGAACTTATTGACTGTGCAGCAAGATAAGATGCATCGTGGTAATAGGAAATAATGGTCTTGGTGTGTGTGTGTGTGTATACCAGTGTGAGTGGCTGTTACCGGAAGACGCCCAGAATACCCTGTGAAGCGAATGCTCATGATCAGGACTATTCTAACGCAAGCCCGGTAACTAGTGGATCTTTAGGAGATCCGACCCACGGTGGGCTGACTCGGCCTGGCATCGTCCGGCGAGGAAGCTACCTGGGTCTAGGAGTGTGTGAACCCATCTTCCCTCCCCCCCCTTCCTTTCCATGTGGGCTACTGACAGTCTGATCATCTCACTGGATGCAATCAGAGTAAGCGGCGCCGTCTCCCAGACACTAGCTGATGCTCTTTGATGAAGGGAGGTGTAGGAGAGTCATGGTCATCCCCGTTAGTCTCTCCTGTGTGAGTGCCCTGTAGGGAGAGATCCTTAGTTTATGAGCTGCTAGCGCGGACAGGGCACCCTCTCTGTGTGTGTAAGTGAAAAATGGGTAAGGGACAGTCTAAACATTCCACCTCACCCCCTAAGGTTACCCCAGCATAGTACATGTACGTACATTGTGGTCCTAAAACCTGCAGGTATTTAGAGAATTGGAATCTTCACACGCGTGAAAATCCATCTAAACAATGCCCATTAGAAGGTACCTTCAATCTAGATAAGATCATATATCTCAGAGGAGCTTTTAATCACCAAAGAAAAGCCTCTGACACAGTGTGAGCAATTTGTCTAGGAACGGGTTAATTCAGCTTGTCCCAGAGATGAAGGGAAAAGTTGCTTTGTGTTCAAGGTCAAGAATCAGCACAGACTATGCTAAGTGCAAAGAAAAACTGCTTTCAGCCCCAGCTGGTTGTGGAAAATAGAGACAGGCAAACCAAAGGCAATACAAGTTACAGAATTGAAATTACATTTGCAAAGCTTAACTTTCCAGTGAGACATGTGTGAGTATTAAAGTGGCTTAAGGCTTGGGGCATTCATATTTTTCCTGAGTGAGGTGGGAGCATTCCCAACACTCTCCATTGTTTTTTTATTATTTTTAATGAAGCTTTAAAATTTGGTTATATGGTGTGTTTTCCTCCCCCACCGTCCTGCAGTGTCAGTCTGATCACCTGACATGAGGGATAAATTGGTAACAGAAATTTGTCACAGTTTGGTGAGTAATTAAGAATGGGGGAGCCCTGCAGAATTTACACCATCTATCTGTTTTATCTTTGTTATTTTATGTTTGCTTTGTTTGGTATTGTTGGTGTTATATGTTAAGAATTGCATGATTAAAGGTGAGCCCTAATAGAATAAGGAAATACTATCTGGTATTGGTGCACTATCTGGTTCTGGTTCTGTTCTGTTTAACCGGTTACTGTTGTTTTCCTGCTCTGTTCATTTGGGCGTTAGGTGTGTGGGCGGAACTGAACTTCTCGTTCGTAATTCCTCAGGGTGGAAGCCATGTGTGCGATGAAGCTCTGAGGTTGTATTGAGATCCTTCTGTCCCGCCCCCTGTAACGGACAATGTAATAGAAGTAGGAAAATCTGGCTTAGATTGTAATTCTCTCTGCTCTCTGTGTAATTTTCTTTTCTGTTTAAATGTCAGCAGACAAATGGGTGGGTCTCTGGGTAGACCCCCTAAAGGGGTTTGGATTATGTGTTAAGTAAATGGCCTTTACCCAATGGCCATGTATTTTTGCCCAGGTGGCAAGCCTTACTAGGGAGGACTCGGGTAGTCTTGTAAGTAAAAATGTTTTAGGGAAAAGACCAGAAGGGTGGGGGCTAGTTGAGAAGCCCACCCTCCTAGCTAAACTGGTAGCGGAACAAGTTTGTGCCCATGAAAGGGACGGTTCAGCGAGAAAAGCAGGATCGGGCCCAGGCGGGCAGGCAACAGACAGAGAGATTGGAGAACAGGTTGGAAACTTTTGAGGGTGTAGTGAATGGAAGGAGTAAATGAGTATAAGCATGGGAATTTCAAATACTCAGAAGGATATTTGGAATGGTGATTTGAATTGGTAAGTGGCTGTTGAAAGGCAAGCAAGTGATTTTTAAGGGAAGGTGAAGAGTTAACTCTGTAGTTGCTGGAGGGAACAGCAGTTGAACTTTGTAAAAATGCTAAAGAGAAAAGTTTTTGGTGTCTTTGAAATGTTTGTAAATAAATTCAGGCAAAGAAAATATGGGGTAATTCCCCTGTTTTGCCTGAAATCAACAAGAGTATTTGTATATTTTAAGTAATGATTGACTGCCCAGAAGGGGTAGACTTCTGTTTTTGTCTTTCAGATAATCAAAGAAAACTAATGCCAGCTGAACAGCATTCAACATACCAAGCATTTACTGACAGAGTAAAAATTATGTTTTGTGTTCTATGTTCTGTCTTGTGGTGTTTGTCTTGTGGCCAGAATTGATGTGTTTAATATTTTCATGGGATGGTCTGATTTGAAATCAAGCGGAAGGGTTGGATTGAAATGCAGATACTGATTCTGTTCAACTTAGAATACAAAGTGTTTGGATACATCAGAAAGAAAATGTGATATACTAAAGTCTAATACATTTTCTTAAGTAAGAGAAAGAAACTTCATTGGCCAAATCTTTTAAGTGAAAATTGTTATTAAAATTTGCATACTAACAGTCTTTAAAAGCAAGGGCTGGGGATTGTGGGAAACTATTGGACTAGAGGTTATATTAAGTAAACTTCTCAAAGTGGGTGTGCTTGTCCTGGTTTGTTGCTTTAAACCTCTGTAATAAGGTTATTTTAGTGAAAGGGTATATGTGGCATACATTAAATAATAAGACTAATGTACTGTATAACAGCAATGTGTATGTGTTCATTGTTAACAAAAGGTGTATAAGTAAAAGTTTCCTTTATAGGTTAAAGAAGGCAAAATGGAAAAAGAAAAAGAATGAGTTAACTGAGAAAAAAAAAAGAATAGCTAACATGCTCAGTCTAAGGATAAGGCGCTGACTCTGTTCAAGGACACTGCTCACAGCTAAGACTTGGCTAACAACCAAGAAAAGGGGGAGGGGGGCTTGAATATACCCAAGCAGCTGTAAAATCTGCAAAGACACTAATGCAATGTGTTAGGTTTCTTTTCTCACAGGTAAAGAAGCACTATCCGAAGACCCTAGCAACCTTGCCACTCATTGGAACCAGGAGACTGGGTCTACATAAAGATCCATCAACGAAAGACTGCTTTGGCTCCATGCTGGAAAGGCCCTTAAGTCCTGCTGACTACCAACACTGCTGTGAAGTGCCAAATACTGACTGCCTGGACCCATGATTCTCACTGCAAAAAGACCCCTCCACATCAGGAGAATTTTCCTACTGATGATTAGCCTATTCTTTCTTCTAGTTCTACTGTGCTTCTGGACAGCAGGGAAAAAGGACAAGGTGACGTGCTTGTAACCTCTCCCTTGTCCACTGACATCTACTGTGCCTTTAAACTTTTCTAGACGAAGCAAAACCATTACAGGATGTCCTGGTAATCTCCTCTGTAGGATGCTGAACCACAACTGCTTCGGGAAAGAAGAAGAAACACTCACTCCACTGACATTGCCAAAGTCCAGGAATTCCTGACTAAAAGGACATTGAGAACTGACCCTGGTAAAGAAACAAAGAATTATACACTGGCAGAAAAAAATTTGTGGGACCCATGCTTGGGAATGTGGTATTAATTGGATTTTGGGGTTTATTCTACAGGCTGCGCCCTGTGTTTTGGATAAATCCTTCAGTATGTATTGCCCTCCTAATTGGATTTTAAATGACATTGCCCTTATCAGGTTTTCAAATCACTTCTACATACCCAGATTGCTCACAAGGGACTGCCATTAGATTAGCACAACAGAGGGCCTGGGTTATTTCCTCTGGAAAGAAAGAGAATTAACCAGATCCCTGTGGGCTAGGGGCCAATAGTACAGCAGCCATTTGGAATATTCTTAAAAGCCAAGAATGTGATAAGAAATTGGGCCAACTAGAAAAGGCCCCTAGCCTTATTCTTGAAACTCAGCTATCTTAAGTACAGGCTGGAGTTGGTGAGTTACATGTCATTTCCGCCCTTAGTTCTATGACCCAGAAGTTACTGACAGAGATGGTATTGAATATCACTGAGGCTGGGAAGGCATTGCAGTGGGATCTAGTATGTTTAGAAATTCAGAATTTCCGGAATGACCAGCTGATGGCCATTCCAAGTGATCTTGAGCACAAAACTTGGCCCACTGCCCTTACAGACGCATCAGGAGTACCATCTGATCTGTGGTCATGGAGACATACTTGGACACTTTCTGGATGGAAGTGTGGACATTCACAGTGCTCCTTCCAAGCATATGGACCGGTTAGGGTGGGTGTGGGCTCCCACATACCGAATCCTGCTGGGTCCATGGGGAGCATGCATATGGGACTGAATTATTCACCGAGACATCTGGGAAATTAAACCACTTGGTATACCTACCTAATTTATAGTCAGTGCCCCAATCCCTTAGTTGTTAAATGAACATTCCACTCTTTTGTCCATGCATTCATTCCTGGGTTGGGGGTGACTAAGCTCAAAAGAGCAGTTGTACATATTTCTGCAAAGCTTCATTGCTTTTTGTCTTTAAAGTTTGAGAAAACTCGCCAAAAGTTTGTTGAGTATTCTCAAAGGGGGGAATTGTTGGTGTCACTAGGCCTAAATAAACCAAAGTTGTGACTGCAGGCCTGAGTGAACCAAAGGTCTTCCATGCTGTGAACTTTAACCAGCCTAAGATGCTAAGAGACAGCAAGCAAAATGTGTAATTGTCAGCTGTCTCAGCTTGCAGATGCAGGAGTTTGAAACAGCAAAAATGGCGGGGAGGAGGGGGAGAGGGGGGAGAAAAGTCTACATGTGCCTGGGCCGACAAGGCCAAAGATAAGCATGCGAATGGGAACTTTTCTAACACGCTGAGATGTAATGTTTAAAGTAACTGCTGTTGGGAAGGGAGGGGTGAGGGGGAAAACCAAACAAAAGGCTTACATAAACAAGGGGAGTATAAATGCTGGGACCCCGCCTGCGCGCGGGTGTGCAGGATTTGAGAATGCTTTTTCTTCCTGGCACCTTATTTGGGCTCAAATAAACGTGGTTTGCTTCTCCACCCTGGTGTGTTAATTAGTGCGACGCACACCGGGCAACAAACCCTGCTGTTGCTCCGCCTCGGGCCCTTTGAGCCGGCAACACACCTGTAATTGCCCAGATCACCTCTGGAGCCCTTTTTAAAAATTGGGGTCACATTAGCTATACTACAGTCATTTGGTACAGAAGCTGATTTAAATGATAGGTTACAGACTACAGTTAGTAGTTCTGCAATTTCAGTTTTGGGTAAATACCATCTGGTCCTGGTGACTTATTACTGTTTAGTTTTTCATTTTGTTCCCAAACCACCTCTAATGATACCTCAATCTGGGGCAGTTCCACAGATCTGTCACCTAAAAAGAATGGCTCAGGCTTGGGAATCTCCCTCACATCCTCAGCCGTGAAGACCAATGGAAATAATTCATTTAGTTTTTCCGCAATGGCCTTATCATCCTTGAATGCTCCTTTAGCAGCTCGATCATCCATTTTGATTTAGGTGGAGCCCACTCTTCCGGTATAGGCTCTCCCTTTCCCAAAAGTTTCTCCAGTTTCTAATAAATCTAACCCTCTCCTCCCTACACCATTGTCTCAGCCACGCATTGGGACCCTGCAGTTCTGCCTGTCTACCTGGCCCTGCACATGGAACTGGAAGCATCTCAGAGAATGCTACCATGGAGGTCCTGGACTTCAATCTCTTACCTAGCAGCCTAAATTTGGCCTCCAGGTCCTCTCTCCTATCCTTCCCTATGTCACTGGTACCTACATGTACCATGACCACCGGCTCCTCCCCAGCATTACATATAAGTCTATCTAGATGTCTTGAGAGATCTTTGCACCAGACAGAGAACCTTCGCACCAGACAGGGAAGTCACCATGCGGCTCTTCTGGTCATTGGAAACCCAGCTATCTAGGTTTCTAATGATTGAATCACCCATTACTAATAACTGTCTCTTCCTAATAACTAGAGTTCCCTCCTGCAGAGAGGTATCGTCAGTGCGAGAGGATACCACAATGTCATCTGGAAGTATGGTCCCAACTATGGGATCATTTCCCTCTGCTCCAGTTGGATGTTCTCCTTCTCTGAGACTTTCATCCTCCTCAACACCAAGAGGCTGTCAGACTGGGAGTGAGGCCATTCTACCGTGCCCCAGAAAGTCTCATTTATGTACCTCTCTGTCTCCCTTAGCTCCTCCAGTTCAGCCACTATGGTCTCCAAGGCCTGTACATCGTCTCTGAGGGCCAAGATAATTTTGCACTGAATGCACACATACACCACCTGCTGCATTTGATGCAATAAACTAGATAGCCCCCACTTTGTTGCTGGACTTCTGCCTGCATTCTCTTTTCACTCCTGCAACTCATTCCTTTATTGATGTTTAGTTTTTATCTGGGGGTGTTTTCGGCATTAAGTTTAAAGAACGTTAAGTGTATCTAGCTCCCACTCAACTCTCTCGCAAAATTCCCGTTAGCTACTCCTGTTCATTAGCTCCTCTGGTTGCTTAGTAGCCGGATTTTTAAAGCCATGGTCTTCCTGAGTAGCCCCGCCCCATGGTGAAGGGGTGATTGGTGCTAAAGGACTTAGGGATCACTTTCTATTATGGAAGTGCCTAGATGCCTCAACCTATTGTGCTAGGCATTATGCAAACACATAGTAAGAGACAGTTCCTTCCCTGAAGAGCTTTCAAGATAAATGGACAAGACAAAGAGCAAAAGGAGTGTGTTTCAATTGTGTTTTGTCAAATGAGTTAGCGTAACCTGATTGAAAAGCCCTGTTAAGATGCAGACTAGCATGTTTGAAAACATTCTATCTCACCATATTGCAGCCTAGGCTCCCCACTAGGCTATCTCATTGCTGGTTACCATAGATTTGAACAGGCCAGCCTGCATCTTAACAGGGCTTTTAATCATGTGAAAGTAACCTGGCTGAGTTAACATGATTGAAAAATATATTCCCTCCCCCAATCAAGACAGAGTCAAAGGGTGGGAAGGGAATGAAAAGCAGCAAGAGATTAAATGACTTTTCCAACACGTCAGTGGTAAAGCCAACCATAGAACTTAGGGTGCACAAATACCAAATCTCCAGCCACTGGACCATAATGCTTACATCCTGTTAGGCTGTCACTATGACGTGCTGGTCCAGCTTGCCCTCCTGTATGGTGAGCAATTATTTTGAATAGTTTGTCAAAGTGACACATATACACATTTCTGTAGTCTCTCCCCCTCTCAGCTTTTTCTAGATTGTAATCACATATGAATACTTCCATGGTTCTGAAACCCCACTCATTCTGACCAAGGAAAGATACAGGACTTGTACCAAGACCAGGAATGACGGAAGCTCTCTAAAAGTGTGTGTGGGGGGGCTATGGGCACTCAAACCATGGTCTGCACCCCACAGTGCCCCCCCCGAGCTCCTGCTCTTGTGCTGGCCCTTCTCCCTGAGCTCCTCCCCTGAGGACCTGCCTGCACACTGCCTCTTCCCCTGAAGCTCCGCTCCCGTGCCACACCTGCCTCCCAAGATCCCGCCCCCACTCGCTCCTCTCTGTCTCCTACCCCCCATTGTTCACCCTTACGGCTGATAAAAAGTGATGGGGCCACGGTGCCATGACCCCCCCGTGTTCCAGTGCCCCAACCAAGATAACTGGTTTATCTTTCTTGTATTGCTAAAATACCACTATACCTATATGTAGTATATTAAAAAAGAAAGGCGTCTGTTCCAATAATATTTAACTAATGAGAACTGGGCAAGGTTGGTGGCTTTTGCTTTAGCTATAATGTATTTTGCCTTAGTGTGTCATAGGGGAGAAGATGGGGTATAGTAGTCAGAGTACAGATGTGATTTTTTGGAGGTCTACCCAGACCAGTAAGGGATTTGGTCATCACCTGCCCTGTAATTTTGGGGGGCTTTTGTGCTGTGCATCTATAGTTCAATTCCCTGTCACCACTAGCCTGCCGGCCTACAGTCGCAAGGAGTGTTTGGAGGAGGGCCACAGACAGTAAAAAACAGTGTTGTCTAGTGTGACAGGGTCAGGCCAGATGGCTACAAGAGAGTGGTCGAAGGTAGATACATTAACTCCAGGTTAAGCAGGTCCCTTTCCCCTGGGTAAGATAACAGGGACTATTCCAGAACACTCAGGAACTTTCTAAAACTAATTAAGGCAGGCAGGCTAATTAGGACACCTGTAGCCAATTGGGAAGTTACTAGAATTAATTAAGGCTAATCAGGACACCTGGTATAAAAAGGCTCTCACTCCAGTTAGTGAGGTGTGTGTAAGGAGCTGGGAGTGAGAGGACATGCTGCTAGAGGACTGAGGAGTACAAGCGTTAACAGACAGCAGGAGGCAGGTCCTGTGGCGAGGACAAAGATGGTGTTGGAAGGAGGCCATGGGGAAGTAGCCCAGGGAATTGTAGCTGTCGTGTAGCTGTTCCAGAAGGCACTCTAGACAGCTGCAGCCCACAGGGCCCTGGGCTGGAACCCGGGGTAGATGGCGGGCCCGGGTTCCCCCCAAAACCTCCCAACTCCTGATCCAACACAGGAAGATCTCTGAGGCTAGCAAAATCCACCAATAAGTGCAGGACCCACCAAGGTAGAGGAGGAACTTTATCACACTAGATAAGAATCATTTTTGGAAAAAATTCTTTTTGTATTAATACACTATAATGAGTGTGAATGTGTACTTTAGCATGTATTGGAATTGGGAATTTTTTCAGGCAACATTAACAGACATCCCAATTTGGTTTTAAAACTGAGAATGAGGAGACGAGGAGAAGAATCACAAAAGTTAATAAAATATTGAAACTCCCCATCAAAACAAGAGAGGCATTATAAATAATTAGGTGAGGAAGCGAAGTCAAAGTAAAAAGATTGCAATGACAGATGACTTTAATCTTCTCAGTATTTACAGATTCTTTGAAATATGATTAATTTCAATAACACAACTGACTCAGGAAGCAGTGACCCACAAAGAAAAGTTCATCTGTAGATCTAAGTCAGTGTCTATGACATGATCATCATATCAGAAATAGCAGAGTGAAGGATTACTAGATTCAGATTTGGTTTACTGAATGATATAAAGTCTCCTTTTATCAAATTAGTGTACCTAGAGAGGTCACCTTTAAAAAATTCCAAGAGGAGCATACCCAGTATATGTAACAGAAAGGGCTTATGTACATCTCATTGATCTATGACCGCATATAATCCAAACTCGCAATGGTGTCCTCAGTCAGCAATCTCCAGTTTGATTAAGTAGAGCAGTCAGTCACAAAATGACTTTTCAATACCTACCAACTAAAACAAAACCGCAAATGTCTGTTTTGTCAAATTGAGAACATATTTTAAAAAATAGATACTTTGAAATAAGTTACCTGAAATACTATATTTTGCCAGACTCCCAGAGCTCAACTTTCAAAGATCCACAGAGTGGATGAGACACACAAAGTCCATTCTCAGTTACTTGATTTGAAAGCACACAAAACTTTCTATTATGTGCACAAATGAGCATTAGCACACTCAGGCTGAATAACTGTACATGCAACTACCTACCTGCACCTGTGGTGTTATGGTTTGTATGTGAAATACATATAAATAAAAGGTTTATTGGTTGCAGTCTTGCTCATGTGTATTTTGTATAGCTCATCTGTTGCAAAGGCCTTTGAAAATATATCCATAAAAGAAAGTCACAACATGATGAAATGAGATGGAAAATGATCTTAAAGAAGTTGCTGATATCTAATGTGAATATTTTCTGAATACTGATACTGGTCACTTCTTATGTTGTAAAACTGCAAAGAGGGATAAGAAAATACAATGAATAAAATCAGTTTGAACTCAAAGCAAGGAATTCTGTGCTACATCAGAGCTACAGTGCTTTTCATACCGATACAAACATGTCTCACAAATGTCTGGCCCTAAAAACAAAACATTACAGCCTCTCTGAAGCCGGCCATTGAAGATTTCCCTACTAATAGTTTCACACACATAACTAACTCTGAAAGAAATCACTGATGAAGTGGCAAGACAAGGAAGGTTTTATTTCACTCTTTAATGCTAGACATCACAGATTCACAGCATTATAATACAGCACCTTTTATCCAAAGATAACATTTGTAAAGCACACTGAGAATTAATCTTCATAGCACATATGCTGGGTAGAAATTATACTCATTTACAGGTAAATAGAGGTACAGAGAAATTAAGTGATTTACTTCTACTGATACATTATTCCATCTAGACTACAGCCCAGAAGTCCTTTCCCCTTTGATCTGGATGTGACATTCGGGATCCAACCAGGTTTAATTCCCGCGCCCAATAAGCAGTTAAACCAACTGATTGCACACTATGTTGTTTGACTGTAAGAGTATATCAAGCTTATATGAAAGCTTGTAATGCACTGAACTTAATCATTTTGAGACACACACACACACACACACACACACGTTATGGTTATGAATGTATGTGTGAGTATATATAGAAAATAACTAACTGTGGTATGACTTTAGCATTACCTCACAACAGGCAGGTGAACCAGTCTGGCAGGCCGGGTTACCACCTCAACCAGAGGAGACTGGCTTCAAGCACTTAGCCATTGTCCAGCCCAGGAAACAACAATGAGGAACCATCAAAGAAAATGGGAACAGCTTGAAAATGAAAAGAAAACTCCAGCCTTTGGAAACTAAGGCCATGTCTACACTAGATACCTTACAGTGGTACAGCTGTACCGATGCAGCTGCGCTGCTCTAAGATCTCCCGTGTAGCCACACCCACAATGAGTGGCAATAGCTATGTTGGCAGGAGAGCATCTCCCACTGACCTAGAGCTGTCCACACTGGCGCTTCTGTTGGTGTAACTTATGTCACTCGGGGCAATTTTTTTCACACCCCTGCGCAATGTAAGTTATACTGACAAAAGTGCTAATGTAGAGAGAGCCTTTGAATATCTATAGTGATTGAATTAAAAAATGGAAAACCCCTTTAAAATGGAAAGAGCATTCAGAACTCGAGGGATTGTTTGAGGTGTGTGAGGGACTGTCTGTGAATCCTGGATCCCTCCTATATTTAGATTGTACACTGGGAAACTGTTTTAAGGCACTCGGTAACCCTAAGTAGAAAAGGGGGGTTTATCAAATATGAAAGTGTAAAGCCTGAGGTTGTGACTATATGTTTATTTTCTGTGCAACTTGTCTGTTTGCTTTCCCTCACTATTTCAGCTTTGAATCTGTGGTCTTTCTATTAAATAAACTTTTTATTTATTCTTATTCCAATCAGGTCTCTGCATGCAAACTGTATGATGTGTTTAAGCCAAAGTGAGCCGATAATTGGGGGGCTGGCTTCATGCTTGGGGGATGAAGAACCAGAGAGGAATGGTCTGAGTGTCTGGTAATTAAGAACTTGGGGAGGACATATTTGGGGTGAAATGGGGAAGAACCAGTCCCTGGGTGTCTTTGCTATCCTGAAGAAGCTTGTAGTTTATTTTGTGTTTTTCCCCATATCCAAACAGATAGTGAATGACATTGTCAATATTTTCTCCTTTTATAAACAATCTATCCTTTTTATTTTGGATACATTATAAAAAGAGTCAACTTTTTATGGTTTTTAATGATTTTTCGCTCTATTGTTTCTAGTACTCCCCTAAAAGTAATTCATTATCCATTAAATCATAGAAATATTTGGTTGAACTGATTTATAGAATTTCAGTTTCTATGTTTCCTACCATATTGCAATGTCCTATTAAAACAATCCTAAGGTGTAATATGGGCTGATTAGCAATATTTTGTTTTTTATATGTCCATAAAATCTTTTCATTGTAGGCAAATACTCTGAATTCCATTATATCTAATATCTTGAACAAGAAATAATTACTAATACTATGGTGTTCATCTACAATATTTCTCCCGGGGGGGGGGGGGCGCAGGAGAGGGGAGACAGCAAGTGTGAAACCCCTGCTTAGAATAAACCAAACTGTAATTTTTTTGAATTAGAAGTCAGTGTTGAACTGAAACATATTACCTTAAAAAAAAACCCAAAGAAAACCCTACTTGTGTTGGCAAACTGGACATTTCCCAATTTAAAAATGTGTGTGTGGGGGGGAAGGGACTCCAAACCAATCATGCTGACAAGAAACAAAATATCCCTTTGAAACAAAACAATTTGTTCTTGACAAGCATTTTCTATTTTAGAAATAAAAAACTAAGGGCCTGATTCTTATTTATACTCTGGCAGCATGAAGGGGCATTACAATGGGAATATGTTATATTTACAGACACTTTAAGGCCCCTTCATGCTGCCAAAGCAGTGTGTAAGGTCCTCAGTGTACATAAGCTTGCGCTCTAAATTTTCTGTCTAAGGCCCCCGATTCTGCAGACCCTTGTGCATGTGGTTAACTTTAGGCACATAGATAAAGTTACTCATATGTGTGCTTGCAGGATCAGGGTCTGAGGTCCCTATCCTACAAGCTGCTCCACCTGGGCACCCCTTGAAGCCAAACAGGGCTCTTGGTGGTTCTAGGGGATGCCTGTACAGAGCAGTTTGCAGAGTATGGGCCGGAAACATAATGCAGACACCAAAGCGAAGAGGCTTGTTTTAATGGAAAAAGAAAACAAAGAAAAAAAATTATAAATGTTTTGGGTTTTCTCTCCTGTTCATGTATTTCACTAGTTAGTGCAGGAGAATCAAGCCCCTAGTATGCTGCTGGAGTTGCACAAGTAATCAATTACAGAAAGAGTATAATAATATCAGCTTTAATGTGGCACACAGTGTCTCTAAGAACTCGTGTTGGCATATCTGCACCACTCTTTCTGAGGACTATAGCTTTCAGCAACGATGCAGCTCTTAATATTTTAATATTTATCAAATCATAAAACAAATTAATTCAAATGCACTTACAAAACAAACCTGAAGTTGGGAAAAACAACCTCAAGATAGAAAAGTAGGTCTATATTCATTTTACAGATAAGTAGACCAATGCACAGGTGGGTAATGACTTGTTCAAGGTCACAGAAAAACATCACTGGCAGAGGCAGACAGAACCCATGGATGGTGAATTTCAGTCTCCTGCTCTAATCATTAAGGTTTTCCTAGTCCCATTTCCAGGTTTTTTCACCCTAGTTAAGTATTTTCCCCAGAGCTTCACTTGTTCCACTATTGGTCTTATTCCTTCAATGTTTCTTAGTATCAACAGTACCATTATATCTATATCTCTTCTTATTCTGCACGCTTCTCTTACTTTATTAGGTCCCCACATATTTGTCGTTCATTATTTGCCATTTCCATTATTTGCCTTATTTTACTGTCGCATGTTCAGCAGTTCATATTTTCAGTATTTGTCATTTCCCTTTGTATTTAATTCCAGTATTTGAAACATGTCTCTTCTTCTTCCCTTGACTCATCACTCATTTGCTCCCAGTGCATCTGCAAATGGCTGCAGGATATATTCATGTATAATGTAGATTGTTATAAAGTTCAGGGAGACGGCTCACATTCTTATTAGTGTACATCGTCTTGATTTTAACTGAAAGGCACATGGGAGCAAAATAAAGGTACTATACAATGCAGCTTTTAGATTACCATTAGATTATTGTTGTTGGATGATAGTTTTTGACCAATTTCTCATACCTCACAGAAGGATCTGTCAAGCCTTTGATACCTGAACATGCTCAGTACTAATTTTGAGAGTATTTCTACACTGTTTCCTTGAATTGTCTGTGTAGGGGCCTGAGCCAAGGCCTCATTTTGATAAACTTTTCTAATTGTGCATGTTATCAAATAGACTGAACAACATTTACAGAATTGTAACCATTCCCTGGAATAGAAAATGAGTAAACCCTGCTGCTTAAGGAATGATAGATCTGCTATCACCCTTAAATGAATAATGTACAGTTTTGCCCCCAGTTTACAGCACTACTCTCAAATTTGTACTGGTTCAAAGAGATGCTCTGTGTTATTTTACATGTGCAAGTTATCAGGACACATTTTGTGTATTATATTTACCTATGAACCTGTAGGTAAAAATGTAATGTCAATATATCATGGAATCAGAATTTAAAATGAAAGAGATTTGTCAGATGATCCTATAATAATACTTAGCTCTTTTATAGTGCTTTTGAAGATCTCATAGCACTTTACTAAGGAAGGTAAATATTTCCGCTATTTTACACAAGTGGAAACAAACACTGACAGGTGAAACAACTTGTCTTCACGAAGCTGGTCAGTAGAAGAGCTGGGAATAAAATCTCAGGAGATAGGGAGAGGGCCAAACAAAACTGAAAACAGGGAAAGAAATTGTCAGCTTCCTCTGAAGACATCAAAGAAAAACTCAGGCTTTGCACACCTTTGAGAGACCCTTGGCTGGCTTTCAGGTGTTTAACTAACCCCCAGGCTGGTTTAATTATAAAAGTGACACCCAAGTCTCATTTCAATGCTTCATAAGCCTAAAACCTTGTGTTGTACACTGCCAGCACATCCATCAGCTGTCTCCAATATTAGTCTTCTCCTTTTGTTTACTCACAGTTGGCAGTAGAAGGAGAAGATCCCAAGTTCAACCCTCTTTCCAGCCTTGATTCCACTGAATCCCCCTTCAATTTGCTCCTGTGAGAATCATAATTAACAGGCATTCCCCGGAAGAGAGAGATCTTCATTCATTTGGAGAATATATAATTGAATTTTGTCTATTTTGGAGGAACCCTCTACCATCTGAAACCAAAATTCCCAAAGCTAACAGCATTCTTATATTGCATGCATGAATTTCTAGTGTCATTTTGGCACATTTACTTTTATTGCAGTTTCATAAAATCTCCCAAACAGCAGTAGATGTCACTGCAGTCAAGAGAAAGTACACTCAAGCCTTTCAGTAGAAATAAAATTGTTTGGCTAATAAAATATGAATGTACCATTGTTCTCATTAGACCTAGTCCCAAAGTCCTTACTTAGCCAGACAAAGTTCCCTAGAGGGAGGGATTTGCCTCAGTAAGGAATTCAGGATTGGGCCCCATAGTCTTAAGATTTTCCAAAAATCAACTTTGATGTCCTTTGTAAAGGCACAATCCTTAGAGAATGAGGTTAGTGTTGTTGTTAAGGCCCAGGGCTAGCTGTCAGGAGATCTGGGCTCTCTCTTCAACTCGACCACTGACTTTTTATTTGACATAGGATTACTCACTATCTACACCGCAATTTCCTCATTGGTCACATGAGGATAAAACATCCCTTCTTCAAAGGACAGCTGTAAGGATTAATGTATTTACTTTTGTAAAGTGCTATGAGATCTTGAGGGGTCACATATAAATGAAAATTATTATTGATAACACCACATCTGTATTGCAGAAAGACCTATGCTAGCATCAGACAAATGCACTAGATTTTAGAAAAGCTCACTGTGGCACAGCATGCTGAAAGTATGTATACGTAACTAGTTTATGATGAGACAGAGCTTATCTAATCATCTATGCTATCACTGTCAGCTAGACCATGGTTGGAACAAGTGATTAGCTAGCTGGCCAACTAAATTCTAATATCTTAATGATATAATAATTCTGCATTAATCTCATGCTGCAGATAATTTCTTATATAAAACAATTCAAAAACAAAAATATTCAAAACCCAAAATGGACACCTTCAGAATCAGGCTTCCAGACATAGCTTGACAGAAACTTAAATTGCAGTTTCCAATAGACTCATGTGGATAAGTGAGATAGGAAGAAAAGATGGTGGCTTGTCTTAGATGTAAAAAAATGATTGGGCCCAATTCTCTTCTCACTTCAGGAGTAACTCAATGGAAGCCCAAATGGGTTTAAGTGAGGGGAGAAGCAGACCCTTAGTGTTTCAGTGGTTTCAAAACAATTACGTTTGGGCTTCACTGTTATTGTCATAAGCAAAAGGCAACTTACTTTTCAGTTGGAGGACATGTAATTGCATATCACAGCAGAAGGACTGCTGAGTGGGGAAAGGGTTAAGTTCCACATGCTTTCACATGGTTTTTGCCAGATGAATCTTACCATGTGACTGGTGGTATTCTTGTAATGGGGGAGGTAGAGTGGGTACAGTGGGAGATCAGGCATATAGGCATGAAAAGAAATCTAAAGAGAAATATATGACCAAATATTATGTATAAATGGGCAGCAAGTTGTTGAACTCTCCTTTCACCTCAAGAGATGGTTGTCTCCAGGGCAGGAGTCTATTGGTGGGAAAATAGGAGGAGGAAACTCGCAGAACGAATGGACATGGAGGTGACCACTGTTCTTTTTCTTTCTGATGTTTGTGTTTTGGACAGATAATTAGACAGGGCTGGCCTTACAGGCAAAACCAGCATTGGTCTACAGCAGCGAAGCATGAACACTCAGTAACAGTGGGCTAGGTAGAGGTGGACATTTGCATGCCAGCTTAGTGCAGCTAAATCCCTAATATTGGCCATGAAATCAGAGGCCTGGAATTGTGAGAAGAGTAAGTGGGTTAAAAGAAAAAGAAAGGGGAAAGGGTAGATGTGGGCTGGAGAGGATGACATTTTCTTCAGCTTAAGAGAGGCACAGCAAAAGTAGAAATAGATGTTACCACAGAGAGCAGCAGAAGTAGGAATTGTTACTGTGTATAAGGACAGATGTTTTAAACAGCAGCTGCAGAGTCAAAGGAAGTTGTTGGAAAATACACTGTAACAACAGAAACCATAGTTAGCATTGCACATCTCCTGCTGGTCTCAGCAGAAGGAATGTCTGCTCCTGTCAATTTAAAACAAGGTCCAGCACAAAAGTTAGTTCTAAACAAAAGTGGTACTAACAACAGTATAGTGGCTTTAAAATTCAGACCAAAACAGATATGTAGCCATTCACTTAGCGCGTGACCCAAAGCTACTGAAGCCAATGGAAAGACTCATATTGACTTCAATGGGCTTTGGATCAGGGCCTCAACAAAAATGGAAAATGTCTCTGAGCATCCTTCCCAGGGGATCAAATAAAACCAAAAGCACACAAATATATCATGAACAGTCAGGCTATGTGAAGGAGCACTCACCAAGACTTATACACCCAGTGACATTTCACCTACAAGTCAGAGGATGCCAGAAGTAAGCTTTAATTAAAATTTGTCTTTTCTTTTTGCAGTTGCATGGTTAAGCTCTGTTTGTGGTGCTTTTGGAAGCATGCGTCTACCACACTTCTTATTTTTATCCATACCTATTGCTATCTCAACACATTTCATTTCCGGAGTTTCTATAGAATAAGCACTGCAGTCGCCTTCTACTAACTTGCCAATATGAGAGTCACCCCTTAAGGTCATTTTTAATTACTCACATCTGCTTAATCAAGGGCTCATCATTAATTATCTTCTGTAAATCTGACTCAGCCTTTATCCTTGTGCTGACTCATAGAACTGCTAACAAAGTGATAATGCCACAGGCACAGACGGGACAAGTCAATAGGTTCAAAGTAAAAAAGACTAGTGGACAGCTCTTGCAGTGGAAGAAGCTGGATTTGTGGGTGATGATGCCCTATAATCAGCCACTTGCTAGGCTCCCCAGAAAATGAGAGCAAAGCTTTTCATTCCTTTTTTTTTTCCAAAAGAGTTACTGCTTTTTTAAAATTTTGTTGTTGTTTTTGAAAATTAACAAGAAATGCTAAAAAATTTATAAAATGTGTGTTGCCCTTCAGTGAGATGTGAGGAAGCGTTTACATAGTATCTGGGGCACCGTTCTCTGTTTCAGTGATGTTTTCACTTTTTCCCATGATTCCCCATCTGCTGATTTTTCTGTCATCAGATTTGCAGCTACTTTTTCTTTCCCCCAAGCTTCCAAGTCTGAGCTAGGAAACTATGGGTCTGACTGAACCATAGCCTAATGAAGTCAATATACTGACTTCAGCTGGCGTTGGAACAAGCCCTAAAACAGCACTAGGGGTTGAAGTCTGAGCCCCTCCTTCATACTGTGGTGCAGTTACTCATCACACTACAGTTGGTATGGGCTGCTCAGGTGAATACTGCTCACCGGCCTGAGTTGGGATTCACAGTCTGACCCTATGTGAGGAAAGGGAGGGCAGAAACAAACAACAAGAAGGGAGAGAAAAAAGGGGAGTTCACTAAGTGTTACAAGAATAATAATCAGAGTGAAGAATTACTATTGCACTGTGGACCTCCCAACTCACCATGCATCACAAAGGGGAGATTTCCTGAAATTGAAGTCGATTGCGTTCAATTGCCCACTCCTCTTTGTTGGGCTCTTGCTTGTTTCCATTGTGGTATTGTCAAATATCACGTTCCTGACAGATTGGGAAAACTGCTATTGGACTTGGCACTCCTTGTACATCTTTTCATTAGTGTACAGTACAAAATGGAGTGTAACAGTAGTTCCCTAGTCCTCTGAGTTCACAAAAAGATGAATTACATATACTGAATCAGAGGATTTGCCTTATTCTCAGAAGATGTGAAATTGGTTCTTTTGAGGGAGTTAGGTAGTAAGGAGAGCTCAAAACAAACAAACAAACAACCCAAAAAAAACCCCCAAACACCAACGGGTAGAGATGGAAACAATGTTTAAAGAGATGGCCATTTCCCCTTTAACCTTATTTTAAAACTGACAGTGATATTATAAAAACAACTGAGGGATGAAATAACAGTTTCTGTGAAGGGGAAGGAGCATCAAGGCTTATGATTTTGCATTAGAGCCATAGGGAGCTGGACTTTAGCCTAATTAACGTAAGGAATAACAGAAAACACAGAATTAATTCAGTAACGCGTACATCTGTACATACATTCACAACTGCGTCACACTTTCCAATGCTCAACAAGGTCAATGCTTTCCTAAGCACTTCTCAAATTGAATTCACTTTCATGACTTTCCTGTTTTTCTTAATTTCCAGCATGTACTTGACTGAGCAATGACCTTTATTTATTTAAAACAAAACCTCCTTCTCAAAACTCATATAGACACATGACTCATGAAAACAACCTGTCCCCAGCGAAAGCACAGAGCATCTAAAATCAAAATCACAATTATTTATGCTGACATTTGGGAAGAGATGCCCTGAAGTATATAATTGCCAGAGGACAGCCATCCAGAGGAAAAATGCTAGCTGCCAGTATTCACAGCAGGGTCAGTGTGGCTTAATGACAAAGTTCTCCCAGAATTCAGCAACATACAGACTATTATTCTGATATGAGGGGGGAAATGCTAGACTCATGCTATGTTTCTATTAGTATAAATGACAACTCAGGTCTGGAAGCACTTAAAATAATATTTCTGTGGGACTGTCTGGAAGAAGAGAAGGATGATGCAAGTTTTTACATCTGAAACTTTATATTAAGTGGTTCATTTTTTATTTTAATATTGCTTCCCAGTCTTTGCTTCTTCATGTTCTGTCAAAATAACCCTCCATCAGCACTTTACAATAAGAGCAGCAAACAATCTTTTTGTTCTCAGTATATCAATATTTAAGGACACTTTCCACCACTTTCTTCCACTACTGACACAGACAGAAGATTTATCTTCATAGTATGGGCATTTTCCTAATTTATAGACAGCCATCTACTATCAAATGATGATCATATATCTCAGTTGCCAAAATGCACTAATGTCAAGGCCTAAGTCCATTATCAAGCTACCAGAGACTGTGGAAAGCAAGAGTTGTCACAGCATAGTGTAAACCTATGTGAGTTTAAACGGTGCATGATTTGCTATGCTTGGGCTTGACATGGCTAGAAGTCCATTTTACCCCCCTCTTTGTGAAATATAATCAAACTACATCACTTACAACAATACAACCTCTCATGATTTTCAGAGAGCAGTGGCCATCTTTTGAAACCAGAGAGGGCCTCCCACGCCAGGACACATTCTAATTTGGAGGTCAGATGTTGCACAGATATGGCTGCGCTACTTAATCATATTTTCCCTTTGTGTAGAATGCAGAAACTGTGCATGGCCTTATACTGAGGCTAAATACTTCTCATGGATAATCCTCTGCTTATTTTACCAGGATGGTCTTGATGCATCAACTGTTTTAATGTGCTTGATGGTTCATGGGTGGGTGGCTTGTAATTTGTAACAAGTGAGAGAACAGCCAGCTAAAAACAACTGCCAATGCAGCAAAAGTTTGATGGCTGGTCAGGATTTTTAGAAATTCAAAATTTTGGTAAAAAGTTCTGTCAAATCATTGAATTTGGACAAAAATAATCATCTTGCTCTAAGACTTATTCAAGAAAACTTCTAAAATTTTCATTTTCTTTCCAATCCAATCTAGAGTTGGATGAAGATTTTTAAAAAAAAAGTCAACTTAAAATTATTACAGAAAAGAGGAGTATTTGTTTGTTTGTAGGATTGTGAAAACTTTTCCCATCTCCATTTTTAGACCAGCTTTAATGGTGTGCACTGCTCATTGTTGGCTACATCATCCATCAAAAATGTTACCCAGCCTCCTAAGCCATGTCACAGCTTGGTGGCCTGAACTACACATATGACATGTTGCATTCTGCTATAGAATCCAAAAAGCCCGACTCTTCCCTTTTTGATTTTCCTTTTTCTTCTACAGAAAGTCCCATTTAAAAAGGAGGCAATTAGATGCAACTACCTATGAATGCAATGTCAAGGCTGAGATTTTAAATCAAATTAAGATGACTGGTTAGAACAGAAACATTTTCACACACTCACTCGTCATGGGGCACTACTGTCAATCTCATCTCACTTTCTCCACTGCCTAATTGTTAGCAATTAGGTAATGACATGCAGTACACAGGTCTCTGAATTTGATATGCTTTTGCATTTTAAACTGTGTGGGCTACATTTGGAAGGGAGGTAATTGATGGTATGAATGAGTTCAAGCTGGTTTATATTGGAGTCACAGGGAGAGAGAGAGAGAGAGAGAGAGAGAGTGTATGGTGGGGGATAAGGGGTGGGAGGATGGATGTAGAGTAATTAGGGAAAGTAACCAAAAGTCATCATTCTTATCAAAGTCTTTGCTCTTCATATCTTCTCCAACACACTTGACAAAATCACTGCCTTCCTTGACCTCATGCTCATACCCTTGGTGCCAGCTTTTACTCCTTTCTTCTGCTCTGCTCACATAAATATTGTCAAT
Source organism: Mauremys mutica (assembly GCF_020497125.1). Taxonomy (NCBI): domain Eukaryota; kingdom Metazoa; phylum Chordata; order Testudines; family Geoemydidae; genus Mauremys; species Mauremys mutica. The sequence goes on from NC_059073.1 coordinate 48,803,853, forward strand.
AAATCCTGCTGCTTTTTCTATACAAAAATCTCCAAGACCTGTTCATTCTTTTCCATTGCTACTGCCCAAAGTCTTTTCCAGGACCTGATTATTTCTTGCCTTTATAACTACCACCAATCGGCTCTTTACCATCCCAGACTATCACCTTTCCCCACTTCAATCTATTCAAAATACTGCTGCAGAAACCATGCAACTGGCATGCCACTTTCGCCACGTCCAAACCTCCAAATCCTTCCACTGGCTTCCCTTTGAATTCTGTATCAAAGTTAAATTCTTTGTCCTAATCTTCAAGAGCCAGAACAACTTAACTTTTGCCTACTTCTCCAATTTAATTTCCTTTTGATCCCCTGCATGGTCCCCTCCTTTGCTTGGTCCAATCTGCAAGCAGACTTGAATTAAAAAAAATAAATCTGCACACCTATGCCACTGCTGAGACTTAGTCCTGGAGCACTCATGGCAATCAGGGTCACCTCCTTTGAATCTGACCTTTGTCCTTTATGAATGATGGAAAAGGGTGGTAAACATCTGGGGCCCCTTTTAACAGAGATTGTCAGCACCTTTGAAGAAACTCTGCCACCCACGCCAACCAATACTAAAGAAACCATTATTCAGCGCCAGTGACATGACACATTAAACAATCAGTGTTTACAAATCTCCCTTTTGGTGGCAAGGTAACAAATATGCTGGCAAAAAACAGTCCCCAACACCACCTGTCAGTGTTCTTGACCTCTCTCAGTCATGGTACACAAATAATAGAAAAAAACAACATGAGGATGTGAGACGACAAAGTGGTACTGCTACATTACCTTACTACTTCTCACACCCTTGAGGAGGTCGCTTCCTATTGTAAACCTATCCTTCCATCCCAACCTACTTTCACACCAGTTTATGGAAGCATAATTTTCACCATCATGCACATCTCCTGTGAATTTGAGTCATGTCTGGAATCATAGCAGTCAGCTGACTGCAATCAAATCAGTGGAAGGAATCTGCCAACACCCATTCTTGCCTCAGTCGATAGGACGATGAGCTGATGGTGTTTTATTTCAAATGAGGATTTTTTTTAAGTCCAGCTGCAGGAGTCTGGACTTAATTAATTAAACTCTGTATTGGTTCCTCTCTGGGCTGCAGGCTCAAAAGGCACAAGGAAGTGGGGCATTTGCTCACTAGTGGGCATGACTTCATTCTTTGACCTTCCATAAGAAGAACATAAAAATATCATTGACATGTCTGGTTTAGTGCTAAGAACGAACCTCAAAGCTGAAGTGGGTTTTTCAAACAGCTTCTGATATTAAACTCTGCCCTTGTTCAGATTCAGACTCTAACACATCCATCTTATTGAAGTCTAAATGTACTGTAGGAAAACAACTCTGCAGCTTGAAAATGCAGATGAGCTTGGATTTGAGATGGTAAAGACTCTCTGTATGTGAGGGGAATTGGTAATGGACACTTTCATTTTTACCCTAAGTCCCTGGTTCAGCCCAGGTTGAGATTAGTAGAGCGCTGTTAAAAAAGGTGACTAGCACTAGTCAGTAACATCAATGGAGTGCAATCCAGAGGGCTTGCTCCTGCACTCCTTACCCAGGCATAATTCTCACTTAATTCAGTTGGACCCAAATTTATTAGAGGCTAACACTCCCACCCCCAGAGGTAGTTCCTCAGGCTCAAGATTGAAGTCATGTTACAAGAAGTCTGCAATGCCTGTGCTTTACCTTAACTGTGGCTAAGCAGAGAACTTCAATCTCTAGGGCTGGCAGGTGAACTCTTTTCACTAGCATGTGTAATCTACACTCTTCCTGGGTGTGGTGCTCTGTCCCATGTAGTGGCACCAAGACCACTTAGAGATTAATGAGTCTGCTACAGCCTTAGCTAAGGGCTGCGTGGCTTTTAGCTCATACAGTAGAGGCTCATCCATTTAGCTTCAGAGTTCCCAGGTTCAATCCCGCCCACCAATGACCAGGGTCTGTCAGTGTTACACACGCATGCACTCCCCCCCCACCATACACAAAAGAGTAAGTCAGTTTCAAGTGTTAGTGTAACCCAGAAATAAATTACTAATACATTCATAGCTAAATATATGCCTAAAACCCAAATATGCTACTCAAGGTTGCATGTGCAATGACTGGATTTTTTCTTCTTCTTTACTAAGAAAATTCCAGTATTTGGACTCAATTTTATCATCTAAGCTTAGTTTAAATTGGCACTAAAAAAGTTTTGGTAGACTGTATAATAGTGTTTTCAAAGCGATTACTGCACCATTATGTTATTTAGATGCAGTGACAGACCTTGTTGAGGGACATGTTAGAAATACTTAGAAAGAAACTAAAAACACATCTCTGCATTAAAGCTTTATTCTGACAGAGGGTGTAAATTATGGTAGTAAACTTGGGAAGAAAATTATTAATCAACACTCCCCAAAATAGCATGTGTTCCCTCTTGGAAGTTTAAAGCCACACATTTAGAGGAATGTCTTTTGAATTACAGTACCATGATTTACAAGTTTGTACACCATTAGTCCTTTGCTGTGGGACACCACTCGTGACACTATGACCTATAAAATTCTCCAAACCAGGGGAACACTCAGTCCCATGCTTAGTTCACTAGACCATAGTAGAGATACAGACTCACTGTTGAGCTGATGCTTCCTGTGGCCCACAGCTTACAGCAGCTGCTCAGAAGAAGAGCCAGCGGACGGGGACAGGTTTTCCTACCTTGTGGTGTGGATTCTGTCCAGAGTCCTAGATACCATTTGACCATCCCCTTGCCAGTGTTTAAAGACAGAGCTGATTAAACTCAACTGAGAGTCATAGTTTCTGTTCAGTGATTACCAGAGCTAAATCTCTGATAAGCAGGGATACACCTTAAACCTGGTGTAAGGACAGTGCAGGCAACCTGTCAACAACCAGAAGAGAGCTTGCTGCCATCCTAATGCCACTGGTAGCACCCAGTATCCTCAAACTGGTTTAGGGTGCTCTCAGAAAGAGGGACCCATAACCATGGGTTTCACAGACCCTGAAGGACAGCCCTGGATGCCTAAAGGGCAAGCTGAGAATAACCCATGAATGTTAGGAAAAATCACTATGACAAACATTCACTCCTTGCTGTAGGTTTACATTCCCTCTGCAACAAAAAACTTGTCATTTTCTTTAGATGACAGCTGAGGTCAGCTGTGATGTTGATCGACTCCTCATAGTCAGGGGGCCTGAAATCACAGGCTTCACAGGAGGCTCTGGCAGGAGCACATCACAGCTTGCAGACCTCCAAGTCTGAAATTAGGAATGCAGTTACACTTACCAATTACAACCATTTTGTACATGTTAGCAATGGCCTTACCTGCAGCAGTTTCTTTAGCATAGGGACATACTTGAATCCTGGCATAACTGGGTCACTGAATAGCACCAAATGAGACCACAACATAGCAAAAATAAACTCTGCTTGTCCTTTTAGTTAAAACAAAAACAAGACAAAACCCACAAGTGGATATTACTTTGTCTGGTATAATAAAGAACTTGCATGAGCTACAGTCTTTCTTCTGTGTTTCATTATAATTTGCAGTTTATGGCATTTATACCCAAAGACTCCCTGAGCAACTTGCATTTGCTTAATACATACAGGATATATAACAACATTCTAAGTGTACAGCATTTTTCATCTTCAAATTGCTTTAGGGTAATCAAGGAAATCCTCATATAACCTCTGAAGCAGGTAAATAAATATCATCCCCCATATCAGAGTCTCTAAGTGGCAGCCATTGCATTTGTAGTGGACCTTCTATCCATGGTGTAAGTAGCTATGGAATGGAATATCTTTTGTTTTCTCAGTACTGCACCTTTAGATTTGTAAGATCTCTTTCTGTGTGCCATGACAGAGTTGTCCTCAGAGTTGTGGCAGCATGTTATAGAGGAAAGACTCCCATACCACTTTGCTTTCTCTGCTTCTCTGAGGGCTTTACTTTAGTTCTTTCTTGTTGTTTTCCTTAACTAGGGAGTTCTCAGGAATTCATTAACTTTCTTCTAAGACAAAAAGCTCAGTAACCCCTAGTCACTTATGTAGGTCTTGAAACAGGATACCTGCCCCAAAGGCTTCTCTCAGACTCAGGTCATTAGCAGAAAGTCTCTATTCTCCTGCACTTTTCTTTGCATTTCTTTACTGTTAGTAATATTAATGGGCTATGACAGGCTCCTTTCTGGTAGGTCGAAAGACCCTTGGGTTTGGTCAAACCTATGTGTGCTTCTCTTCTGTCCCAAAGTGGACTGTTGATATTTTCCAAGGACCCATGGAAGATGTCACTAGACCCAAGAGGTAGTGGGGTGGAGAAAGTGAACTTCTCCAACTCACTCCCTCAAGCTAGTAATGAGAAATAGTGAGTCTGGGACTTGGTGGAAGGAAGGGTATTGGGATGTTCCCTTGGGGTTTACAGATTAGGAACTCAAGTATCTGAGCAAACATTTAAGGACTGTCCCAGGCCTTGTCTTCACTGCAAAGTTAACTCAAGTTATAACTTGAGTGTTGCCCCAGCTCAAGTCCCATCGGGCAGTAGCGTTTTTAATCCAAGCTGATGAGCCCACTGGCTGGAGATATAGGCTAAAGGTAGAGTAAGCACAACTTGTAAGCTCCTAACACTGCCACCTTACAATGTAGATGAAAGCTAGCTCCGCTCCAATGCTGCTAGCCCTTCGGTGTACCCAGGAAAGACAGACAAGTTTTCCGACAATTCACCGGGAAAAGAATTCATCAAGTGGCTCAGCTATTGTAGCACAAAGAACTACGGGGTGTACCTCCGGAAGTCTGAGTGCCCACAGGTGAGTGCAGCAACCGAGTGAGTGTGGTCTCAACAACTCAACTGTTATTTCACAAGGTGGCTGTTCTCACTTGAGCTAAGTTAAATTGACAGCAACCTGACTGTATGTAACTTGAGGTAACTGCAGTGAAGCCACACCCCCACTGCCGATCCCTGGCAAACCAAACTGAAAAACTATAGTCAGTTTTGAGAAATTCAGTGATTTCAAGAACACCTAATGATGAGCAATCAATATTTCTAGTGAGTGCTCCACAACCCCCCATCTAAAATCCAGATTCTAACAAATTATGGGCCTGATTTGCTGGTGCTGTGCATCCCCACCTTCCCTTGAAGTCAGGGCCTGACTTGTTCTGAATCACTTCTGTGGCTAATGCAGTACTGTAGAGGACAAGTGTTTTTTGCCTGCTGCTTCTCCTGGTGAAACTTTTTAACTAGATAAGTTGTTAAATTATTGAAGAACTTGTTAGGGAACAATTCCTTTTTGTAAACTGGTTCAGCAGTAAGCCATTATAATAAATCCATAGCAAACGTGTTCCTTATGAGATGAAGAATGTGTGTATAAGTAGCAGCTGGAGAGGAGACAAGGCAGCTACTGGAACAAAGGCAGTCCTATAATGTGAGGAAGTAGGTTTGGCAAGTGGGTTCTGCTGGCAGATGCATTTCAGTGAGGTGTCTGAGTCATCTTATCACATATCTGTTCCACTCATATTCTTTAAAGGCACTTAGGGCAGTAGATGGCTTGTAATAGCCCTGGGGCTTTGGCTAAATTATACCCTATGGCTTGTACCCTCGTCTGCAGGATAATAGTTCCACAGTTTGAGAGATTATTATGAGGTTTAATATATGAATAATTCGAATGTTCTTTTAAAATAATGTTGTTGGTTTAGTAGGTTCAATGAGTGGTTTTCATTGAGCCTTAAATGTAATTCTACAGTGTGAACAATATGTATGGCACTGCTAATGGAAGCTCTGTACTGATGGCCAAGAGAGGTAACTTTTAGGTTTGAAGATGCTGATTTTAAATGCAATTTATACACTTATTTAAGTTTTAGTTTATGTCCTGGGTGCATTTCAACCATTAGATTTTTCAGATCTAATCATCCCTTCTTTGTTTAGTGTGATCACCTACTAATTAGACCAGTCTTGGTTAAACATAGTAATAGCTTAACCTTAATAAGTTTCTACCACAAGACTTTGCATTTACTGTGGTACTTGTGGCAAACAGCAATACACATAGAACCTCTTGCTATCACTTGTAAAATTATCACATTTGGTTGCTTGCACATCTCTCCATTTCTTCTTTCAGAATTCTACTGAAAAATGAAGTAACTGTTTTTCACCTCATGTGCAATCCACTCCACCTGCATAAAGTCAGAGTAATTAGACCCTGTGCAGGTGGACTACAGAGCAACTGGAGAGAGGAAATTCATACACCTGACCCAGGACTGGAACCTATAGCTGCCCTTCCTCCTACACCTCTCTGCAACCTACTCCTATTTATGAGATGGGATAGTCTCTATGATGGATTCAGTCAGAGAGACTCGCCTTGAGACTATCACTCAGTGAGTGGGGATACCACTGAGAACAACCCTCCTGCCAGAACAGGCGTCCCTCTACTCCTGTCTTGCTGAGTTAGACACGCCAGTTAGCTCCAGCACAGACCTAGAGGTTGGGCCATGCCTCTTTGCAGTTCACTGAAACTGAGATTCACTCAGCCAAGGGGCTTCTCAGTTAACAGGGGCCTTCCCAGTGTTCAGCCTTTCTGGGAGCCTGAAACCCAAATAAATCCGTTTTACTCCGTATAAAGCTTATACAGGGTAAATTCATAAATTGTCCATCCTCTATAATACTGATAGAGAGATATGCACAGCTGTTTGCTCCCCCAGGTATTAATCACTTACTTTGGGTTTATTGATAAACAAAAGTGATTTTATGAAGTATAAAAAGTAGGATTTAAATGGTTTCAAGTAATAACAGACAGAACAAAGTAAGTCCCCAAGCAAAATAAAGCAAAAACATGCAACTCTAAGCTTAATACATTAAGAAACTGATTACAAGTAATATCTCACCCTCAGAGATGTTCCAATAAGCTTATTTCACAGATTAGACTCTTTCCTAGTCTGGGCCCAATCCTTTCCCCTGGTACAGTCTTCTCAGTTCCAGCACACATCTCAGGTGGTAAGCAGGGGTTCTCGCATGACTGGCAGCCCCTTTTGTTATATCCTTGGTGGGGGAACCGGTTTAGGAAGAAATCACTTGAGGCCAGAGAGCTGACAGCTAACAAAACCACCATTTTATTTACAGAGACAGAGAGCTCACTCAGCCGGCTGAAGCTGGCTGAGCTAACCCATAATAATCTAACTCAGTTGCCATAGCAACAAAAACCATGACAACCAAATACACAACACCTTTCCTGCTCCACCCCTTTATATAGCTTTGGCACAAGGCGGGAATCTTTCATCTCTCTGGGTCCCCACCCCTCCTTCTAAATGGAAAAGTACCAGATTTAAGATGGATTTCATTATCAGGTGACATGGTCACATGTCACTGTAAGAGCCCAATTTCCATTCCCCATGGGCTGGCCCACACATACATAGGAAAGCTTTCAAGTAACTAAGGCCATTTACAACTGATTGCTTCTGGAGCACCTTTAATGGCCTTCACTTAATATGTTTACATCAGTGATATAAATGTGTATCTTATTCTCTTAACTCCAGATATAGAAATAATATATGCAAACAAATAGGATGAACACACTTAGTAGATTTCAAGCTTTTTAATAACACCATACAAGGGTTATTTAGCGTAAAGCATATTCCAGTTGTCATAGTCATAAGCATATTTCCATAAAGCATATGGAGTGCAATGTCACAGTCTCCACATCAGTTGTGCAGTGTTGGAACCACAGAATCCGTGTAATTATCTACTCTGTGGCTCCTCAGCCTTCTAATCCAGTCCATGTGGGGTTTGCATGAACATACTATTGCACAGACACCCCATCAGGGTACTCTTCACTGACAAGCCTAGCTGCCAAGTTTTGTGCATCTCAGTGGATGGCATTTTGCACAAGTTACTATAACAAACTCCACCATATGGGTCAACAAATCCTGCATAGGCTGTGGTAGAAGCAGGATGTGGAGCTGAACAAACCTTGGAAGCTGTGGCAGGGGTGGCTTTCTGGGAGATAGCTGGGCAAGAGGACACTGAAAGGAAGCAAGGGAATAGCTGGCTGGGTGGTAGAGTTTTTTAGGAGTGGCAGGGTGCCTGGAGATATTGGTTCCCTAGGACTGCTGAGGTATCCTGATGTTGTTTGGTGGTTGCTGAGGTGATTGTCTTCGGAGGGGCACATTAGGGTGACTGGTACTGAAAGGGAGAGAGCGACTCTTCTGGGACCGCTGCTGGGAGTTCAGTGGTTGGCTGGTGCTGGGTTGCTGCTGGTGGGCTTAGAGTAAGTCTAGTGCACCTTGCTGGGGAAGACCTGAGGGATTCTAGTACTAGTGCTGGGCCCCTGATCTTTTGCTGCTGCTAACATTGCTTCTTTTGGCTGCTGCCATGGCTTAACACTGCTTCCTTTTAGGTAGGAAGCACTGAGTGTGGGGGAGTATGGGGAAGTGTTAGCCAGGGTTTTCAGAACCCAAAGCCGTGGCAACTTTACTGTTTCTCTCAAGGCACTGTCAGGAATAATTAGTGGGGACACAGCTCCTCTGTCTGATCTATGATTGATACAAACCAGAGTGCTTTTACCTAAAACTACTTTATTAGGTCTCAAGCACACACTCACCCACACACACTGTAGCAGTAGGTTTAGAGCATTCCAACCATTTATATTTATCAAAGCCTGAAATGGGTTTCAAGTGATCACCAGCTAGTTTTCTGGGGCCCTTCTTTCCATCCAGCTGATAGGGAATTTTAGATGTCAGATCGTTGCCTAGAGAAAAGTTTCCTCAGACTACTCCAAAGAACACTTTCTAACCAAACTTGTATATGTTTTCTCTAGACAAAGCACATAACTCATAATAGCCCTTAATAGGCTAGCACCTTCCCTAGCAACAGCCAATAAAATTCATTATTCTCCTTATCAGCAAAGCATTTCTAGTCATACCAACAATAAAACTTACATGTCAGAGGCACCTAAAACCAAGCTTGGCTGTCCAACCATTCCTTCTGTTTTCATGGCCCATTAACTCCCCATCCCAACCTCCAATGCTGATTAGCACAGCTGCAAACATGCAGCTGCATGGCCTTACCTCTCATGGCCTAAGATTATTCCTAGCTAAGTGATGTTTGGTTTTCAGCTGGCAGTGGCTGAAAACCAACATGACGGCTGACTGCAGTACTGTCAAATTCCAGGGTACATGCAGGAATATCAAATTCAGGAGCTATAGGAGCATTGAGAGAAAGGCGCCACCGCAGCATGTGGTGGCTGACAGGGGACAACAGCTCCTGAGTACAGCTCAGCAGAGATGCAAACAGGTGTGAGTGACAGGTCTGACAAATGCATGAGTGTCATGCAGGCTGTGCAAAACTTGGCAGCCCAACACAAGTCCATAATCAACTCAGTTAACTGATGCTGGATTCACACAGTATCCTGTTTTTTAAATCTAATGTAGAATTAAAAAAAAAATCTTTTACTACCATTCTAGTAACAATGACCAAAAGCCATATATAACTAAGTTTATTAAAATATTCAGTGCTAGTTGGATTTCTATACTGAGAAACGCTTTAGTAGATTGTGCTTGTTCCTTCCCAACCTGCAGCAGGCATTATCAAAAGTATTGTTTCCTTTAAACAAAAAAGATTGAATTTTCAAAATTGCCTAAATGACTTGTCTTAGGGTGTGTCTACGCTGGGGCTGGAAGGTGTGATTTTCAGCTTGAGTAGACATGCCAATACTTGCTCTGATTGAGCTACAGTGCTAAAAGTAGAAGCGTAGCCACAGCAGCACAAGTGCTGGTAAGGACTAGCTGCCTGCATACGTGCCTAGGTCTCAGACAGCCCTTAGGAGCCTAAGTCCCTTTTGAAAAGTGACTTAGGGCAGGGAGTTAGGCAACTACTGGGATTCTCAAATCTCTCTTTGGGTACCTAAATACCTTTGAAAGTCTTAGCCACTTAAAACAATTAGGTACATTTGAAAATATCCAAAAATATTTTCCAAGTTTTGCAGTAACAAAAATCCTTAATACATTAGCTTTGAGGCATCAAAATAAGTCTGATTATTTTATCCTCTATTATGCCTTTGTAACACGTGACCACTGTATTGCTTCTTCATTGCACTTGATTGACAATCTGTAAAGCTGTTATCAGAAGTACAGTTTTACACACTGCTGAGGGCCTGATCTACTGTTCACTGAAGTCAGTGGATCAGGCCCTAGTTGCACATATTTTATGCACTCCTGCTTGTTGTCACGTTGCCTGGTATGGGACACAGCTAAGAGCACTAATCTCAGGTCAGACTGCCAAAATACAGGGCATGTACCCCAGACTGGTAGTATATTCTATCATAAGACTTCATCAAGCCAGTAACAAAAGTGAGCTTGTGTGTCACTACACTAGTTCACAGAGAGCCACACAACAGTCCCCTAGGCACTCCAGCCCCTAGTTACCACCCAGACAACCGGACTTGGTGATTAAAAGTTATTAGAACCCAAATTCACCACACATTAGGTTTTCCAATCTCAAAGGATCAGACACTCAACCCCAGGTCAACATGTACTTTCAGGATCTCACCAAATACCATGCTGCAGCCAATCATTAATAAACTAACTATTTTATTAATAAACAAAGAAAAGGAGGGAGTTAAGTGGTTAAAGGAATCATATACATTACAGTTGATTTCAGAGTCTGAAGGTCAGGATAATAGCAGTGATGGTAATTCTGCTAGCTTGCAATAAGTCTCTCTGGATCACCCAAAAAATTGGGGGTCATCGGTCCTTTGTTCAATGCTTCCTTGTTAGAAAAATCACAGTCCAGGGAAATGGAGCAGGATTGAAGACAAAAGAATGATGTCACAGTCTGCAATTCATACCTCTTAGTCTAGGTGCATGGAAAGCTACCGGCACAAACATGAAGTCTTGGGCCATGAGTGCTTTGCTGAGGCATGAGGCATTTATTGCCTACATGCTCCCTGAAGAGTCTTCGGGAGGGGACCACTGGAAGAGCTGATAAGCCTAAATGGGCCATCAACACATGGCTGGCCAGTCTATATGTAAATATGCCTTGTGGGTGTTACCCAGAAACACAAACAGGTTTGAGATACAAACATAGCAAATATTCATAGCTTCATATACAATGATGATACATGGATTTAAACAGGATAAGAATAGACTAACTTTTCTATTGATACTTTACAAGGCACACTTTGTACAAGATTTACCACAACTGTGCAATGATAATATATTAGTGTAAACATGGTCACCTTTCTTTTATACAGCATCGCACCTGTCCACACCAAATTGTCACGTGCAAAATCCGTCAGCTACATACATATGATAAAGCACAAAAAGTGCACTTGAAATTGTGAGACCGCACAAGTGGAGGCTGGGCTGAAACCACATGTACGATATCTGGATTGTCAATTTGAGAATTATTGTGACGACTAAAATTCCAAGATAAAACTATTATGTCAGCAGATTAATAAGTGGCCACTAGCCGTGTGTGAATCCTATTATAAGAACAACATGCACCAAGTACTTGACTTGGATCTATATTTTCACCTACAGTTGTAATGGATTGCATAATATCTGACAATGTAGATGTCATTCAGAGGGTAAACTTGCTAGTCTTGCATTTATACTCCTCTAAGAATCAGTTTGGTAGACAAAGTGTTCTTATTAGCTGAACATACTATCCAGGAGGTCACATCGGTGACTTCTTCAGCATCCAGAAGTCAACTAGATATGCTGTAAACTCAATTTCACTTATGCAGTGCTTGCTACTTCACTGAAATTCCCTGCTGTAGCTTTTCAAATTGTACTGATACAGAGTTGTCTCAATCAAGTTCAGTCCCATTGCTATTACAGTAGCCATACAAAAGTGTATCATATCTTCTTTTGTAGCCTGCTGAATGGAGATGTGCTAAGACACTGAAAACTGCAATTCCAGTTTCCTGAACACAGGGGAATTAACTGTCTGGCAAAAAGCAGAAAAGGTAATGACCTTCTATACCTCTGATGAGAAGGATCTATTATATGCATTACAGTAGGTAGCACCTCCCCCAGGCTCCCAATCAAGAAGTAGACTTCATTGTGCTAAGCACTGTATAATCATTTAGTAAGAGTTACTGCCTAGGGGGCTTCTCTAAAGTCTATTGAAGTCAATGGAAATTCTCCCATTGATTTAAAAGGAATATGGAAGAGGTCCTTAAAGAACTTAATATTTAAATGGACTTTTTCCAGGGTGTGGCCGCTGTCGCATGCTGACAGCTACTTGGAGCCACAGGTGATAGCTGGGTGTCAAGTGGGGACCAAAGTGCATGAGCTACTCCTAGGAGTACGACTGCTCCCCCATCAGAGGTACTACCCCTCCCTGACAACCCCATACACCCCTAGTACAGAGCCAGAAATGCAAGCCAGTATGGACAAGTTTTCATCTGCATGCAACAACTTCGGTCTCACCATTAACATCAAGACGACTGAGGTCATGCACCAGCCAGCTCCCCACGCTCCGTACTCAGAACCGTCCATCACTGTAAATGGACAGAGACTTCAGGCAGTGGACCACTTCACGTACCTGGGCAGTACCCTTTCCCAAGCAGTGTCAATCGATGATGAAGTAAACTGCAGAATTGCTAAAGCCAGCTCTGCATTTGGCCGATTGCGCTCCAACGTCTGGGAACGTTGAGGGATCAGCCTACCAACGAAGCTGAAGGTCTACCGAGCAGTGGTGCTTCCAGCTCTGCTGTACGCCTGCAAGACGTGGACTGTCTATCGGAGTCATGCACAAAGGCTCAATCACTTCCACATTTCCTGTCTGCGAAAGCTTCTAAAAATCAGATGGCAGGACAAAGTGCCCGATACTGAAGTCCTTACCAGAGCCAGTCTGCCGTCAATTCACACACTGCTGATGAGAGCCCAGACCAGATGGGCCGGACATGTCGTGAGAATGTCAGACGAGCGCATTCCTAAACAGCTCTTCTACAGAGAACTCACCCAGGGAAAGCGCTCCCATTGAGGACAAAAGAAGCAGTTCAAGGACACGCTGAAGACCTTTCTGAAGTCCCTCGAGATCAACACCGCCACATGGGAAACCCTCGCACTGAACTGTCCAGCATGGCGCAGCCTCATTCACACAGGCAGTAATACCTCTGAGGCGAAGCGTACTGCTGAGGCTGAAAGAAAGCATGAGCTGCGCAAGTCCAGAGCTGCCCGCACATCATCGACAGTGCCATCACATGTCTGCCCGACGTGTGACAGGACGTTCCATGCCCGAATCGGACTGATCAGTCATCTTCGGACGCACAGAGCCCGGTCATCGAACGAATGTGTTGTTGAGGTCTTCATCGACAACGATGGACGAACATCATTTCAATGGACAGGAGAGACAAATTATTGGGGAAAGGAAGTAATATCCCTATATTACAGATGTGGAAACTAAGGCACAGAGCGATTAAGTGAACCCAAGGTCAAACAGGGTTTATCTTTACATGGGTGTTAACTTGTATGTTTCCACTATCTCAAGTCCTTTACACACACAATCCCCTTAGCTAGAGTATGGTGGTGATTTTGACTCAAGTTGACATAGACTAATGCTTGAGTGAGAACTCAGCAGCAGCTAACACTCTGCAGAGTAGGCACAGGTTAGCGCCATGTGAATGATGCTAATCCTCCCACAATTCCCTTCACATGCCCAGAAAGGACAGTCAAGTTCTCCCACAATGTACTGGGACAAAATTCATAGAGTGGCTCAGCTGACTGGAGCATTAAGAACCAGGGGATATGCCCTGGGAAGTCTTTGTGCCACATACAAGCAACTGCAGTTGCTTCAAATATTCTTTCACACTGTGGTTGCTCTCACTTGAGTTAGGCTGACACCAGAGAAATAAGTTAACTCTACAGTGAAGACATACCATTAGAGAGTATGTAGTAGAGCAGGGAATTAATCACAGATCTCCTGAATTTCAGGTATCCAAGTGGCCCCCAGACTTCTCTCCCAGGCTAGTAGGGCATTGGCAGGGATTTCCCTACACCCCTCTAAACTTCCCCATCTCCCCCACCCCCAGTGGTCAACTAGTTACATTCAGTGTACCAACATGGTATCTGAAGGTTCAAGTGGTGTATCTACATCCAAACAGCCTGAAGCACAAATACAGCTACCTACTGAAGAAACAGTGTCCCCCCACAGCCTAAAGGCAGTTCCTGATATTTGTCAGTCAAACTTTTCCCATTTACTGAAGTTAGATGCACCTATAGCCATCTTTTCTCTCTCATAAAAAAAAAGCTTACAAAGAAAGATAGCTACCCTCTGCTACAATTGGTAAAACTGGAGGAACTTGGTTTGCCAAACTGATCAGCAATCCAGTGCTGACAAACTATGTGAAAAGGCTGCAAAACACAAAGGCCCTGGACTACATTGACATGCAGAAAGCCTTATAAGCCAGTCACTGTCAAAGCCAATTTTAGAAATACTTAACGAGGTTGTTAAGAATGCTGAAGACAATACAGACTATGTGAACAAACATGGCTGTCACATCATACTTTCTATGTAAGCAAGAGATACCACACACTACAAACTGGAGGTCAGTGTTAAGTGCATTGTCACTGGTTAACCTTGAAGTTGGACACTGATTCTGAACCGGCAAATGCTCACTATCTTTCTGCAAGCAACTCAACCGACTAGTTAGAAGCATGCAGTGCAACTGTGAAGGACTCAGCAGTTGAAAAAGTGAAGAACTCTCTCATCACAATCAAAAAAATTGCATAAATGGCTGATGATGCCAATTTGCATTGGTGCATTCAAGTATTAAGTCATTATGTATGCTATCTTGATGTCAGTGATAGGCTAGTAGATGCATTTCTAGATATTCAGGTTATAGAAGACACATCAGTGGTATCTGTGACAACCCACATCTTAGAAGAGTTAAATGCTTGCAAACTGGACCCCAAACTAGGGTGGCTTGATGTCCTGATTTATAGGGACAGTCCTGATATTTGGGGATTTTTTAAAAATATGGGCTCCTATTTACCCCTCCCTCCCCCCCCCCGCCCGTCCTGATCTTTCACATTTGCTGTCTGGTCACTCTACCCCAAACAGATGGCTGCTTGTGCATTTGAAGGACCTGCAAACTTCTCTAGAAGACATGGTGGAGTACAAGCTTTATTCAGAGAACAGTGTAACACTAATCTCTCCTATACACACTGCAGAGGCCACTTCAACTAGTATGAGCTGCAGAATTTTCAAAAGACATTAAAAGCTATAAATATAATGTTGTTATACTTTTTTCAAAAAGAGTCCAGAAAGACTGAACATCTTGGGAAAAAATAGAAGATACCCTGCGACTGAAGTTCAAATTAGATCAAGCTGGGAAAACCCGCTGGCTCTCTCATGAGCAATCCTTGGCTGTTGCCTTAAAATTATCACAACCATTATTACTGGCTTTGGAAAATATTTACCAAGATGGGACAGATCTAAGCCATGAGGCTGGTGGACTACATTTGCTACTACGTTTAGAGAAGACAAATCACCATTTTCTCTCATGTAAGCCTATTGTTGAAACCACTTTGGTCATTAAACAATGCCATCCAGCCATCTGCTACAACATTAGTAGATCTTTGTCCATCAATAGGAGTTACACTTGGATCAGAGAGATATCCATTGACAACATACTTGGAGAATGTCACTGTGCCTCAGTGAGAATACCAGATTCAGGACAAGTTGCTGAGAAATAGGGCAGACTCACCTCTAAACTGGTGGTTATTCTTCCATAAGATATACCAAATCAGTAACAAAAGTAAACTTCTGTCTCGCCACAATGGCTAACAAAAAGTCAGAAATGCAGTCTCCTTAGGTATCCCAACCCCTGTTTCAACACCCAGATACTGGACTTAATGATGAGTGGTAATTTAAAACCAAATTTAATCAAATAAAGGGTTCTTCTGATCCCAAAGGACCAGCCACATACCCAGGTCAATGTATAACTCACATCACCGGAGCTGACTTTCTGATTTCCCCAGGGGTGCTCGACCCCCACTCCGCCCCCATCCCTGCCCCCACTCCACCCCTTCCTCCAAGGCCTCACTCCAACCCCACTTCTTCCCACCCTCTTGCCCCCGCTTCTCCCTCTCACCTTTGTGCCTCCTGCCTGCCTCTGAACAGCTGATCAGCAGTGGGTGGGAGGTGATGGGGGAGAGGGAGGGCCCAGAGCACCTACAAAATCAGTGCCTATGACTTACATATTACCCAATAATCATGCTGTTTCCAAACCTTTAGTATGTAATAGCTAAAGGTTTATTTATAAGAGAAAAGAAAGGAGCGAGTTAAAATGATCAAAGGAATCAAATACATACAATAATTGCAAAGTTCTTGTATCAGGTTTGAAACAGTGATGGAATAAAACTGCTGACTTGTATTCTCTCTGGTAACATAGAAAAGATTGGAATGTCCTCAGTCCATTGGTTGTGATGCTCCTGTTAGTGTAAGCCCATACTCCAGAGATCAGAGCAGGAAAGAGGCAAAATGGAGATGTTTCTAGGGCCTTTTATAGCTTCTCTGTTGTGAAAGGAAACTCATTGTTCCAAGCAAAGCCCCCAGCACAGTTTGTGGATAAGTACAGGCACAAGATGGAGTCCAGTGTCACATGAGCTGGTCACATGCCCTGGTATGCTTTGATGAGTCATAGCCAGGGTGATTACCCATATGCTGGCTAACGTCCACAGGAAAGTCCATTAGGTGGGGATAAGCTTCTTCCCTGACACATTGGTTTCCTTAATGGGCCATCAACCTGAACGGTTCACTCACAATGTGCTGGCTAGACTGGATGTAAATTACCTTGTGGGTGTTACCTCAGAAGCAAATTGAAGTACAGTTATATAGTCAATATTCATAACTTCAGATGTAACAATGATACATGCATACTAATAGCACAGTCATTCAGCAAATCATAACTTTTCCATTGACACCTTACATGATATATAATTGAAACAAATCTTGGGTAAGTATAACAGTCGTAGCAACAATGTTATACATGGTCATATTTTGTTCATATAACATCACAGAGAAGCAAAGACACCAGTCCAGAAGTTGACTAATGGAGGCACTTCTATTCATTTAAGGATTCAATACGACAACCAGTGTTTGTTAAGCCAGCGGAAAACGTACACAGACTTGATTCTTATAAATCTACAACAGTGACCTCTAGATTCTACTCAACCTCTATGTAGCTTTTACAGTTGCGTGTCTTATAAAATCCTGACAGTTGAGTGGAGTGAAGCACTACCAGCAATGGGGTTGCCATGTGATCAAGACAGAATAGAGAATTTGAATAGAGTGGAATGTCATCTGACAAATGAATGAAGATTTGACTTCAACTTCTTTTTTTATCACTAGTGGCTCGACCTGATCTTTGCGGGGAATAAGAAAATAGGAATTCATTTCTTGCCACTCCCAGTCACAACAGCTATAGTTGAGCATTCTTTTTTGGTACTGAATAGAATTTTGTGTTCTGAAAGAAGTCACCATCTGCCTGATCATGTGAATGAACTAATGAGCATATGAACTGAAGGACTGGAAGTACCGGACATGTGAGAAGCCACCAAAGATGAATGCACTGCATCCTAGAAGTTCATTAACAGAGTTGTACAAAATTACAACAAGAAACCAGAGGTACTGCTCCAGTAGAAGGCTTTAATTTGAGTGATGATTGTAAAACATGAATTAAATCTAATAAAATAGTCATGAAACATTTTTCAGTTTTTACTATGGTGCGATACAGCCCACCTTCATCCTCACGGTCTCATCCCTTGGCCCTTGCCCCCCTGTAAATGCGAACACCCTCTCCAATTTCAATTCCTGGGGAAAATCCTGGTCCTAACTGCCTACCAGAATGGACCCTGCAGGCAGAATATTCTCAGACCCTGCCTAACTCCAGACAAAATGAGATGGGGAGAGAGAAAGAGAAGCAGCACAAAATGGGGATGGAGGTGATGGTGGCGGCCTCCCTTATAACCTTTAGTCCAGTGATTAGCTATTCATCCTGGGGGTTCAACTTGCCCTCTCTGCCTGATGCAGAAAAGGGATTTGAATTTGGGTTTCCCTCCTCTTAGTAAAGTGCCTCTAACATTATAGTCTAGTGTCTGTCTCATGCTCTCTCCAATCCAATGCATATTTAATTATCTATCTACAGTGGAAGAGCTTTAACAGGAGAGACTGAGGCAGCCTCACACCAGGATATCCCAGAGCCCAAAGGAAACTAAAATTCAGATCCCTTCTCCGCATCAGGCAGAGGGGTGGGGGGGAAATATTAAACCGAGGCCTCCCACAGCCTGGGTTAGCACTGAAGTCCCTGGGCTAAAGGATGTAAAGGGGGGGGGAATGCTCCAATTTCCCCACTGTTTCTTGTAAAAAATAGCTTAGATACTCAACTGCATTAAAGGCTCCACAGCTGAGAATCTCAAGCAGAGATCGGTACTTGCCTGTGGCTTGGATTTAGGCGCCTAATTCCCTGAGGGGTGGGGTTTAGACCATGCCACTCTTCTCAGCCTTTCCTACTGGCTTAGGTCAGTGGTGTGTAAACTGTGGGGCACAAGAGGTTCTCTGTGGGGGCATGAAGAAACTGGGATCCTGTGGGTCCCGCAGGACCCTCTGCCATAATAGAGGGAGCAGGATAACAATAGAGTGGGCTTTGCAGGGTAGAATGGTGTGGGATTAAAAAAAAATAGTCCTTCCACACTGCAAACAACGTGAGTGCCCCAGGCAGCAGCTGCCGCCCTCCGGCTGCCCAGCTCTGAAGGCAGCACCGCAGCCAGCAGCAGCACAGAAGGGATTACTTCAGATTACAAGTAATAGGGAGGGAGACATGACAAATTCTGTGAATGGTAAGTGGGCACGACTGGAAAAGTTTGCACACCACCAGCTTAGGTGACTCCCTACTCAGTATGTTTGCTTTTGTGGATCCCATTTGCAGCACCTAACTCTCCCCATCAGGGCTGGTGCAACCATTTAGGTGACCTAGGTGGTCGCCTAGGGCGCTAGGATTTGGGGGGCGCCATTTTCTTCGGCAGTGACTGTGGCGGCCGGATCTTCGGCTGCCCCGGTCGCCACCGGCATTTAGGCAAAGGGAGCTGCGGCAGGGGAGCTCGGGGAGGGCTGCCTGCAGCAAGTAAGGGGTGGGGGTGGCACGCAGGGGAACTCCACGCCCCAGCTCACCCCTGCCCTGCCTTCTCCCCGAGCACGCCGTGGCTGCTTCACTTCTCTCACCTCCCAGGCTTGCGGCGCCTAAGCGTGGGGTGGGGGGTACCTCAGGGTGGAGAGCTGCCGCGGGGGGGGTGGGGGGGGCCTCAGGGCAGAGGGAGGAGCTGCCGCGGAGGACGGTGCGGGGGGAGGCCGCAAGGTGGAAGTTTCGCCTACGGCTCGAAACATCCTTGCACCAGCCCTGCTCCCCATGCATTGCAGAGGGAGCCTGGATGCCTAATTTAGGGCTGTGGATTCAAGTGGGTGGCAAAGCACTGAAGTCCCTTTGCGGATCTGGGCCCTATTTCTTCTTTCATTCCAGACCTCTTGAATTCTCTGCTATTGTAATATGGTTCCAATCGTTATTAGCAGCTATTTTTTTTAACTGTATTTATAAGCCTTGTGTATGTCACCTGAAGAAATGGCAATACAGAATAGGAGTAAAATTCATCTCTATGCAGAGGGCCAGGACAAGGCTCAGGGCACCATTTAAGTGGGACAGAGTTTTCACAGGGATGAATTTCACCTTAGAAATTTTTAGACCTAATAGTCCATATTTAATGAAAAAATTTGTACATTTCTTATAGCCTTCTTTCCAACCCTAGTGTATAATCTTTATCATAATGTCTTTTATTTAAAAGGCATAATGCTGATGAAACAAATATTTGTGGGTGGAAAATGGTCTGTGTATGTTGTTTAGAAAGAATTACCGAGATTTCTACTTCCCATGGGTGAAACACTATCAAACTCACAGCGATATATGACCATCTTCATCTCACATTGGATAACTGAAAATATATTCTAGCACACACCAAGTGACAAGGGTAAGTTCATCTCCACTCCCTGTCACAGTGATCTCCATCACAGTCTTTATTTGTAGCCAGCGAGTCATGGTTGACCTTGGCCAGTTGAAGCCCCAATTTTGGCATTTTCAAAGCTGACCTTTCCATGTTGTGGCAAATCAACCACAATCACTTCACACCTTATACCATCTGCTGTCTATTTGTATTTATTGTGCTTTAATAAGCAATGCAACCTGCGTTTCTAAGTTCTGCTTTAAAAACCACCACAGGCTTTTCCCTGCTGAGCGTAATAAAATCCACAATGGGGATTTAAAGGAAATGAGTAAAAAAAAAATTAGAAGAGAACACAAATAATGGTTGAAAATATAAACACATTTGTTAACTGCTGTTCCATAATGCTGATGAATTACTCAGCCGTGTTGTGTTGCTAGGTGCCCATCAACCTTCAGAAAATCCACACACTTCAGGCACCGCATGTGTTTTAATTTAGAAAGAAATATTTTAGCACCAGCATTTCAGACACTTTTGTCTTTCTTTATTAGAAAAACAAAACGGTTCCACAAACGTATTAAAATGAAACAATTATAGTTCAAGGAGGAGAATTACAGGTGCGATTCAAAGCAAATTCCAAAAATACAGCATACTCACATTTTCATAGAATATTAGGGTTGGAAGGGACCTCAAGAAATCATCTAGTCCAACCCTCTGCTCAAAGCAGGACCAATCCCCAAATGGCCCCTTCAAGGACTGAACTCACAATGCTGGGTTTAGCAGGCCAATGCTCAAACCACTGAGCTATCCCTCCCCCTCATTTCACCTTTACTGTTTGTTGTTGTTGTAAAGATAAGTGCTCCTCACTGAAGTGACCAACCTGCAAGAGTAGGGCACAATGGAAAATTAGCTTTGTTTAGTTTATGGTTTTTCATAGATTTTTAACAGAGGCAGTGGAAGCTTGCAGGGAATGGTGGTACAGGGACAGTCTGGGGCAGAGGGGGGAAGTTGGGCATAGGTAGCTGTTTCTAGCCCAGGCCCAATCACCTGGGTTCCTACCTGCTCCCTAGCTTTATCCTGGATGCCGCAACAGCTGCTCCAGACTTTCTGGGTCCAGCTCTCCCCTCAGCCTCCAGAAGCTGCAGGAGCCTAACTGGAGTAGCCTGATTGAAATTGTTTGTGACACGTGCAAGTGTGTAAACACAGACCCACCCCACAGTATTCCCATTGCAAGGATACTAGTAAACATTTCCCGCTCCCCTGGGTTCTGCCACCCTTGGATTTTAAGGCCAGATGGGACCATTCTGATCATCTAGTCTGACCTCCTGAATGACACAACCTATAGAATTTTACTCAGTAATCAAACCCATAATCTTTGGATGAGCTACACAGCATCTCTTAGCTTGTATTTATGCCATTAGCTCACCCTGTCAGGCATGCATGGAAGGACTAATCTCACACTGAACCACTGTTAGCCAGCTAGGGCTACATTTTCAAAGTTGGACATAACGAGTTGATCTACAACAACATATGTGCAGACCTGCACATTTCCATGTGCAAAACTGTTATTTGCATGTACAAATCACTGAACTCGGACTACCTATTTGCATACAAACATGACAGAGGGGTGTGTGGGGTGGGTTGTGCAACTATATGCCCATAGAAAATATGGTGTCAACAGGTGCTTGCAAACACCCTTATTGTGAGCACATTTGATGGTTTGCCCCCCACAAAAATGGCAAATTGCTCCCGTTTCAGGGTGGAATGGTAAAATTTCATGATGTCATGGAGGTCACATTAAGGGAGCATGACCTAGTAGATTAATTACTATGCTAGAATTTGGGAGACTCAGATTGTATTCCTGGCGCTGCCACTGGTCTGTTGTGTGATTTTGGTCAAGTCACTTTGTCCTTGATGTGCCTCAGTTTCCCCATCTGTAAAATGGGGATAATGATACCGACCTCCTTTGAAAAGTACTTGAGCTCTACTAATAAAGACTGTGATATAAGTAGTAGTTTTATTGTTTATTTTTATTATATGCTTGTCCTGACTGTAATTGGCAGTCTAAGGCCCTATGCTAAGGATGCAGATGTGTTAAAGGCAAAGACACTTTCATTCTAAATTTTTTATTTTAGTCATATTGGCTCAATCCAATGAGCACTTTTGGGTCCCAAAATATTATGCACTTCTCCCCCCACCCACAAACAAAAATAAAAGATATTTGTCAGGAAACACTAAGAGACTGCCTCTTGTTGGACCTCAAATTTTCATGTGCATCCTTTTGCTCCCTGAAGCTTCTAGCCCAAGTCCCCTGCCCCACTAAGGAGCTGCATCAAAAACCCATCGTACAGGAGATGGTAAAGTAACTGGAAAGTGTATTCACTAACTTGTGACTCATGATTTACTTTGTATTTGTGAGCCTTTGAGTCTAGTTTTCTGCACACATTCAGATGACTGGCTGTGTGTGTACAGTTAAGCTGCTACAGCTTCACAGTTAACTGCCTCAACTCCTGACTTGCACCTAACACTAGCTATGCTTCTAGCTGACAAGAAAATGTAGCGCACAGTAGCTGGATTGTCACAAAATTAATGAAAATACATATATTAGAGAGGCAAGTATGTCAATAAAGATGTACGGGAGCACCATGAGAATGAAAACAGTATAAGAATGCAGACATGATATAATATTATGCAGCGTTCCATGTGTATTTTAAAGGCAGTAGAAAACTGGCTGACGGTATAGTGCGTTATTTGAGAAAAGGCCTGGGCTCATGTAACTAAAGCGTTTTGTAATGAATAAACAAGGCAGCAGAGTTAAGTTTGACAAAGTGAAGGCAGCACATGCAATTTGTGACTTTTGAATACTTAACTGTATAAATGTTACATTCTCTTAATATAGCGTCCTATAGGTAACAAGAAGTGAATCCTCACAGAGGCATACGAGATGGGGAGAGAGGACACATGCTCTGATGGGTAAAGCAAAAGGCTGAAAGGAAGAAGATCTGGATTATGCTCTTTGCTCTGGCAATCAGAATTGGGCAAGTCAGTCTGCCACCTTTTACGCACATTGAGTTGTAGCTGCCTCAAGAAAGCTGATTGGTTGCAATGGACTGACGCAGAGTAACATTTAGTTCGTGACCAGCTGCAGTACAAGTGTACCTCACACTAGCCTGTTGCACATTGAGAGTAGGTTTATTCTGCAATTAGACACTCGTGACTGGTCTGTGCCAGCTGACTTGGACTCATGGTGCTCGGGCTCAGGGGCTGTTTAATTGTGGTGTAGATGTTCAGGCTTGGGCTGGGCTCTAGTACCATGTGAGGTGGAAGGGTCCCAGGACTCAGGCTGGATACCTGGGACCCTCCCACTTCATAGGTTCCTAGAGCCCCGGCCCAATCTACACCACAATTAAAAAAGCCCCTGAGCTGGCTGGCACAGGCCAGCTACTGTTTTTTAATTGCTGTGTATATGAACCTTAAGTGTCCATGTGGCCCCTGCTGGCATGCATTACAAGTTCCTTAGTGTGCTTTAATCTACTCCTGTTTCAAAGGATTTCAAAGAGTTTCTTGAGAAAACATATCAAAATTTGTCTCTCTGTGCCTCAGTTTCTCAATCAGTAAAATGGGGATAATAGTTTCTTCAGAAGTGTTACACAGGATAAATTTAATAATATTTATAAAGCACCTTGAAATCCCCAAATAGAAAATCCAATAGTAGCACAGTATTACCTCAAAAGTAATGTCAGTAAAAAATGAATGAATATTTATATCAGTGATGACCTGGGAGATGTCAGACTTTACTCACATCTGAAAGTTGAGATTCTGTCAGATGGGACATGAATTTTTTAAAAAGTCTTACAGAAATATTGGATTTATAAGACATTCACATTAAAAAGGAGCACCTTGTTTTGGACAGTTCTCAAAGTACCACAGGGGAGAAGTACATTTACTAAAGAATCACATACTATGGCAATTTTTAAAGTGTGTATTTTTCTTCTACTTGACAGACTATCCTACCTCTGAAGAATGTCTATATACCCAGGTACTGTAGCATGACGACAGGCAATGGATCAGATTTCTTTGTCTTGCTTGACCAGTGAACATTTTAATCAGTTTTAGAATTAATCTTTTCTTTATAAACCTTGAGGATGACACAAGAGCACTGAAACATGAATGAAGCCAAACAAGTAGAGCAGCTGCAAAATACCTAATATGAAATGTATTTAGAAATAAGAAATATAAGGGGACTGGGGGCAGGGTGAACTATATTAAAGGGCCACACCATCAGATTTCACAAACTAAGAGACCCATGAATCCAACTTAACAGGTGAAAAATCATCATAAAAAAAAAAAGTCATCAAATACTCTCTTGAAGGCTTAGATTTTTGCACACAAGCATGAATAGGGGGTCATGGCCCTTGGAGAACAATGTACCTCACACAGTCGTTCCTGCTATTAGAACAGTCACCATGGGCATTTTAAGAGTGAAGGGTACTCAACAAGAATTAATATTTCCTTTTTATAGGTCAGTCTGTTAGTGACATCCCAAAATCCACAAATGGATATAAATTGGCAGTCGGGAAGTTTAGGCTTGAAATTAGACGAAGGTTTCTAACCATCAGGGGAGTGAAATTCTGGAACAGCCTACCGAGGGAAACAGTGGGGGCGAAGGACCTCTCTGGCTTTAAGATTAAGCTTGATAAATTTATGGAGGGAATGGTTTGATAGGATTACGCGATTTAGTCAATAGGTCAATAACGTGCCGCCACTGGTAATTAGTACCAAGGGTCATTGTTGGGATATTGAAAGTCTTTTTCCCGAGTGCCAGGCTGGAGAGTCTTGCCCGCATGCTCGGGGTTCAGCTGATCGCCATATTTGGGGTTGGGAAGGATTTTTCCTCCAGGGTAGATTGGCAGTGGCCCTGGAGGTTTTTCGCCTTTCTCCGCAGCATGGGGCGGGGGTCGCTTGCTGGAGGATTATCTGCTACTTGAAGTCTTTAAATCAGGATTTGGGGACTTCAACAGCTGAGTCAAGGGAGAGAATTATTTCAGGAGTGGGTGGGTCAGCTTTTGTGGCCTGCATTTTGCGGGAGGTCAGACTAGATGATCATAATGGTTCCTTCTGATCTTAAATTCTATGATTCTATGACATTAAACAATGTAAAATTCACAAACGTTGACTCCATCAAAAACAAAAATAGGCCATACATTTTTCATTCCAGCAGAAATGCTCTTGTGTGAGCTGAGGAAGGAGAAGTGGTCTGCTTCATCTAGTCTCGGGGATGGGAGTATTGCCAGGCAGTTATTCAAACCCGCTATGTTTTGCTTTAGGATCAAATCTGTAAGAGCATCTCTGTTTTTGTTTAAATTTACTTACACATATCAAAGGGCTGGATCAAGCTCTCAACGAGGATTTTATGAGGGATTCTTCTTTTCACTGCACCTCAGCTAAATTTTTAAGTCTTACATCTTTTTATAGTTGCAAGTTAAAAATACATATGCTACTCCCAACGTCAAGCTGGGGAAAAAAAATCCACTCTAAGAAGTGCCTTAGTGTTACAAAAAAGACACAAAAAATACCAGTGCAGAGAATGGAGAGGGCCAATTTCAGCTCACAGATTGCAGACTAAACCTTTGTCAAAGGCTATTGTGCAGAAGAGAACACAGGGGAAGACTGACAAAGACAATACTCATCTGTGCAGAGCAATGCACTTCAATCACCTGTTGGCTAAAATCAAGTGACTGCAATGAGAATTCAGTATGCACCAGTTATGCAGGGACTGACCATGCATTTGTTTTATTGGACACAGAACACTAATCTAACTAAACAAATGGTTCATATAGTATTTTTGTCCCAACGCAGCATTTTTTTGGACTGAATAAATTCCAACATTTACAATAGCTAGCCACACACATCTCCCTCAAGATTTTTTAAAATTGATTGATGATTAAGAGAATGACTAGTGTTTATGATAGTGTTTCCTGTAAAATAAACTTTCAACGTTTGGTTTGTCACAGTACTAGCAAATTATTAAACCATAATCAAATGATACATTTAACAAGAATGGACTTTTTTTTTTTTTGGTGTGTGTGAGGACGTGATCAAATCACTCAAGTCTTGTAGTTTGTCGTGACTCATGATGTTTGATTAAAAGAAGCAGTTTATTACCAGTCTAAAGTATATTAGGGAAGGCAGTGCTGCCTAGTGGATAGAGCACTAGAGTGGGACTGAGGAGATCTGGCTCAGCCTCTCAGTGACACTGGGTAAGACATTTCCTCTTTCTGTACCTCAGTTTCCACATCTGTAAAATCCTCTCTAAAGTGCTTTGAGATGTACTGACAAAGTGCACTCTGTGAGAGCTAGGTATTATTATACATTACAACAAAGAGACCTTAGCTCACTCTAATAGCTCTCTTGAATCAATGACACTTACTCAAGTAAGGATTTCAACAGGACTAGGCCCTAGTTTCAGTCTGGGCTATGATCCACTAATTACATCAGCTCTGGGTGTCTAGGCAGCCTCCACTTCCTAGCTTCAAAAATTGCTAGCAGGTACCCTGACAACAGCAGCAGTAATCTGCAGCACCAACCAAACTGTTCATGAGAGAAAATGCATGACCTGGTATGTAGGGAAAAGTGCCTTGCTTGAGTAATTCATACTTTCTACTGGTATATTTATCTAAGGTACTTGTATGGGCTTCACTAGTGTAGTATTTGAGCACCTCACCATCTTTATTGTATTCATTCTCACAATTGCCACATGACATAGCGAAGTTCTACTACTCCTATTTTACAGGTGGGGATCTGAGACCCAGATAAATTAAAAAGGACTTGCCAAAGGTCACAAAGAGAGTCTGTGGCAGAGCCTAGGATTGAACTTCAAACTCCTGAGACACCCTCCTGTATTATAATCACAAAACCATTCATTCCTCCCAAATAATGACAGTGATGTCACCATCAGCTATAGATATGGCAGGTGTAGTAGAAAGAGGGCCTGAGACATAAGGCCTTGTATCTAAGGCCTGGTATGAGGCCTAAGCTAAAGTAGGGGTCAAAGCTTTGCTGCTGTAAAGTAAAGTTAAGTTGTGAGCAAGAGGCAGGCTCTGCCCACAGACTGGCAAGAACAGGGCTGATATTGCAGAAACACATATTCTTAAGCAGTGCTAGATACAAGATTATACAGGCAAACACATTCCAAAAGGTGGTACCAGAACACTCTGATACCAGCACATTTGAATAAAGATAATAGGAACATGCTGACCCATCTTAAAGATAAGTCAGGATGACAGCATGATGGATAGAGATACTTTGATTAGACCAACGGGTACAAGGCAAGGGTGGCACATAGATACGTCATAGGAGCAGTACATAAATTTGTTTATATTGGTGTATGAAGAGGTTATCTCAGAGGGAGTGTCTTTGGCCAGCCGAGGACATAGTGGAAAGTCCCACCACAAACTGAGCTGCATCCATTGTCACGGGTATACATGCACTGAGTGTACTTGTAGCAAGTATAAGGCACCAATACTGTGCTTCATCGACAATAAACCTGACCAAGTTCCTTCGCTATGAGACGAGTTTGTGGTTATTGGGCAGTTCAATCAAAGTCTGCTATCTGTGCAGAGTTGGGACAGCACGCTGAAAGAACACACACACAGCCAAAAATCTGACCACAGCAGGCAGCTAGAAGTTATATCGAGAGGTATTGCTCAGTGATTATGGTTAACTTTACATTTTTACCTTCTTACCATGAGCAGCTAAGTAAGAAATTTCTTACTAAAAGAAGTCATGTATTGACCAAATGAAAAATTACCCTTTTCCCCTTGCATACCCACACAAATATAGGTTCTATTTTTTCCTCCCCAACATTTTCCCCATTGTGGAAGTTAGCCAGTAAAATGCCGATGCCTCTCAGAAAGCTCTGGAAGTTATGTTTAGAAAGAAAAAAAAACTTCCCTATGTCATTACTCTGAAGGGCCTGGGTGGGTCCTTCTCCAATTTTTGTTTTTAATTAATATCCAAACCATCTTGAGTGAAACCATCTTTGTTTCTGAAGGCTTAAAGCAATTTGAAATTAGCTTTTGTGGTAACGGGCACTTGGAAGCTCACCAAGAAAATGGTTCTTTAGATTCCATTTCATTATGAGATTAAAAAAAAAAAAGTGCAGAATATATTTTATACACGATACTGTGCTCTGCTGTGATATTTATCTTCCTGGCTACTGAACACTGCTCAAGAGTTATCCTTCTCACTGTTGTGAAGATAAATGCCAGTGCACAATAATCCATCATGTATTCTTTCTCTAGATATATGGTATAGACGCAGAGAAACATCGTGCACACTTTGCTGACAAAAGAGAATTTGAGAACAGGTATTAAGAATGCTTATTTCATCTGAAACCTGCACAGACTCTAAATAGCAAAGGCAGAGAATAGCTGGGACCAAAATGCAAGGGGCCAGACCTTGAGACCAGCAACACTTGCAGTGTGGGATCTGCAAGAACCGCTCTGCCCATGAGGGCTGCATATCTGCATATGCTTGGTGTGGAGTGACTGCCTTCAGCAGGAGTCTTAAATGGCTGATGAACTCCTTCCCCCTTCTTTAGTACCAGAGGCTGAGATTTCCTTCAGCCTGACTACCATGCATACACTGCAGTCAAGCATTGGGTCCCGATGTCAAAGAAGGCTCTATGCATGCTATAGTGGCCTCCACAGAGGGTCAGGGCCCAGGGAAGGAAGAGAATGAATGGAGTGTGCAGCCCAAGAAATACTGTCCCTTTCTGACAACACCAAAGTGGAACTAGCTCATTCAAGGAGAAGAGACAGGAGTTTAATGGGATAATTAACAGTTCCCACCAAGTCAGCAGGGGGAAGTTGCAGCATTAGAGAAAAGGTTTTTAGTGGGAAATTGCCTCAGCACTTTAAAAAAAAACATGTAAAACAAACGATACTATACACAACTTTAATATCCCTTCCCCCTTCCATCATCAAGATTTGAATGCTAAATCTTCACCATTACTGCACAAAGTGTTACCACTGCAACTACTGGATTAACTACAGTAGCTGGCAGCTATTATCTTGTGTAAACAAGCTACTAAAAGAGGATGCATAACACACAGGAACTGAGTTACCTGTAAACAAGGAGCTCCATTTTACAGGTAGCATAGCCAAGGACAAATACATGAAAGATTCTTTCTAAGAGGAAGTGACTAGGTCTTCAGTGCAGAGTTAACTTGGGCTCTCACTCAGGTTTTTCTCCTCACCACCCTCCCAGACTCACACAAACTCCTCTCACCTGCGTTTGGCGGTTCTTTCAACCTGGGCTAGCTGGCATGGCTGAGGGTGTGCATTAAAGCCCAAATGAGGCTTTCACTTGGTCTGGTGACCTACCTGATTTGCAGTTCAGATATAGGCTACATCATTAGAGTGCTGATAGTCCCTTCCCACAATTTCCCCTTTGTGCCCAGAAGGACAAGCAAGTTTTCTCACAATACACTTGGGAAGAGTTCTAGAATGACTTTTAGTTTACTTCGGTACAAAAAACCATGGGATGTGCTCCCAGACATCCTAAGAACTCACATAGCACCAGTTGCTAGCTGCACCTTTGCAGCATGGCTGCTCATAGCTGGTGTAGGCTAATCATGGGACTGCTCAACTGAGTTAATGCTACAGTGAAGAGAAGAGGTCAGAGTTCTTTTCTCTCAGTTGTAACTTAATTGCTTAATAATGATTGTGAAGGGAACATAATTAGCATCAATCAGCAGAAGTGGGTCTAGAGCTCATGATGTCCTAATTCTCTGTTGTTGCTATTATTTGTTTTATGGCAGCACTTACCCTTATCAGGGATCTACCACAACGTAAGTAGTGGGGAGAGGGCACCAAATACATTTGTGTGGGGTGGATGAGATCATTTAAAGGAGGTTTCTGCTCACAAGTAACTCCACATAAATAAGCATGCCCCCCTTCATCATTCCTTACTGGCCTGAACATACCCAGGATTGGTGAGGTATGATACATAAACAAAAACAATAAAGGTCAACAAAGGTTTAAAAAGCCACAGAATAGATACAGCAGATGTGCATTACTATTTCATTGTGACCTTGATATTGCCACGATGAGATAGTGCTCCAAAAGTAATACATTTTATGCTTTCCTATGTTTGGTAGGTTCTCTGAAGAACCTGCATGCAAATAGGATCTTAAGTACTTGTAATCAAGATACTATTATCTCTGAATGTGCTTTCCATTCAGGCTGCTATTCTTGTAGTTTCTAAATTAAGAATAAAAAGGAAATGTTTCAGATTCAGAATATTTCACCAATTCAGCATAATCTAATTCAGCTACTAAGAAATTTCTAAGAAGAGGGGAAGACCTCATTCTATGAAATTGCATGGGGGTGAGGCAGGTGAGAGCAGTTGGCCAGATTGTTTGTTGTATAATCTGATTTTACATAAGGAAGCTTTCCTAGCTCAGCTCTTGTCTACATGTGGAAATTGACCAGCAGAGTAAAGCACAATAAACTATACCACTATCACTATTCCAGAATAACTCCCCATATGGACATGCTATTCTGGATTAATTACTTCAAAAGCTTATTCTACTATAGCCCTACTGATCAATTTCCCCATGTAGACAAGCCCTGAAATAGGAAACCTTTGCAATATCGATTTTATATAACGAGACCAGCCAACCCCTCTGCTGCCCTCCTCCCCTTCTCCATTTTCCTGAAATTCCAAATAACAATTTATTATTATTATTTTAAAGGAAAAAAAGGTAGTGTTTGCTGGTTAATAATGATACAATGAGTAAGCTTATAGCCCAGCTGTTTTTCTCCCCTAATTTTCAATTCTTTAATTACTTAAGATGGTAGGGTTAAAATATCCATTAATGCACTTTTGCAAAGGAAGATTCTCAGAAATAAAGTATTTGCTTCTTCTGAAGAATTCTGATTATATTCTTAGTGCTGTCCAAATGCCACTTACTCTTGAGTATGTTCCTTTTATATGCCCTGGGGGTATTTATATACAAGACTCTACAACCGCAAGTGACATTTCACACACAAATTGCTACCAACAATCATCCTTAATATTGTCTATTTTTGGAGTTTGCATCAGAATATCCCTTCTGGATTAATACATTCATATTAACATGATTTCTTTTCAGCAAAGAAAGAATACATGTACACACTAGATAGCTAGCGTTTACACATTTACCAGTCTATAAGTATCTAAGACTATAGCACTGTGCCACCTGTGAACGCTCCAAAAGAAGAAACAGGAAAAGAATATTTGTGTGAATTATAGCAAGAAAAATATTTAAAGCAAACATGAGCCTCTGGAAATGACAAAGATTTCTTCTCTAAAAAGCTTATGCCCAAATAAATTTGTTAGTCTCTAAGGTGCCACAAGGACTCCTCATTATTTTCTCTAAAATGGATACCTTTATTGAATGAGTATTGAACTTTGGGAACAGCAAGGAGAAGTTAACATTTATATGAATAATTTTCATCCACTACAAGACATTACTATTAATACATTTCTAGTCACATAGCACTTTGAGGATCTCAAAATATTTATAGAAATTTACAAAGCCTCACAATACACTTCTTGAATAGTTAAATATTACATACATTTTTGGAAAAAAAACAACCCTGAGTAACAATATGGTTGAATCGCACATTAGGGTTTTGTCTACATCAAGCAGTAATGTGCTCTATGGGAATGTGATTTCTACAGCGTATTAACGTATTGCACATTAATTGGTCTGTCTAGGTCCTGCTGGTGCACACTAAGGATTCCTTAGTGTGTTTTAATGTAATACTGTTTGAAACAGGACTATGTTAAAGAACACTAAAGAACCTTCAATGCACGCCAACAGGGTCTACACAGAACAATTAATGTGCAACATGTTAGTATGCTGTACAAAACACACATCTGCAGGGCACATTGCCGACTGTGTACTCGAGCCTTCAGTCAATGACAACGATGGAAATAGAATCCAGAGGCCTCAGCATGACATCAGTGGGGAGTTCTCCTTAAAACTAATGGCATGGTTTGACTCCCAGCCTCCTGCCTCTCATTGCAAGACAAAATTCACCCTTGTCTTTGGAAAATATTATTGAATAATAAATATTTTAGAAAGAAGGTGGATGAGGTAATATCTTTTATTGGACCAACTTCTGAAGCTGAAGGTATTACCTCACCCACTTTGTCTCTCTAATATCCTGGGACCAACATGGTTACAACAACACTGCATACAACTAGGGTGACCAGACAGCAAGTGTGAAAAATCAGGACAGGTGATGAGGGATAGGGGTGGGGGTAATAGGTACCCATATAAGACAAAGCCCTGAATATTGGGACTGTCCCTCTAAAACTGGGACATCTGGTCACTCTACATAGAGCAATGGAAAATATTCTAATACATTAGAATGTAATAGGCTATTAGGGACCTGTTCAGCACAGTACGTCCCTCGGCCTGTGCCACTTCCAGCAGCTCCCATTGGCCTGGAGCAGCGAACTGTGGCCAGTGGGAGCCACGATCAGCAGGACCTGCGGACGCGGCAGGTAAACTAACCGGCCCAGTCCGCCAGGGGTTTTCCCTAAACAAGCGGCATCCCAAGTTTGGGAAACACTGTTCTAAATGAATAAAAGCCTCACTTGAGGAAATGGGCAAAATGACTAGAAATTTAATAAGTTTTTAGAAACTGGAAGTGCTATGGCACAGAAAAAAAAAGTTTTTATTCCAACTATGAGATCTCAGCTCTTATCAAAAGATATAAGGACTGGATGGAATTTTGAAATTTCTGATTTACTTCCCACTTCACCGTTGCTCCATTTCATGCTGTAGTGCTGATCTCCTGCAATACTCTGTTGTCTAAGGAATGGGGGGCCTTTAACAGTATTTGCAGAGGAGGCAGGAAGGGGTGCAAAGGTGGCTTTAATGAACCTTTCTAACTCCACCTGCACTGCGAAGACAGTCCTGGCTAGTGCTTAATTT
The DNA here is from genome assembly GCF_020497125.1 of Mauremys mutica. Classification (NCBI taxonomy): domain Eukaryota; kingdom Metazoa; phylum Chordata; order Testudines; family Geoemydidae; genus Mauremys; species Mauremys mutica. Next base: position 48,836,824 of record NC_059073.1, read on the forward strand.
GTCATGGGTTCAAGCAATTATTTTATTTCATAACTGATGCAGCAAGGGCCTAGAGGTGCCGGGGCTATGGACTGCCAAACCTAGAGGTTCCAGGGCTTAGCCCTGGCAAGCCCTGGCACAAATTAAGCACTGGTCCTGGGGCCATTTTACACCCATCTGGTTAGAGCACCTGATCTAGAGCACCTAGAGCAGCTGGGCACTGTTAGGGCACAAGGATGCCCCAGCCACATGTTTTTTCCCCCAGGCCATGCCATCTACACTGGTCTCAAGGTCACTGTGATTTAAGAGTGTATAGGGATTGCAATGGAGATTATAATAATGACATTATATAAATCAATGATGCAGCCTCACTTTGAATACTGTGTGCAGTACTGGTCACCGATCTCAAAAAAGTACAGAATTAGAGAGGGTTCAGAGAAGAGTGGCAAAAGTGACTGGTGACATGGAAAAAAAATACGAGGGACCACAATAAAAAAGATATAAAATTATGAATGTCTAGAGAAGAATGATCAGGAGCTTCTGTTCTCCCTATCTCATAATGCAAATACAAGGGGACACTCAATGAAAAGTAAAGGTGGCAAATTCAAAACCAATACAAGGAAATATTTTCTCATGCAACATGTAATTAAACTGTGGAACTCACTGCCAGAGAAAGTCCCCGAAGCCAAAATTTAGCAAGTTTCAAAGTGGAATTAGACATTTATATGTAGAACAAGAATATCCAGAGTTACAACAGTTAATGCCGACATATTTTGGAAGAGATATTAAACTTCATGCTTCAGGGTTTAAGTCAGTCTCTAATTATTAGGGATTAGGAGGATGCCTAATGTGGAGGCAAATCATCCCATATCTGTGATGTGAAATTTCCTGCACCTTCTTCTGAAACATCTGGTGCTGGATTCTGTCAGAGACAAAATACTGGATTAAATGCACCACAGGTCTGTTCAAGTGTTCCTATGAAGGCTCTATGTGAGTTCAGGATCTCCCTATGCTGTGGTGATCCTCCTGTGGCCATTTATACTGGTTTTAGGACATCTTTATGCCAGCAAAGGATCTGGCTTCAAGAAACCAATTATCTGAAGTGATACTTTTTTTTTTTAAATAGGCTGATAGACCAGAGTGAACTTGCCATAGTAACTACGGCAGTGCTATATTCTAGATCTAATTTTCATCTGACTGATCTAGTGAATAGGCATCCTAATTTTCTATATTCCTTGCCAGGAATTAAAAAAAAAAAAGACTGACCACAGACCCAATCTTCCTGTTGAAGTCAGCAGGAGTTTGCTGTTAACTTTAGTGGGAAAAGGTCCAGGCCCTAACTGTTCTAGAAAATAGTAACGTAATCTTCCCCATACTTAGAAAATAACACTGCCCATTGCTGATGACATTCTGAGAGAGCTGCAAGTCTTTCTGGGAACTGTATGGCATACATCTTTTCCGAGAACTTTCCCACATTCTTGGCAAGCAGTGCACCTCCGTTTCTGGCCCTTTTTCCTCTGTAGGAAATACACCAGGGACCTGATCCAACTCCCACTGAACACTTCCCATTGGTTTCAATGGGAGTTGCGTTGCCAGGATTGCTTCTAACATTCCAAACCTCTGAGCAAAGAGCTGCCATTTTAAAATCAAAAACCGCCTTCTCCTGCAGGGAAAAAAAACCCTCAGAAATAAAACATCCTGCCTGAGGATATTTTCTTCTTTCCCCCAAATATGGATTTTGCAATCAAAATGACACTGACTCAAAGACTGAGATTGGCAATATTCAGTCCTGGACCAGTGTAAAATTTAAGGTCCAGTCTCTCCCTAGCCATTGGAGCATGAAATGAATGCCTCATACCATTAGAAAGCCAGAATTGAACCTGATTATGTATGGAAAAGCTATGTTAGGGGAACTCTGGATGACATTAGCTCTGCTGTTAACAAAGCTGATAATATATAGATACTGGCAGGACAACAAACCTCCCAGAGAGGAACAGTGACCGAATGCAATGACTGATGAGATGAAACATTAAAATATTCCACACAGGATCGATTCTCAGAACCGAGTTATCTCATTTATTATTCTAGTCACCTAACCCTCCTTAGGTCTGTAAAATTGAAAGAATTTAAAAAAATCTCATTTCCTTTTCACTCTTTGTTCAGTTTGTACAGTTGACTCAGTTTGGCTACTGAAAATAAATTGGTCAGTTTCATTTTCTTTATATTGAGTGCTGGTGTGGCTTAATATTAAGATTTTATTGGCATTCATTTGGGATGACCTGCATAGCTTTTACATCATAGCCACTTACAAGTAATATGAGCTTGACAAATCGAAGCCAATAAAACCCCTCACAGCACACTGTATACTGTTTTGTGTACACACACACACACACGCGCATATTTATCAGAAGAGTGAAGTGTTGTCCTTTTAGTACTGCAGCTAACAGCGGCAATATTTAGATTTAATACTTTAGCACACACATATAGCCTGTAAGAGTAGAAGTGCACTGTGTGAAAAGACTACAGTTCCTGCTAGCTGAGCATAACTTAACCTGCATTGCACATTTAATTGCACTGATTCAGGTGCAAGTTTAGAACATAGGAATTGCCATCTAGCATCACACCAGTGGTGCATATAATCTAGTGTCTTGTCTCTGACAGTGACCAGCAACAGCTGCTTCATGGGAAAAATCTTATGCGATAATTTATCCCTGGGGAACGTTTCCTCCAAACTCCTAATAGTTCAAGGTTGACTTATGCCTCAAAGCTTGAGGGTCTAGCTCCTTTCCAAAGCTTTTTAAATTTTTAATATTTATTATTAGAACTCTGGATATTTGTTATCCAGCATTTGTTTTCTTTATCATAGGTTGTAGGGTGGAAGGGAGAGGGGAATAATATTACCTGCTCAGTTATTATCAGGTTTTTGGGTGGATCCAGGATTGCTGCTAGATTTCTCATTATCTCTCTCTGTCTGTTTCAGAATATAAAACAGATACAAATATTTACCTTCAACACTTTATTTTGCATATTTTAGTCCAAACCTGGAGCCCAAATTCATCAAATGCATAGCGGAAGCTACTGCCAAAGTCAATGGGAGTTACATGTGCAACTGAAAGATAATCAGCACCCAGCATTGGACCTAATAAGGATAAAGATACTAAAACCAATAACAAGACTGCTAGCTCAGAGGTGAATTCTTTCCCCTTTGAAGTCAAAGAGAGTTTTGCCACTGACTTTTATAAAACCAGGGCTTCACCCCACATCTCTTTAGACTATGCCAGATTTCCTTATTTTTATAAAATGAGTATATAAATATATATATTGGAGGTGGTGCTTATGCAGCCTTTTAAATTTTGATCTGCTAAAAATAAACAGTTTAATAGTTTATGCCTGTTTGCCTTTTGGAAAAGATGGTTTATTTTTATTTATTTATTGGGGGGTGGTGGGGTAGGGGAAGAGAGAGAATAGTGTGTGTCTGTGTGTGTGGGGGAGAGGGGGTTGTTGGTAGTTAGCTAAATCAAGTTGTGATGGGGCGTACCAAGCATTTGCTTTCCCCTACTGGAGATCCCGGTGCATTGCTGCATCCTGCCCTAGGAAGTTGAGGTGAGACCATGACACAGTTATAAAGGTTACTCAATTGCTTCATATTATCTGGAGGAAACCAAAATCTTTAGAGTCTATAAAATGATCCCAAATATTCTATTCTAGACTGATGGGGTTTAAACACTATACCACAGTCAAGGAAAATTATCTGTGCATCAATTTTCTAAAGTTCAGTGCATAGCTTAGAACTAAACCTGACATTTTGCTCCTGGCATCCAAGGTTTTGTGTCACAAATTAGTCATTTAAGTTTAGTCAATAACGTATTGTACAAATGTCTACTGTTAAACATGGTCATTGGTAGTTTCTCATAACAGCTTTTATTGGTGCACTATTCTAACGGGCTTTTCATCTAGCATTCAAGAAAAGCCAGAGAATGATAAACATCTATGGGTCAAAAGCCTTCAATCATCCTGAAAGTATAATCTGTTTATAAAGGAGATAGACATTAGAAATTTGATCCAACGCTCATTGAAAGACTCCCATTGACTTTACTGTGCATTGGATTGGGCCCTCATTTAGAAAAGAAAATCTGATCTAAAACTGAGTACAATTGGAGTTATTTTGCATTTACAATCCAATATTTCAAAGGGTCAGTACTTGGTAGTGTCTGTAACCCACACACTTTTCTGTGCCTCCCAAATAGCATCTATTTGTGCAGACCTATGGAGTCACAGAGGCATTTCTGAAAATTAGACCTCACAGAATGCACCCAAGATGCTGGCACATGTGGATTTTAGGAGTATGAATTTTGAGAAGTTTTCAGTGTGCCAGGGTGCTTTGCACCATTCTAGGTCTGTGCCTATTTGGGGACAACCTTCTTCACTTTCCCCAGGGCTGTCTGGGTTGAGAGCAGTCAAGGCATCTAACTCTTTTAAAATTACAGTGTCTGACTCAACAGCCAAAGAAGACTGATTGGAGCGCACATTTACATGTGCCTCGTAATCTGAAGACAGGATCATGTTTATACACTAAGCTATACCCTAAACTTGGCCTTTTTGCATAAATACAGCCTTCAATGCACACACATGGTGCCTTTGGAAATATTATGCTGTGTCACATTTGTGCCCCAGTATGCATGCACATATAGTATGGTACGTGGATTTGTCTGCACAAGTTTTAGAAAACTTAGCCCTGTGCATATAGAAGTGGAGTAGAAATATTTTAACTATGAATTAAAGAATACATGAAATGTGATTCTATTTCTGATGCTTTGTTAAATTATGGTTTAACACACACACACACTTCAATTTAGAAATGTCATTATGAATATCAATAGCCTGGAAGAAAGATGATGGGGAGTCACCTTAACTGTGAACATATTTGTGTCCTTGACTACTTTATTTTCAGATCTGAATCGCTGTGCTGTTGGAATTAGTTATGAAGCATTATGCATTACTTGAAGGGAAAACCTTACATTTTTATTAAAAGAATAATACAATATGGATAAGTGCCAGCCTGTTCATTGTGTTTATTTTACTGGATCAGAAAAATAAGTAACTTAAAAAGAAACTTCAGACAGCTACATATAAAACACACATACATCATGTATATTACACACTGAGAGCAGAGCTGTGCAGGAATTGGAATTTCCATTTTGCAGGAAATTCTGCAATTTCAGAATTGAAACTTTCCAGAGGATTTCAATTTTGTCTCAATTTTTACAAAATTTCATTTAGAAAAAAATCCTCCCTCCAAAAAATGATAGTTTTTCAATAATGTTCCATTTTGACATTTTCAGAACAGAACATTTCAACCTTTTGTTTTCAAAATGACTTTTTGTTTTGAAATGCATTTTATTTTGCATTATAAAAAATAAAAAACTCAAAATCAAACCATTGAGTAAGGCTAGATTCTCCCCTCTGATACATGGACAAAACTCCCATTGGAATTGCATCTGGGTAAATAAAGGCAGATCTGAGTCTCTGTTTTTTAATCAGATATCACGATAGTCAATCTAGTAAACCAGCTAAACAACTTATTTTTTCCCCTACTAATAATGGATGAACTTTATAAGGCTGAATACAGACAAGCCCAGAAGAGGTTGGATACTTAGACAAAACTTTTGAGGTCTCCCCACCCAAAAAGTAAAATGCATCAGCAGACAGGCCATTAGCAATCGTGCTTTAAAGCTCATGTTTGCTTTGGACTTGTCTCTTGCCCCTGGAGCTGGTAGGAGATAACACTGTATGAGCCCATCCAGTAACCTGGATGAAGAGCCCCACTTTTGCTCTGTCCCCAACCCCAACACTGAATGTTTGTGAACATTCCAGGTTGTATTAAATGAGTTCTCCCTTTTCCTCTCTGGCTGCTCCAGCACCACACCCCAGGCTCCATATACACTGCCGTTATGCAGCTGTGTAAATGGCTACAAAGTCTATATATTTTTTTTTGCAAAGATACCAGATAAATCTGATTGCACTGCTTAAATCCACAGAAATGGTCATTTTCCTGCTATCTTCCAGCTCCTCAGCTTGTCTACCTGCCTTTTTGTCTTTGGTCTCCATGTCTGTGTGTTTCTCTGTGTTTTCCCCACAAAGTGGATTCTGTGGGTTTCCTGCTCAAGCTCTTGTGTTGCTGCTGATTTACAATGAATGAATGACAGGAGGCTATTGGAGGGAGATCCTTCACAAGTCAGGACAAGGATAGGAGGGACCTTTGCCACTGGACCGTCTTTCGGGGGCGTGGGAGGGTACAAAGGGATTGAAGTACTGTTTAACTAACCACTAGAATTACTCCTTTGCCTACAATCAGATCTAAAGAAATAGAACAAAAGCACAGAATGAAGCATAAAATGCTTGCCTTGCCTTATGAGGGGAGGTAAAGGCCACATAATTCTTTATTACTGCAGTATCATTTGCTCTCCTATAGGCAAGGTTAGGTCAGCACTTGCAGTTTAAACTCATATTTTCAGAGGTTAACAACTCAGCTGTAAAGATTCAGTCTCAGCTTAATACCTGGCAAATAAAGTTGCAGCCTTGAAATAATAGCTTCTGTACATATCTACATCACTTCATCCCAGAGGATCCCAAAGCATTTTAACACACTGAACCGTAGATAGAAATACAGCCCTTTCTGAGGTGAAACTCAGCAGCTGTTTAGCAGCATACAACTGCCCTATACAACATTTTAGACAGAAAACAAAGACTATATTAAACTAAAAGAGGAGTTCAGGTAG